>NW_027202982.1:1985000-2585000 GCF_024711535.1 Dipodomys merriami | reverse complement strand
AAAGATTTGAGAAGTATTCCCTCAAAATTTTCTGAATCTTGGTTGTTTTTGTGGTGATGTTTCCATTCAAATCTCTGAGTTTATTTATTTGGGTTTCTTGTCTTCTTTTACTGATAAGATTTGATAAAAGTCTGTCAATTTTGTTAAGCTTTTCGAACAACCAACTCTTAGTTTTGTTGATTCTTTCTATAGTTTTTTTTGGATTCTAATTCATTTAATTCTGATTTAATTTTAATTATTTCTTTCTGTTTACTGGATTGGGGTTTATCTTGCTGCTCTTTTTCAAGGGGGTTCTGATGTCTCATTAAATTGTTGGTTTCAGAGCTCTCCAATTTGTTGAGGCTATAAACTTTCCTCTGAGTACTGCCTTATCTGTGTCCCAGTGGACCTGGTAATATGTGTGCTCATTTTTGTTGAATAGCATGAACATTTGAATTTCTTTTCTAGTATCTTCCCTGACCCACTCTTGATGAAGCAGTGTGTTGTTCAGCCTCCATGTGTGACCATACTTTCTTTGTTGGATTTTAGTGTTGAGTTCTAATTTTATTCCCTTGTGGTCAGAGAGAATACAAGGTATAAGTACAATGTTTCTGAATTTGGACAAGTTTGCTTTGTGGCCTAAAATGTGGTCTATTTTAGAAATTGTTCCATGTTCTGCTGAGAAAAACGTGTATTCTTATGATGCTGAGTGAAATATTCGGCAGATGTCTGTTAAATCTAGTTGATCTATGCAGTTATTTAGATCTGTGGTTTCTTTCTTGAGTTTTTTTTCCGAGTTGATCTATCTATTGGGGAGAGTGGTGTTTTAAAATACCCAACAATTAATGTCTTTGGATCTTTGTGGGATTTGAGGGAAAGTAGTGTATCTTGGATAAATTTGGGTGCTCCGTTGTTTGGTGAATAGATATTTAGAATTGTAGTATCCTCCTGAAGGAAAAAAAAATCCCTTAATTAGTATGTAGATATTCTTTATCTCTTCTCACAAATTTTAATTTGAAGTCTATTTTATCTGATATTAGGATTGCAACTCCTGCCTATTTAAGAGGGCCGTTTGCTTGGTAGATTTTGTTCCTGCATTTAATATTGAAAATGTGTTTGTTTTTAAGGGCAAGACGTGACTCCTGAAGGCAGGACATAGAAGGATCTTGTTTTTTAATCCAACAAGACAGTCTATGTCCCTTAATTGGAGAGTTAAGTCCGTTAATGTTGAGAGATAGGACTGAAAGGTATTTGGGAGTTCCTGCCATGTTTTCCACCTTCTTGCAGGATGCGAAAAGTGGGTTCTTCCTATGGTTCTTGGATTCTCAGTTTGGGTGCTGTTTATTGGCCTTTATTGTGGTCTTTTTGGTTTTCTATGTGTAGGACATCTTTAAGAATCTTTTGTAGGACTGGCTTGGTGGAGATGTATTGTTTCAATTATTCTTTGCTATGGGAGATTTTTATTTGGCCTTAGCTGGGTACAGTATTCTTGGTTGATAGTTGTTTGTTTTTAGGGCATGGTATACATCATTCCAGGCTCTTCTTGCTTTGATTGTCTCTGCTGAGAAATCTGAGTCGATTCTACCTGGTTTCCCTTTATAGGTGATCAATCTTTTCTCCTTGACATCGTTAAGGACCATTTCCTTTGTTTGAATTGATCCTGTGTGGATTATAATGAGACGGTGGGATGTCCTATTCTGATCTGGTCTATTTAGAGTTCTAAAAGCTTCTTGTATCTGAATAACCCTATCTTTTTGCATGTTTGGGAAGTTTTCTGCTAGGATCCTGTTACACAAATTTCCCAACCATTAACTTCCGTTTCTAGGTGCTCCTCTACACCCATTATCCTTACATTAGGCCTTCTGATGGTGTCTTCCATGTGTTGGATAGATCTATCATATTTCTTGGACTTGTCTTGGATGGTTGTATTTTCTTTCTCTATAATATCTAGGCTGTCTTCACTCCCCGAGATTCAACCTTCTGCATGGTTTAACCTGCTATCAAGACTTCCTTCTTTGTTTTTTTTTTTTTATTTCTTTTCCTTCTAATTGGTCAGCTTTTTGGCTTCAAATCTTTTTTGAAACTTTGTTTTAGATCTTGTATGAACTTCTTTACTTCCTTAATTTGGTGTTCAGTGTTTATACTCAAATCCCTTAGTTGGTTCATTATCGTTTCCGTGGACTTCCATTCCTCAGTTGGGTTCGGTTCAGCATTCCCTTTGTGGTCTCCCTGACTTCCTTCAGTTCTTTGTTAATGGATCCCATGAATGCCTTTAGTGATCTTTGTGTATACTCATCCTGCTCTCTCAATTCCTGTATTACTCTTTGCTTAGCTTCCTCCCATTCATGCCATTCCCGTAGTTTTCTGTGAGTGTTCTCAGCCTGATAAGGCCATTCCTGCCTTTCTCTTTGAGTATTCTCAAGCTGCTCATGCAAATCCTGTATCAGTTTTTGAGTAACTTCCTCACCCTCATGATTTTCCTGTATAAACCTTTGGATTGCCTCTTCTCTCTCCCTATCACGCTCAAACAGAGTCCTTTGTGGGTTGTCAATCTTTTCTTGCATTGACCTTTTGTTTGCTTCCATTGACATTTGTTTGCCTCCTGTCCCTCCCTATCAAACTCATACAGAGTCCATTGTATGTTTTCAATCTTTTCATTTATCATGTTTGCCAGCAGTGTTTGTAGAGCTATTTGGGAACTCTCTTCTGGATTATTCATTACCTCTTCTGTCCCTGATTATCATGAGTGGGAGTTGAGATACCGAACTTGCCATTTTTCTTGTGTTTTTCCGGCTTACTCTGCCTATTTGGGATGAAAATAACACCAGTTTCCTGCTAGAACACTATCTTAAGGCAAGCATCAATCAACGTCTGTATTTGCACAGTCAATAGTCTGCAGATACAATCTAGTTCAACAAATACATCTATTCAACATCAAACAACTATATATTAATACACTAAGAACCGCAAAGAATTTGGTAAGCACAAATTATTAGGTTTAGGAAGAGATGTGCTTAAAAAAATAGGAATAGAGTGATGTTGGAAAGCACAGGGAGAGTTAACTAAGTCCTAATCTCAAAGCAGGAAATAGTTTGGATAGGATGAAAGCAGAGAGAGAGAAAAAAAGAAGACAGAGAAAGGGAACAAAAAGAGACCAGAAAAAATAGAAAAGTATGAATTAAAAATATTATGCAGTTCGAAGACAAACTATTCAGGGAAGAATGTGAATATAGTGAGAGAAGGGGAGGGATATAAAGGAGATGTGAAAAACTTAAAAATAATAATACTTAAAATATTATATAGGTATAAAGTGGTAGTAATGCTATTAAGGAATGTAAGTCTAAGAGGTTTGGAATTGAGTAATAAATTTGTGGATTAAGTGTGTACACAATGGGGGATAAGGTCTAATAATCGACTACGGGTTTATCTGAAGATGAACAGAACAACAATTAAGTCACATAAAGAATGAAAGAGAAGAAATGTTGAAAAGGATAAGAAAGAAAGAAAAAAATCAGAAGTTCAGTAGAGGTAAACAAAAAACAGAAAAAAAATCAAGAAAAATGCACACACATATTTACTCCTAAAATAAAATTCTCAGAGGAAAAAAAAGGTACTAGAAAACAATTGTTTTTTCAAAAAAGGTAAAAATTAAAGATTAAAAAAAATTTTAGAAAAAAATTTTGTTTATAAAAGGTACAAAAAAAAGTTCTTTGATTTTTTGGGGATGGGTGGGAAAAATCCTGTATCTCCCTTGTGACCTTAACCAGCCTCTTGTTGGAGTCTCTGGTCTGCTTGTGTTCCTGTGGCTTGGTTGGTTTCTTAAGTCAGTTTGTTTGAACAGGCAGAAAAATGCTCTGCTTTACCCAGGGTTTTGCGATCCTTTTCCCAGGATAGTTCAATGAGAGGCAGATCTGCTTTGAGTATCACAAAAGAGGGATATGGCTTTTTCCTCAAGTTTGGAGATGCTGTGATGAGGCTAGGTTCTGGGTAGAGTTGAGGCCTTTCAGCAAACCGTAGCTTTTCCCGGGGGCTGGTTTGTGAGAAACTCACAGTGCTCAGCCTGGAGCCATTCTTAGAGTTTCTGGTTACTGAATTTCAATTGATTATCAATGCTGCTAAAAGGAGGGGCAACCTGTGGCTCTGATTATCCAGTGAAGAAAGCCACTCCTGGGGCTGGTGCCGAGCTGGGTGCTTTTCCCTGGGTGGATCTGTCTGACAGGTCAGTTAGTTTCTTGTGACCTGCTAAATGACTCTAGATTTCTTCCAAGGCCTGAGTTGGAGAGTGAGGATGTTAGGCTTCTACTCACGCTGAGTCTTGGTTCCTGGGTCATCTCTGGTCTGCAAACTGCAGGATGAAGATGTTTGCTCCTTGTCGATTCTTGCTGGTGTTGAGTAGAATCCGCTCGCCCGCTGCGTCTGGCTCCTTCATCCCAGACTCTCTGTGATTCAGGTATGGCAACTGAGGCCGCCGCCGCCACTGCTGCTTCCACGGAAGTGGCTGCTGGCAAGTGGTCAGAGCTTTCTCCTTGCCTACATTTTCCCTCTCTGGCCTAACTCTCTGTCCTGTGAAGGCATTCTTGGTGAATTCTCTGGCTTAGGACTGTTCACTGGAACTATAAAACTGCTTTCTATTCGAAAAGTTGTTTAATGTCTATCTTCTTCTCCGCCATCTTCCAATTCCTTGTTTTTTTAAAGATACTTGTTTTCATCTAAAAAAGTAAGCCTGTATATTGTCTTCTGTTGATTTTGATGATTGAAGATGCTTAATGACAAGTCAAAATGTGTTAGTAGTCCTTTGATATTGTTTCATTTTTTCCTCTTGGAGAATATAATGATCACAGCAATAGTTCAGAATCACCAATCAACAGTTCAGCATCATGCTTCCAGTGCTAGTGGATCACCAGTAATTAATCCTCGATACCATTTTCCACAAATTTTTGTCACAGATACAATCAGCCTGCCTTCTCTAGCTGCTTTCCTAGCCTGGACCTATTTATTCCTTCATTGTGCAGGAAAGTTGTGATTCAACTGATTTCAGTCAGATCTGTTCCTAGATTTATCAAGGATTTAGATTCTATTTTTAAAATTAGTTGTGGGGCCTGAACTCTGGGCTCGGGCACCGTCCGTGAGCTCTTCAAATCAAGGCAAGTGCTCTACCACTTGAGGCACAGCAGCACTTCTGGATGGTTCTGTTTATGTGGTTCTGGTTTGGGAAATGGCAGAGAAGAAAGTGAAATGATGCAACCAAACAAATGAAAGCGAAATAGATTAGGATAATTATGGAGCAACCATATTGTCTATGAGAATCATGAAAGAGAGAGAGGACAAGAGATACAGATGTGCAATGACTTAGCTAGCCACAAAATCCATGTTTCTGATCAATTTACAAACAAAACAATTTTATTTTTTTATTTGATAAAAGAGATGGGAATAGAGTTTATGTATTTACTTGAAATTGGTAAATATATTTTTAGTAGCCTACAAGAATCTTAATCCTTGGCCTGGGAAGGTGGCTCAGGGGTAGAGAGCTTTTCTTGCAGCTTACTACAGTGCAGAGACCACTTTCTGAAAAGGCCACTCATATGAATACTAGGGATGAGGATGAGTATACCCCTATGTCTAAGTGGACACTTAGACATTGTCCATGAGTTGGTAGCTCAAGGAAGATATGCACGCAATTACTGTGAATGGCTGGACACCCCAGCACAGTGCTTATATGTGGAACATATTGCAACAGCACACACACACACACGCACACACACACACACACACACACACACACACACACACACACACACACACACACATACATACACACACAGTTCATCAGATTTCTTCTTAAGTATTTTTTGTGTATGGTCTTAAGAAGAAATTTACATTACTAACGAATTTCTGGCAGGACAATATAATCACTGTACATCTTGCTTCTATACTCTCAGTTTTAAATTACTATCTAAGTATGTGCATTAGATAAGAATAGGAAAAAGTAGGAGCCACAACGGTGGCTCAGGTCTTTAAACCTAGCTAATCAGAAAGATGAAATCTGATGACTATGGTTTGAAAGCAGACCATGAAAAAAAAGTCCATAAGATTCTGGTTTGAAAGTAACCAGCAAAAGCTAGAAATGGAGCTGTGGTACAAGGAGTAAGATGCTAGCCTTGAGATAACTAAAACAAAAAAAATAATTCTGGTACAGAGTCAGGCCCTGAATTCAAGCTCTAGTATTTGTACTAATCTAATGAAAGAATGAATTAGTTAATTAATTACCTAAAATAAATTAAGTGATCACATGTGGAGTGGCAGGTAAAATGTAACAACCATGGTGACTGGATTATGTATTATTTTGTAATAAGGTAAATTATCATTTGTCGTAATCACTAATATTTTAATTGAACTTTTTTGTACAATAAACCCTGAATTTCGCATGTGTGTATATGTGTGTGTACATGTGCACACATGTGTGTTTATATGTGTGTGTGTGTGTGTTGTTGCAATGTTGGTTGCCAATATGAACAGGGAGAGGCCGAAAAGAGCTGTGTTGCAATTTTTTTTTATTTATCAGTGTTCTGCCCTGTCATTTCAGTGGAACCACCCTTCTGTACATTTTATTTGTTAAATAACATCATCATTATTAAAACATTTACAAAATTAAGTTAGATATAAGAGATCATTTTCAGCTCTTAGTATTTGTTAGGTAAAAAGATACACATATAATTAGGTAGTAAGTTATTGCCATAACATGAGTGTCAGTACAAAATATGTATTTTGTACTGTATGTATATGGTTATACTTTTAAGATATACTCATGGAGTGATTTTGACCGACTTGACCAAACAGTTATTACTCTCTGGTTATTCCTGTGAAACTCAAGGTGGATATACTCTTTCCGGATTTCTGTTGAAAATAACTTTCTTTGTAAGATCGTATCTATTCACACTAAGATAATAGACCCCATATTTTTTAGGTTTGAATATCCCATCAGATTGACTTTAAATCAGTATTGTGGCTATGCTTGTTAGATATATATTTCAAAACAAACAAACAAACAAAAAGCATGAGTCACCTCCAGATTGTGGATTAATTTGTAGTTGTTTTGTACATACAAAGGTTTCTTCATTAATAGTTTTTTTGTGGGAGTAACTATGACAACTTTAACAAATAAAGCTTTTTGAATATCTTTTCCAATTTAACATCCCAGAGCGAGTCTTGCAATTTCTGAAAACCCTTTAAATACTAGTATTATTACTAGTATTTATTATTATTATTATTAAATACTAGTATTTTAGTTCATTGACTATACAGCTAAAGACATTTCTGAAACAAATATTGTTAAGATCTGAAAATGTAAGTGGGCATATAGGCTTTTTTTGCATCATTTTATGAAAAGTCAGTTTTTTTCGAAACTAAAAGAAATAGAATAAAAAAATGTAAGTGAATTGGGTAACATACTTATTAGTATAATTTTGTTTTTTATTAGCACAGTCCTTTGAAGGTATATGATGCAGTTAAATTAATTTTTGTGTCACTGTGCTTGTTATTTTTTGACTCTTTGAAGTTATGAGAGTGAATTTTTATTATAAATAAAGGTCTTTTAAAATGATCAGGATTAATCTTGTGTTTTGTGTTCTACTCCCAAGAAAATGAGTTATTTTCAAGTGTTAATAGTTTATAATTGAATCTTGAGTATCATAAGAAATTTTGAAAAAATGTGGTAGTATTGATGTCTTTTGTTTGGGGAGAAGGGGTCTGGTAGTGGGGTTTGAACTTTTCCCTCAACTCTTCAGCTCAAGGCTATCGCTCGACCAATTAAGCCACAGCGTCACTTTCGGCTTGTTTCTTTTTGCTTGTGTGGTGCTGAGGAATCGAACCAAGGGCCTCATGCATGCAAAGCAAGCGCTCTACCACTAAGCCACCTTCCCAGCCCTTCACGTCTTTTTAAACCAATTGTATTCAGAAGTTGGAAAGTCTTTAATTCATTCTTAGGTCTTGGTGTCTATGATTTTTTATCCTCTCGTTCCTAACATTAATGATAATTCAGAGTGCATTGTTGGGTATAGGAAAGGTAAAATATATATCTAGGGTCAAAGGTGATTTTTATATCAGTCTTGCTTTAATGGCATTTTAAAGTAGTAACTTTCTCTTAAAATATTGGGTATAAAAAGCAATTAAAATTAGTTTAGCTACAATGTGGAAATGATTGGTCCATAAGACATGCAGTCTGTTTCCATCAGGAATTGGGGAGGTCATTCTTTCAGTAAGACTGTGTTAAAGAGAAATAGGATCCAGGCAGTGCAGTGTTGAGTGAAGGGGTAAAATATGATTTCTATTACTTTGAGCTAGAAATCAAGAATCTTATACTTTAGCAGTTCCTTTCACCAGGGAGGTATGCATTGATTATGAACTTTGAGTTTTCATATTACAGTTCCCTATTTTCTAACAATGTTAAAGAGAAATATTATGAGTGTACACAATAATTCTGGAAAATTTTCCTATTATTTGTAGACTAAGTGCTGGTATTTTAGTCATAAAATAGAATGTGGCTTATTTGATACAGTAGGAGATGAACCTCAGGGTAACACTTACAATGTGTGCAATGTTGTAGTAGTAATTACAACTCTGAAGACTTCAATGTCATCATCTGATAATTAAAAATGTAAGTAGTTCCACTTTATGCAATTATTGTGAGGATTAAATTAGATACAATTGGTAAAGTACTTGGAAAAACAATTAACATTTGGTACATTCTACCTGTTATTTTACGATGTGATGAATTCTAACATTTTTACGTTGATTCTATATGTGCAATGTGATGTATTAATATTCATTGCATTGATCACTTTTCTGTCACTATGATGAACATAAGTGCAAAGAAAATTTCTGAGGAGGAAACTATTATATTGACTCATGGTTTCAGATCAAATGTCTCCATTGTTATTAATCATATTTTTCTTATCTTAACTAGTTGTACATGGGAATTTCCATTCAATAAATGACTTTTTTAAGTATAATGGATCTTTATATAACTTTTCCCTGCCCTTCCAAACGTCACCAGACTTTAATTTTTTCTAGTTTCATATTATTTGCATTAAATATAATGTCTTCACTCTTACTCCATAACTGTCTTTATTCCTTCCCTTTGACTTCCCCTCACATCTTCCAAGTGATAGTTGCCCAGTATTCATTTTGTTGGATTAAAAGTTCAATTTTATTAGAAAATACACCATTTAAGTGCTCCTGAGAAAATAGCATGATTTGGTTACTATTGTTTTGTAAACTTGTATAAAGTTCTAGCTTCCAAATATGAGATAGAACATGGGTCCTTTGTGTGTCTGGCTCTGACTTCGTTTACTTAACATATTTTTAGATCTATCCATTTCTTTACAAATAATGTAACAGTCCTCATAATGGATAGGGGCAATCCAATTCTGTATATATCACACACATTCTCCAACCATCACTCTGCCAAAGGGCATCTTGGCTGTTTTCATAACTTGGTTATGGTGAATAGTGCAGTAATGAACATGGTTGTGAAAGTGATTTTGCTGTAACGTTTTAGAAGCAATCGTCTAGCCAGTTTTAAAGAATAAGCACATCCCTCCCTTCATCTTCATTACAACGTATTGCAAGTCCTCAAAAACACACTACCTCATACAGGCCTCAATAAGCTAAAACCACACTGTGCCCATATTCTGTCAATACATTTTAAATAATTGTACATATAATTTAGTGAGAACCTTTTATGTAATTTCCTAATGTGGGAATGAGAGAAATAACAACAGAGTAAAATAAGAAATCTGCATTTTAATTAGCTATAATCATATTTAAAATCTTTTTCAAATCTAACTCACAACCTCGCTTATTTTTATTTTAATCTTTATTTAATTACTTCATCTATCGCTTAAATTATAACAGGTGAGTTAAATACAAAGGCAAAAAGTGTGGTTTGATTTTGACAATCATGTGTGAGGATGCACAATATGGGCAAATAGATGGATTGGAATTAATAGCAATTATCCAGTTTGTTAAAGTAGAGATGGTTTGCCCAAACTGATTCAAATTTCATTCAATAAAAAGAAACGTGTAACAATTTCCTTTGTTTGCTCCTATTAACTTTTGTTGCCATTTTATTTTATAATGAAGGATGATTCCATATATCTACTGTAGACACAATAATATGTTAAAATATTTCTATCCGTATATATTGATATATACACACACATATATACCGAAGGGTACAATGATAATTTATAACTTCTGTAACTATACAATTTACTAAATTGTTAAAAACATCGACAGCTCATGCCCGGAATCCTGGTTACTCAGCAGGCTCAGATCTGATGAACATGGTTTAAAGCCATCCTGAGCAGGAATGTCCATGAGCTTCTTCTCTCCATACAACCAACAGAAAATCAGAATTGGAACTGTAGCTCAAAGTAATAGAGTGGTAGCCTTGAGAAAAAAAGCTCACGGACATCAGCCACGCTCTTAGTTCAAGAACTACAATCTACCCAAAACAATCTATTTAATTTACACCTGTGAAAGGAGAGTATTTCCATCACCCAAATGCACATCCATGCTCATTTGCAAGGTAACTGTGTTTTGTCTGAAGTACCAATAAACATTATCACTAAAGTAGAAAGCATTGGAACGTGGGTTAATTCTCTCTCATGGATTTTTCCCCACTCAAATACTCAAGTCTTACAATTATTCAAATTATTTATAATCATAACTTTTATCTTCAATACACCTAATATTACAGTTTGAATTCAGTGTCTTGTGCCCACTAACTGGGTGTTCTTACCACTTTATCCTGTGCCCAGCCCTAAATTATCCCGATTATTTTTTCAGATAGAAACTGGTTTCCTACTTGTGTATTATCTTGGCCTCATTCCACTTTATGTTATTCTTCCTGGAATTAAGAATAACAAGTGCATGGTATTATGTACAGATCTTTCTGTCTAGTATGGGCTTTAGCCACTGTTCTCACAACAGTGCACTCCCATGTAGTCAGGATTTTCATAAGCTTGTCATAGCTGATTTTTTTTTAAAATCTTTCATTTCCTGCAGGTTCTTGAGTACTGAATTAATTTGTGTTTTCTTGGGTTGTTTTGTTTCATTTGAATGTATGTGTTGAGTTGTTCTTCACTTTTCCTTTTGTTTCTTTCCTTCAAGTAATTACCTAAAGTGCAGAGAAACCGATTCTTCTTTCTCAAGATAGTCAGGGTGAACATTATTTATTCCAAAGCAATTTCAGTAACATTTATAAACACCTTCATATCTATGAATGTTGTACAAATGCTAAGCACTGAAAAGGGTGATTTTACTTTCATGGCAGTCTTTGGCATCACAGACAGATCATGAAATATATGAAGATAATATAACTACGGATGCATGCCAGGAGGAGAAAAACCTATTATTAATTGTTTGACAGAGGCTTCTCTTTTAGTGAAAAAAATATATTGCTTGATGCAGGATTTTAGAAAATCATATTGCTAGGAGGAACCTAAACAATCATCTAATACTATAGATTCAGAGTGATGAATTGAATTCCTGATTAATTTACTTTTGGGTCAAATAAAAGCAGGCTTCCAAAAAGAGAGTAGATTTTAGAGAAACATGATGAATTTTATGTAAATAGGTCCTTAGCTGATTTTGTTAATTTGTAAACTAATACAGGAAAATAAAGTACAGCAAAGTAAAAGAATGAATAACTTCACATTGAAATACTCATGTGTGTGTGTGTGTGTGTGTGTTCATGTCCATGCGAGTATGCAAACGCATATGTGCATGTGCTCATGCATGCATTCATCATTCTTGAAGCTTGATAGTGGCTACGAACCATTACTAAGCTTCTGTACCCAAGGATAGTGGTCTTCCACTTCAGCCACTTCTGTTTTTTTTAAGATTATTGCTTGTATTTTCATGATTGGACTGGCTTTGAACATGATAATCAGATCTCATACTCCCGAGTAGCTAGCTAAGCTTATTCAGCCTCAGTACCTAGTTAAAATTCTGAATGTCCTCTATGCTTCACTGCTCTTTTATTCATTTCCTGAGGTAATCACAAGCCTAAGCCATATATATGTCTAATTGCTTTAAAAATAGTTACTGCTTGGCACCAGGGGCTCCCATTGATACTCTTAACTACTTAGGAGGCTTGAGAACAGAACCCAGGCCAAAAGGTTAGTGGAATTCCTTCTCACTCTATAGCTGGGTGCATTGGATCATTTCCACCATCCTTCACTATCTAGTTACTAAGATTGGAAGGACTGAGGACCCAGGCCAGTCAAGGTAGCAGGCTAGACAAGCTGGTGTTCATCTCTGATGCCATTGATGATGGGAAGGCTAAAAGGACAGATCAGGTGCATGTTCTTGTGGAAAGTAAAACGATCCTAAAATTAACCACTGATATGACACCAGCCTAGCAAGAAAAATATACCCCAAGTTGAAATACCCACAATTTCCCACAACCAAAATAAGTATACATGAACATTCAAGAAATTAGTACAATCTGTTCTTTGCTCTAATATCAGCTTCATCTGATTATCATATGATGTGACAGAATAGTGTTTCAATTAAACTTATGATAATTTTAAAAGAACTAGAAAATTCTTTCTCACTTATTAAGTTCAAATGTATGGCATATTGCCTCATTTCTTACATATTTGACTACCACTATAAATAAATCTTATGATTATTATTAATAGTAATATATTCTGATTTATTACTTTACTTTGTAACAGTTTTTAAACTTTTTGCTTCTCTGCTCAGGTTGAAGTATGTAACAGTATCATCAAAATATATTCCATGGGTACTTAGGGCAGTTTTTTACAAAGTTTTTAACCAATGGCTTCTAAGAATTCTTAATTGGTATATTATTTGGTTTATTTTTAATTTCAATTTAATGGTAATATACACAGGGGTTACAGTTACATAAATAAGGTAAGGTAATGAGTACATTTCTTAGGGAAGGAACATTGTTATCTCTTCCATTGATTTTTTTTGTACACTCAGAACAAGAACTACTGATGTTTTTGCTGTTGCTATTGATCCCTGGGTACTTTTGCTTTCTTTGTTAATGCATTTTTATTTTAAAACATATACAGAGGGTTTACACTTAATTAAGTGTACATTTCATTTTATTTTCTAAATTTCAAATTTTGGGATTAAATATTTTCTTTTGTTTCTTTAGGATAATTCTTTTTTCAGAGGATTAGTTAATTTATTTTTGCATAATATTTACACATGTAAATATTCAGACACATATTTTGCTTTTATAATGTTTAATATGTGACTATTAAAAATTTTCTTAATTTTTATATGATTAAAGATTTTAAATAAATTTATTTTCTTACACTTACAAATATATTTGTCCAAGTAACAAATACTTACTGTATTTTCAAGAAGCACATACCTTATTAAGAAAGGCTTCATTACTTGGTCACTTTTTGGAAATATTTTTACTTGAATTAAAAAAAAGTTTGAGCTCGGCATGGTGATTTGTGGCATCCATTTTCTAGCTATGGTGGGAAGTGTAAATGGGATTTGTAACACGGGAGATACTTAGAAATGCTGTGACCTTATTATAAAACTATTTAGAGTGAAATGATTAGAGATATAGCTATCGTTAGTGTTATATAGAGCACCTAGCTATCATATTCTAAATTGAGTTAAAATACCAGTAACATCAATTTTTTGTCAAAATAAAAGGATACATGTTTCAAAATGTTTATTATTTCAACTTATTTGCATATGTTCTCATGTCATCTATTAATTTTCAGTTTACTTAATCTATTAAAATCCAAGTATATTGTGACTATTTTTTTTCTACTAAACTTGTAAATAGTACGTGCAATATCATGATTTCATATATTAACACACTTTTACTATTTGTGATAGTTTCCTCCATTTAATATAATTATATCAATATTCCAAATGTGTGTATGTGGTGTATATGTGTGTGTTTATGTGGTTTTTTATGTGTGTGCTTTGTGTGTACTTTGTAATGTTTGGGAGATCACACCATTGCTTCACACATGCTAGGCTAATGTTTTAACACTGAGCTATGCTTCCTTATTATAATCCAAATAGTGTTTTACATCATGACTTTGAAACTTTCATTCTTAGTATGTTTTTTTCAAAACTATAAATGATAAAATGTGATCCATATTCTATCCACGCTAGCAATTTTTATTGTTACTTAGAATATTCCCACTGCCTTTTCTCTTCCAAACTCTTGTGTTTGATATTGATAAAGGTTTTATTTGCTTCTTTTCTCTCTTCATTCCTTTTCCCTTTAGAGTTTAACTCTTCTTTCTCAAGATAGTCAGGGTGAACATTATTTATTCCAAAGCAATTTCAGTAACAATTAAAAACCTTCATATCTATGAATGGTATACAAATGCTAAGCACTGAGAAGGGTGTTTTCACTTTCACGGCAGTCTTTGGCATCTCAGACAGATCATGAAATATATGAAGATAATGTAACTACAGATGCATGCCAGGAGGAGAAAAACCTATTATTAATTGTTTGGCAGAGGCTTCCCTTTTAGTGAAAAAAATATATTGCTTGATGCAGGATTTCAGAAAATCATATTGCTAGGAGGAACCTAAACAATCATCTAATACTATAGATTCAGAGTGATGAATTGAATTCCTGATTAATTTACTTTTGGGTCAAATAAAAGCAGGCTTCCAAAAAGAGAGTAGATTTTAGAGAAACATGATGAATTTTATGTAAATAGGTCCTTAGCTGATTTTGTTAATTTGTAAACTAATACAGGAAAATAAAGTACAGCTTCTTTTCTCTCTTCATTCCTTTTCCCTTTAGAGTTTAACTCTTCTTTCTCTTATTCTTTGGGAATTAATTATCATATTCCTATTACAAATTCTTAAAATTGAAACAGGTATATACAATGCTTCATTTTCTATTTTATTTTTTCCCATTTTCACTGACTTTTGGTCCAAACTATTATATGGATTAAAAAGAAACTTGACTCAGGAGTCTTTTGAGGAACCTCCATACTACTTTTCAAAATGGTTGAACAAGTTTACACTCCCACCAAGAATGCAGCAAAGTTCCCTTCTTTCCACATCCCCTGAAGCATCTGTTCTTATTAGAGTTCTTGATATAGCCATTCTAACTGGGTGAGGTGGTATCTCAATGTTGTTTTTGTTTGCATTTCTTTTATGGCTAGGGAAGTTGAGTATTTCTTCATGTGTCTATTTGCCATCCTTCTTTCCTCTTCAGAGAAGTTTCTCTTTAAGACTTTAGCTAGATAGTTTTTGTCCTTCCCCTCCACAAATTATACCAACATCAAATACAGTGAAAGCAAGGGTTATACTGTGGGGGAGAGACATTAGTTGTTATGTCAGAAAAGGAACTTTACAACTTTGGCAGGAGGGAGTTGGGGCGCGGTAAAGATCGGATTGGGGGAGGTAGGAGGACTATGGGAATGAATGGGAAGGGGAAACAAACAGGAGACAACAATGCTTGATAAGAAAGGTACTGTTATCTTGCCCATGTAGTTGTAAATCCTCTGTACGGTATTCTCACAACAAAAAGTAAGAAAGAATATAATAACCAAAAAAAAAAAAAAAAAAAGAAATGTACTCATTACCTTGTCCATGTAACTGTAACCCTCTTTACAGTATTTTCACAATAAAAACCAATTATAAAAAAAGAAAAAAAAAGACTTTCGCTCACTTATTTATTGGGCAGTTGTTTCTTTGAAGATTTGTTGTTGGGGAATTCAATTTTTTGAGTTCCAAGTATACTTTAGATATGAGATCCTTGTCCGTTGTATGGCCAGTGAAGATCTTCTCCCAATCTGGGCTTTCTCTTGATCGTGCCAAGTAGGTTATTTTCCATGCAGAAGCTATGCAATTTCATGCAATCCCATTTGTCCAACATTTATTTAAATTGTTGTGTTTCTGGGTATCTATTAAGAAAATTTCGGCCTGTGCCAAGGAGACCTATGGTAGCTCCTATTCTGTCCTGTAATGTTTTGAGAGTTTCTGCGTTGACCCCGAGGTCTTTGAAGTATTTGTAGTTGATTCTGCTGCAGGGTGATATATAAGGATCTAGCTTTAACTTTTTACAAGTAGTTAACCAATTTTGCCAGCACCATTTACTGAAGAGGCTGTCTTTCTTCCATTCTAGTTTTTTAGCTCCATTACCGAGGATTAAGTGGCTATAAGTCTGTGAGTTCATTTCTGATTTTTCAAATCTATTCCATTGGTCCTGAGGTCTGTTCTTGTGTCAGTACCAAGCTGTTTTGATAACTACGGCTTTGTAGTAGTGTATGAAATTTGGTACTGATATTCCTCCTGCAGTGTTCTTTCTGTTGAGGATCGTTTTAGTTATTTGGGGTCTTTTATTGTTCCATATGAATTTTTGGATTTCTTTTTCTATTTCGTGGAAAAATAAGGATGGGATTTTGATAGGTATCGCATTGAATTTGTATATAGCCTTGGGAGGTATTGCCATTTTCAAGATGTTGATCCTTCCAATCCAGGAGCATGGGAGGTTTTTCCACTTCCTAAGTTGTGTTTTGATTTCCTTTTTCAGGTTTTTAAAGTTTTCGTCATAAAGATTCTTCACTTCTTTGATTAAGTAAATTTCTACGTATTTTATATTTTGTTATTTTGTGTGGCTATTTTGAATGGAGTTGCCTTCCTGATTTCACCCATGCTTTACTCAGTGTTGTCATACAGATAAGCCATTGATTATTGAGGGTTAATTTTATACCCTGCTTCTTTGCCAAAGTTTTGAATCAGCTTCAGTAATTTGGAAGTGGAGGCCATGGGATTCTTTAAATAGAAAATCATGTCATCTGCAAAGAGTTTTACTTCATCTTTCCCCATTTGGAACCCCTTTGTGTTTCCATCTTCTCTTATTGCGGTAGCTAGGCATTCTTATACTAAGTTGAAGAGAAGTGGAGAGAATGGACATCCTTGTCTCATTCCTGAGTTAAGAGGAAATGGCTTTATTTTTCCACCATTAAGTATAATGCTGGCTGTAGGTTTGTCATATACAGCTTTTATTGTATTGAGTAATATTTCCTGGATTCCTAATTTTTTCAGACCCATCATCATAAAGGGTTTGATGCATCTTGTCAAATGCTTTTTCTGCATCTGTTGAGATAACCATGTGGTTCTTATCCTTGCTCTTTGTTGATGTGATGAGTTATATTAATTGATTGTGTATATTGAACCAGCTTTGCATCCCTGAAATGAAACCTGTTAGAATGTGATGTATGATTTTTTGGATGACTTTTTGAAGTTCATTGACCAAAATTTTGTGGAGAAATATTGAATCAATATTCATCAGAGAAATGGGTCTATAGTTCTCTTTATTTAATGAGTCCCTGCCTGTATTTGGAATAAGGGTTATTATGGATTCATAGAATGAGTTCTGTAGTGAATTTTCCCTTTCAATTTCATTGAAGAGTTGGAGGATTATTGGTTTGTGCTCTGATTTGAAGGACTTGTAGAATTCCGCTGTAAATCCATCTGGTCCTGGGCTTTTCTTCGATAGGAGGTCTCTTAATGCTGTTTCTATTTCAATCCTTGATATGGGCCTGTTAAGATGGTTTATCTCATTTTAGTTTATTTTTGGCATGTCCATATTTGCTAGGAAAAGGTCCATTTATGCCAAGTTCTCAAACTTATTAATATAACGGTTTGAGAAGCATTCCCTTATAATTTTCTGAATCTTGTTGTTTCTGTGGTGATGTTTCCATTCTCATCTTTGAATTTATTTATTTGGGTATGTTCTCTTCTTGTTCTGATAAGATTTGCTAATGGTCTTTCAGTTTACTTAATTTTTTCCAAGAACCAACTCTTTGTTTTGTGTATTCTTTCTATGGACTTTTTAAAAAGGCTAATTCGTTTAATTCCTATTTAATTTTAAGTATTTGTTTCGATCTATTTGATTGGGGTTCATCTTGTTGCTCTTTTTCAAGGAGGTTCAAATATCTTATAAAAATGTTGGTTTCAGATCTCTCCAATTTGCTGATGTAGGAACTCAGAGCTATAAAATTGCCTCTGAGTACTGTCTTTGCTCTTTCCCAGAAGTGCTGGTAATTTGTGTTTTCATTTTTGTTGATTATCATGAATATTTGAATTTACTTTCTAATCTCTTCCATGACACACTGTTGATTCAACAGTATGTTGTTCAGCCTCTATATGTTACAGGACTTTTTTTGGTGGCCTTTGGTGTTGAGTTCTAAGTTTATTCCCTTGTGGTCTGAGAGAATGCATGGTAAAACTTCAATGTTTCTGAATTTGGACAAGTTTGCTTCAAGACCTAAAATGGGGTCTATTTTGGAAACTGTTCCATGTGAGGCTGAGAAAAACGTGTATTCTGATGGTGCTGGGGGAAATATTCTGTAGATATCTGTTTAATCTAGTTGATCCATGCAGTTGTTTAGATCTGTAGTTTCTCTGTTAAGTTTTGCTGACTTCATCTGTCTTGTGGGTTTAGTGGTGACTTAAATTCTTCAACAATTTATGTCTTTGGATATATGTGAGCTCTGAGGGAAAGTAGTGTTTCTTGGATGAATCTGGGTGATCCATTGTTTGCCAAATAGAGATTTAGAATTGTAATATCCTCCTGAAGGGGAGATCCCTCAATTAGTATGTAGCAACCTTCTTTATGTCTTCTCACTAATTATAATTTGAAGTCTAGTTTATATGATATTAGGATTGCCACTCAAGCCTCTTTATGCGGCCATTTGCTTGGTAGAATTTATTCCAGCCTTTCACTTACAAAATGTGTTTGCTTGTATGAGCAGGTTGTGACTCCTGAAGGCAGCAGATAGAAGGATCTTGCTTTTTAATCCAACTATACAGTCTATCACTTAATTGGAGAGTTAAGTCCCTTAATGTTGAGTGTTAGGACTGAGAGGTGTTTGGGAGTTCCTGCAATGTTATCCACCTTGGGTGCTGGAGCAACTAGATTCTTCCTATAATTCTTGGATTCTCAGTTTGGGTGCAGTTTCTTGGTCTTTATTGTGGTCTTGTTGGTTTTCTATGTGTAGGACATCGTTTAGTAACTTTCATTGGGCTGGTTTGTTGGAGATATATTGTTTCAGTTTTTCTTTGCTATGGAAGGTTTTTATTTGACCTTCGGTTATGAAGGAGAGCTTAGCTGGGTACTGTATGATTGAATGATAGTTGTTCGTCTTTAGGACATGGCCTACATCATTCCAGGCTCTTCTTACTTTAATTGTCTCTGATGACAAATCTGAGGTGATGCTAATTGGTTTCCCTTTGTAAGTAGTTGATCTATTCTACTTGACAGCTTTAAGGATTATTTTTCCTTGGAATTGATCCTGTGTGGATTATAATGTACTGGTGAGATATCCTGCCCTAGATGGGTCTATTTGGGGTTCTAAAAGTTTCTTGTATCTGAATAGACCTATCTTTTTGCATGTTTGGAAAGTTCTTTGCTAAGGTCATGTTAACCAAATTTCCTAGACCATTAAATTCTGTCTCTGCGGGCTGGGAAGGTGGCTCAGTGGTAGAGCTCTGGCCTTGCATGCATGAGGCCCTGGGTTTGATTCCTCAGCACCATATAAGAAAAAAGAAAAAAAAATCTGGAAGTGGTGCTGTGGCTCAAGTGGTAGAGCACTAGCCTTGAGCTGAAGAGCTGAGGGACATCGCCCAGGCCCACAGTTCAGGCACACAACCGGACCCAAAAAAGAAATTCTGTCTCTAGGTGCTCCTCTACACACATTATCCTCAGATTAGTCCTTCTGAGAGTGTCTTCCAAGTGTTGAATAGATCTATCATATTTCTTGGATTTCCCTTGGATAGTTTATATTCTTTCTCTGTAATAACTGGGCTGTCCTCAATCCCTCAGATTTGCTCCTCTGCATGGTCTAACCTACTGTCGAGACTTTCTACTTTGTTTTTTATTTCTTTTCCTTCTAACTGGTTAGCTTTGATGGCTTCAAATCCTTTGTTGGAGCTTTGTCTTAGATCTTGTATGAACTTCTTTACCTCCTTAATTTGGGGTTCAGTGTTTATTCTCAAATCACTTAGTTGACTGGTTATGGTTTCCTGGACACACATTCTTTCTGTTGGGCTCCATTCAGTATTCCCTTTGTGGTCTCCCTGAATTCTTTCAGCATTCTGTTTATGGATTCCATGAATGCCTCTGTTGATCTTTTTCTATTGTCATCCCGCTCTCCCAAGTCCTGTATTACTCTTTGATTAGCTTCCTCATGTTCATGCAATTCCTGTAATTCTCTTTGACTGTTCTCAGTCTGCTCACGCAATTCCTTTATTTCTTTTTGACTGTTCTCAACCTGCTCACGCAATTCCTGTATCATTCTTATGAGTAGCTTCCTCACTCTCATGAGATTCCAGTATTAATCTTTGGTTTCCCTCTCTCTTCCTATCATGCTCACATTGAATCCTTTGCAGGTTTTCAATCTTTTCATTCATCATGTTTACCAGTAGTGTTTGTGGAGATTTTTGGGAACTCTCTTCTGGTTTATTCATTAAGTATGCTGTCAACTGATTTTCATGAGTGGGAATTCAGATACCTGGACTTGCCATTTTCCTTGTGCTTTTCCTGCTTGTTCTGCCTATTTGGTATGAAAATAACACCAATTTTTTGCTAGAACAAAATTTTAAGGCAAGCATCATCAAAGTTCTGTAGTTGCACAGACAAAAGTCAGCAGATACAATCTAGTTCAACAGATACAATCTATTCAACATCAAAAAACTATGGCTTAATGAGCTAAGAACAGCAAAGAAGAATTTGGCAAATCACAAATTATTTATTTTAGTAAGAAATGTGGGCAAAAATAGGATTAGAGGGATTTTGAGCGGTAAAAGGATAGTGAATTTAACCAAGTTCTAATCTTAAAGAGGGACATGGATTAGACAGAATGATAGAAGCATAATTAAGAAAAAAAAAGAAAAAATGGAAATACAAAAATTTAAATTTAAAAACTGAAACACTTAAAAATTATGTGTTTAACGACGATATTGACAGAATTAAAGGATAGGATGAGAGGAAAGGAGGGATAGAAAGGAGACATAAAAAACTAAAAAATAAAAATTCTTAAAAGTAGTTACTTGAAAATTATATAGGTATAAAGAGACATAATACTGCTCTTAAAGAATTTTAACCTAAGAGGTTGTGAACTGAGTAATAAATTTCTGGATTAAGTATGTACACAACGGGGCATAAGGTCTAATATTCGACGATGGGTAAATATCTTGGGATGATCAGAATAGCAATTAAGTCTCACAAAAAAAGAAAGGGAAAAAAATGAAAAGAATAAAAAAATAAGGACCAAAAGGTCAGAAGAGATTTTTTTTTAAAAGCACACACACACACATTTACACCTAAAATAATAATGATGAGAAGAAAAAAATTAATAAAAAATATTATTTTTAAAAAATTAAAATTAAAGAAAAGTACAAAAAAGAGTTCTTTGATTTCTTTTTTTTGGGGGGTAGAATGTGAAGATACTCTATTTCCCCTGTGTCCATAACCAGTCACTTGGTGGAGTCTCTGGTCTGCTTGTGGTGTTTGTTTTTCCTGTGGCTTTAATAGTTGCTTAAGTCAGTTTGTTTCAGCAGGCAGAAAATTGCTCGCCATTACCCAGAATTTTGTGATCCTCCTCCCATGATAGTTCAGTGGGAGGGAGATCTGCTTTGAGTATCACGAAAGAGGGAGATGGCTGTTTCTTCTAATTTTGAGATGCTGTAAGAAGGTTAGGTTCTGGGTAGGGTTGAGGCCTTTCTGCAAACAGTAGCTTTTCCCTGAGGTGCTAGCTCTGGAGACACACACAGCCCAGCCTGGAGCCATTCTCAGGGTTTATGTTTACTGAATTTCAATTGATTGTCTCAGCTGCTATAGGGAGGGGCAGCCTCTGGCTCTGTTTTCCCAGTGAATAAAGTCACACCTCCAAAGGCAGGGCTTCTTTGCCTGGGCTGGGTGACTTCTCTTGGGTGGAATTGATCCTGTCAAGTCAGGTTCCTGTTACCTCCTAAATGGGTCTTGCTTTCTTCCAAGTCCGGAGTTGGAGATAGCTGTTCAAATAGGCCTTTGTCAGTATCAAAGTTGGTGATCTCCAGTGGTGGTTTTCCCTCCTCAGCTCCCTGAGAAGAAGTGAGGATGTCAGAGTTCTAGTCATGTCAGAGTCTTGGTTCCTGGGCCATCTCTGGTTTGCGATCTGCAGTATGAAGATATCTGCTCCTTGTCAGTTCTTACTGGTGTTGAGTAGAATCTGCTGTCCCGCTGTGTCTGGCATATTTGTCCTGGACTCTGTGTTATAGGTATGCCGGCTATGGCAGCTGCCACTGCTGCCACAGCTGCCACAACTGTGGCTACCAGCAAGTGCTCTGATCCGTCTCCTTGCCTGGATTTTCCTTCTCTGGCCAAACTCTCTGTACTGTGATGGGACACTTGGTGTGATTCTGTAGCCTAGGATTGTTCATTGGAACAGTAAAACTGCTTTCTATGCGAGAGCTTGTTTAGCCTCTAGCTTTGCCTCTACTCTGTCCCTCTGAACACATTTTTTGCCTCTTATTGAAGGATATCTGATATTTTAAAGTAGATTTGTCCAAATATAATATTAATTTAATCAATTATTTCATTAGGACAATGTTGGCCAGATTTATTTCCAGTAAATCTTATCCATTATAATAAATGAGAACCTGCTGTGTCAGTCTCCTATTAATATGACAAAATACTTTATAAAATTAACTTCAAAGGAGGAAAGATTAATCTTGGTTTCTGATTTTATACATTTCAATTTACATTTCTTATCCTCATTGCTTTTGGTTGGTGGTGTACACTACCCCATATCAGGAACATGTGATGGAGTATGTGTATTCATGGAAGTGAGGAAGTAAAGAAAAGGAAAAATAGGAGTAGGATAGGGAGAAAGGGGAGGAGGGGGAGAAGGAGAGGAAGAAGGAAAAGTAGAAGGAGACAGAGAAGTAAACGAAGGAAGAGGAAGAAAGGATTTTGATCTTAAATCTTCTTTGATCACAAGTTCTCACTGATCTAATCTCTATAACTATGCCCACTTGAAAGGTTTTAACTCTTTATGGCAACATAGTGAAATCTAATTATTAATCCCAATCCTTTATTATTTTAGATTTAATTTCTGGGTAGATCTTTCTATACAATTGTGATAACTTCTGTTCCTAAATATGAGAGATGATATTTGGCATAGAGGTGGTTTGCTTATACCATTGCTGGAGAGATGAAGGAAATATTTTGAGCTCAATTACATTTTATTTAATAGATAAGGAAGCTCCTAGAGATTTTATTTTGTGACCTTCAAAAATAACTATTTCATCTAACTCATAATGACTTGAATTTTTCATAATTTTATGGCATTTCCATTCAAGTATTTGTCATCGATAGTGAGGTTCTTTACTTCAAGTTGAAGGAAAAATAAATACTATAACGATCATTTATCAGAATTATTCTTTAAAGAATAGGTATAATATGAATTTCCTACCATTCAAAAATTAGTTATCTTCAAGTCTATAGGAGTAATTGGATAAGTGATTAAATATCTTGATTTAGTTATCTTATACTGAGGTTGATTCAATTTCTAAAAATCACTGTTGACATAAAATACATGAAATTCAGTGTTTCTCTGAAATGACTTGTAATCAAACCTCAGAAATAGATGACTAGTAACAAAGATATTTATATACTCACAAAATGTATGAATCTACAAAACCTAAAAAAGATTAGGTTTAAAAGAAGATAAATTCATGTGACCACAGTATATAATATTTAATTTAATGAAAAATTGCTTCATTCAGCCTTCCAGAGCCTTTTGTTTTTAGCTTACATGAGAAATTTGATTAACAATCCCTTTTTTGCTTTTGAATATTAGAATATTTCAATTTGTTTAAAGATTCTGGCATTTAAACATTTGAGTGGATATTTTTTCATAAAAATGAAAAATCTTTTTCACAATGCAAGTTCAGGCTTAATAACAATAAATATCTAAATGTTAATTTGTTAAATTGAGCCTCTAGAATTCAAATAATACAATTTATTTTATTCTTAGATATATTAAATCTGTGCTAAATATGGATGTCTCAAGCTTGTAATTCTCGCTACTCAGGAAGATGGGGTTCAGAGTCAGCCTTGCCAAGAAAGTTTGTGAGACACATCTCAATTAATCAAACACACACATCAAAACACACACACACATAGATACACACACATACAAAGCCAGAAATAGAATGGTGACTCAAATGATAGAGCAATATCCTTGAGGAAATAAACAACAAAAACTAAGAGATAGTTCTTGAGTTAAAATCACAAGAACAACACACACACACACACACACACACACACACACACACACACACACACACTATTATGTCTAAATGCTTATTTTAGTTTGAAGAAATAAATAATATCATGAAAAGGAATATTTGTTACATATCTTGGAACATTTGAGTAGTTGTTTTTAGTATAATTTGTGTTAAGATATAACATAGGTTATTAAAATTAATATTAATCTAGTTATTGTTTATAATTACTCATAACACCATAGAGTACAACAGTTGGGATTTTTCTATAGCCATAAGAGATATTCTGAGTAAAAGGAAGAGAGGAATATAGGATGAAAGAAGAAAGAAAGAAAGAAAGAAAGAAAGAAAGAAAGAAAGAAAGAAAGAAAGAAAGAAAGAAAGAAAGAAAGAAAGAAAGAAAGGAAGAAAGGAAGAAAGGAAGAAAGGAAGAAAGAAAGAAAGAAAGAAAGAAAGAAAGAAAGAAAGAAAGAAAGAAAGAAAGAAAGAAAGAAAGAAAGAAAGAAAGAAAGAAAGAAGGAAGGAAGGAAGGAAGGAAGGAAGGAAGGAAGGAAGGAAGGAAGGACGGAAGGAAGGAAGGAAGGAAGGAAGGAAGGAGAGAAAGAGAGAGAGAGGTAGGGATGGAGGGACGGAAGGAGGAAGCAAAGAAGAAAGGAAGGAAGGAATGGAGGGAGAAAGGATGGGTCAAAATCTATTTAGTGCAACATAACCTCCATGTAATTAATCCTTTAGTAAAGTCAAGTTTGCAATTTTCAATTCTTTGCATGTTCTCCATGCATGAATGAAACCAACAAATGAAGGATCATAAATAACCAGGTGAATCTGTTTGCATCTGTAGTAATATGTATGCAAATCTTTTTCTCATTTTTTTATACGTCATCAAATAAGATTTGCAAACAATTAACATTTTGTTATATTCTAAAAATTGATGAAACTAAAGGATTTCAATACATTATATAATGTGAATACAATTATTTTTAATGTTATTAATATAAAACTTTTCATGTTATATTAATTATAAAATTTTATTATGCATTTTATCAGACTAATTAGCATCCTCTGATTTTGGTTTCTGTGGGAGTCCTAATATCCGACTATAATAAAAATCAAAGGATATCTGTATTTCTTGGCACAAACGAATATTTCTGAAAGCAATTAACTCATCGGAGATTGTTGAAATAAGTTATCGGGTCCTTTAAATGCAGTATCATTTCATCTGTAAAAAGGGATAGGTTTACTTCTTCCCTATTTGGATCCCCTTTATGTTTTTCTTTTTATTTACTTATTTATATTTTTATTGTGAGAATACCGTACCGAAGAGTTACAATTACATGGGCAAGATAACATGCACATTTCTTATCAAGCATTGTTGCCTCCTCTTTGTTTCCCCTTTCCATACTCCCCCCACCCCACCCAAACCTCACCCCATCCCCCACCAAAGTTGTAAAATTCGTTTTTCGACATAACGACTTGTACATCTCATTTTGAAATGGGTCCACCTGTATCCCTAGTTAAACGATTTCTTTTTTCCCTTCCCCTCCACAAATTATACCAACATCAAATACAGTTAAAGCATGGGTTATATCATGGGGGAGGGACATACAAAGCAACAAAGAAATCATCTTATAAATATGTTAGAAACAATTGCAAGAAAGGAAAAAAATCATTTGAATACTTATGTTTTTCTCTTGCCTATTGATCTTGCTTTAAAGTCCACTACCATACTGAAGAGTAGTAGAGAAAGTGCACATCCTTTTCTCATTCCTGATTTTAATGTCTTCATGCTTCCACCATTAAGTAAATGCTAATTATCTCTGCCATATACATACTATGTATTATATTGAGGAATGTTCCATGTATTTCTAGCTTCTCAGACCTTTTAATCATAAAGTTGTATTGGAGCTTGTTAAAAGCTATTTCTACATCCCTACAGACAATCATGTGTTTCTTGTCCCTTCTTCTGCTGATGGTTTGTATGATGTTTATTGACAAGAATATTGAATCCAATTGTATCTTAGGATGAATCCTATTTGATTATACAATATAACTTTTCTGTTAGTTGCTGAAATTGGTTGGCGAGAATTTTATTAATTTTGTTACATTCATAAGGTTTCTTTCCTGTGTGTGTTCTCTGCTGGGCAGTAAGTTGTGACTTGTATCTGTAGTACTTTTCACATTTTTTACATTCATATAGTTTCTCTCCTGTGTTTGTTCTCTGATGAAGAGTAAGGTCTGATTTTTGGGTGAAAGACTTTGAACACACATTACATTCATTAGGTTTCTCTCTGGTGTGTGTTCTCTGATGGACAGTAAGCTTTGACTTACATCTGAAATACTTAACACATTTATTACATTCATAAGGTTTCTGTTCTGTGTGAGTTCTCTGATGCTTTCTGGGACCTAACTTCAAGAGTGGAATATTTTCTACATATTTCATATTCATAGAGTTTCTCTTCTCATGGTATTTTAGGTTGGCAAGTCACTTCTGACTTCTTAGAGATAGATATTGCACATTGCTTATACTCATCAGGCTTCTCTGAATATTTCCTCTCAGGTTTTGTAAGGTATAAATCTTTACTGATTGAATATCAATTCATTACCTGTATAAGGATTCTCTCCTGTATGTCCTTTCTGATTCATAGTGTCTATACACTTTAAGTGGAATGTTTTTCTGCATATAGTGCTTTCAGGTGGTTTCTTGGGCAAGGAGATCAGACTTATCATATTCATCTCTGTATTCATTATGGTTATAAGCAGGATCTCTGATACAAACCCAATTATGTGGAAAGAATTTGGTCTCTGAGTTTAAGATCTTCCCTCCTCCATATTCAAACTACTGAAGCTCATTTGGACCCTCATAATTTTGACTAAAAGGCTCCAAATATCTAAGGGATTGTTTATCTATAGGAGACAGACCAGGCATATATGCAGCAGGCATCTCACCAGGCATAATAGGGGAACCTGTTCTGATGTTGAATGAACTCTACAGTCCTCACTCTTAAGAGTTCTCGTCATTCCTATTCAGCACTAGCTTCTGTTTTGCTCTTTTATTCATGGCAGCACTTCACACAGACATTTATCTGAACCTTCCTGGTACGTTGTAATCACATTCTCCATTTCTTGAACATCTAAAATGATTCATGAAAAAAAGACAAAAACATAAATGAGATCCTTAATGTAAAGGTAAAGATATTTTTCCCATACTATTAGAGATCTTAAAATACTAAAATAGGGGGGCTGGGAAGGTGGCTCAGTGGTAGAGCGCTTGCCTTGCATGCCTGAGGCCCTGGGTTCGATTCCTCAGCACCACATAACCAAAAAGAAAAAAGCCGGAAGTGGCGCTGTGGCTCAAGTGGTAGACGGCTAGCCTTGAGGTGAAGAGCTGAGGGACAGCACCCAGGACAGAGTTCAGACCCACGACCAGACCCCCCCCCAAAAAAAAAACAAAACTAAAATAGGTAATGATTTATGAGAGAATATATTTCTTTCTCTATAATGTGTTAAAAAATAATACTAATATTTTACGATGGAAAATGGATTTTTCTGTTTCAGTTCTCTTGTCTTTTTCATATCAGAGGAATTATTTACACAAATTACTAAACTATTTATGGCTAGCATTTTAGGCTGTGTACTGTTGTAATTAGTATTCTTGGTTATTTTTTGAAATATTGTTTTGCTTGATCTTAGGGGTATAGCTGCTTTGGGTTGTTTTATTCTTTAAATATATTATATTATATACATATATATTATATACATATACATATATACACATATATACATACATATATATTATATACATATATTATATACATATATGTATATATTATATACATGTATTATATACATATATGTATATATTATATACATATATGTTATATGCATATATATTATGCTACTCTATGTCTCAAATATTAGGAGAAGAGTATTTTCTAATTTTGGAGATCATACCTTTTTTTATACAAGCCTTTTGCTTGTCACCTGAGGGTTAGGTTTTATATACACTTCTCTTCGTTTCTAACTTCCCACAGTGAATTATTTTAAGTATCTTAGTAATTTAAAAATTTGTCTCTCTTCTTTTTAGACAAAGTTTCATCAAAATTTATTCCTGTCCCTCAAACCTATGTAAGCCCAAAGATTCTCCAGCTCACCACCTAATTAATCATTCTCTCTAGACTAAAACTTTGATTCTGTATCCCAGCCTCTCCCCACCTTATCCTTATCAGAAGATAGCAGTCTGGGCATACTCATATCCTATACCTGCCTTGTCCTAGCTTCAAAGAAAATGAAAGCTCATTTTCGAAATTTCTAATTTTCTTTTTTGTCAGAACAGTTTCCACACAGAGAAAGAATTGCTAACTTTAACTTTATTGACATACACAGTTCAGTGTGTATCTACATGCACTTTTTATTCACAAATCTAACAGAGAGAATCACCTAGTTCTCTGCCACACATGGGACTCAGGGGAATTAGGAATATTATTGGTCAATACAGAGCAAGTGAACTTACCAACTCAGTTCTGGATCCAAGATTACTATGCAAGATGCTGTAACTCACCTGTTAAATTCTTATTTTTATTGTGAAAATAGTGTACAGAGGGGTTACAATTACATGGGCAAGATAATGAATACATTTCTTACCAAAAATTGTTGCCTCATCCTTTGTTTCTGGTTCCCATCCCTTCTCATCCTCCCACCGCCCCCCTTCCCACTTCCCTCCCAACCTCCCCCCCCGAACAAAAGTTGTAAAGTTCATTTTTAGACATAACGACTTGTGCATCTCATTGTTGCAATGGGTCCACTTGTATCCCTATTTAAACGATTTGTTTTTTTTCCCTTCCCCTCCACAAATTACACCAACATCAAATAAAGTGTGGGCAGGGGTTATACCATGGGGGAGGGACATACAAAGCAACAAAAAATAATCTTATTAATATGTTAGAAACAATCGCATTAAAGAAAAAAATTTGAATACTTATCTTGTGGCTCATTTCCCTAACATCAACTTATCTGACCTTTTCTACTTAACTCAGACATATACTAGTTATTGCAAATGAGGGAAACCATAGGGCCTATGTTTCTTTGGGCCTGCCTTACTTCACTTAATATAATTTTTTCCAAGTCTTTCCATTTCCTAACAAATGGGGCAATATCATTCTTTCTGATAAAGGCATAGAATTCCATTGTGTATATATGCCACAATTTATTGATCCAATCATTTACTGAGGGGCATCTGTATTGGTTCCATATGTTAGCTATGGTAAATAAAGCTGCAATAAATATAGATGTGCGGGTAGCTTTAGTGTGGTCTTGTTTGTGATCATTTGGGTAAATGCCCAAAAATGGGTTTGCTTGGTCATAGGAGAGCGCTATGTGGAATCTTTTGTGGAACCTCCATACTGCTTCCCAAAGTGGTTGAATAAGTTTACACTCCCACCAACAATGCAGTAAGGTTCCCTTCTATCCACATCCCCTCCAGCATTTGTTGTTATTAGACCTGTGAAATTCTAGTCTGAGGCTTCTCCCATATATAGCTCTTCATCTTGCTCCAGCTTGACAATCAATTGAGGTTTAGGAACACAGTGCCCTGTTAATAAGAAACAGTGGAGAACTATTGCTCATGCTGTTTCAAATTAGCTGTAAGATCTCAGATATCCTTTTTACCAGGTTGCTCTAAATCTTCTTTCTCATTTCTCACTGGTTGACTTTCCCCATGGTTGACTTTTCCCCAGCATTGGTTTAAACTTTGCAGGTTGTGTGGCTTGAACTCAGTTCTTTTTCTCCAGGCTAACATTCTATCAGTTTGAGCCTAGCTCCATTTCCAGTTAATGAGTGCTTAATTTGAGATAAGTGTCTCAAGGACCATTTACTGGCATTACTGGATTCAAAATGAAAGCCTCAAATTTCAAACAACTAAGCAGCATGGATAACAGACGTGAACCACTGCACGCACACACACACACACACATACACACAAACACATATACATATACACATATAATATGTGTATATATGTGTATATATACATTACATATATGTACATACATATATACATATATACATATATTTGTGCATATATATGTATATATACACACAAATATACATATATACGCATATAAATACCTATATACATATATGCATATATATACATATGTGTATATATACCTATATACATATATATGCATATATATATGTGTGTGTATGTATATGTATATAGGCATATATATCCATATATAGGTACATATATGTATATATGTAGATATACACACATATATATGCATATATATGTATATAGGTATATGAATATATATACATATATATGTACATATGTATGTTTGTTCATGCATTTTCTAGATTATATATCCACCCACAATAATCACCTCAATTTTGTGGAGGCTGTCTCCTGCTTAGGGAACATAGTTTGGAATTTTTTGTCAAACTGCTGATTTGGATTCTTGAAGAATGAGAATTACATTGCCTTGTAATGTATATAATCCACCTGACGATTTCCTTAGAAACAAATAACACTTCTCACAGACTATAAACTTACATTAAAATAGCATTGAAAATTCGATAAATATTCACATTTCTACTAAAAACAAATCATTTCTGGGCATCAGTGGTTAACGCCTGTAATTCTAGCTACTCAGTAATCTTAGACCTGAGGATCGCAGTACAAAGTCAGCCCTGGCAGGAAAGATGTGAGACACTTATCTCCCATTAACCACCAGAAAGCTGGAAGAGGTGGTGTGGCCCAATGATAGTGTGCTCACGCTGAGCTGAAGAGCTGAGGCATACATAGCAGGCACCTCGGCCCAGAATTCAAGACAAACCACCAACAAAAAAATCATTTGACCTTTCAACTTAATGTGATATTTTCAGCTCACCCAAGGACACCAGGATGCTATATGTTTCTAGCATCACAACTCTATAAAGGGTCTTCTGAGAAATATATAATTCCTGCCACTCTTCCAAACTGAACTCCACAGCCACATCATCAAATGACACCAGCTTCTGTAAGGGCATATTCCATCAATTTATTATCACTGAGTCATGAAAACACCGAGGCTGGAATTTCTTTGTTCTATATGTGTGCTTTTGTCTCACATAATGTGTTTGGAGCTTGCTCTGTTATGTATACAGTGAGAGAGAAAAAAAATCAACGTAAATATATTTTCCCCCATAGGGACTGGGAAGGTGGCTCAGTGGTAGAGCGCTTGCCTTGCATGCATGAGGCCATGGGTTCGATTCCTCAGCACCACATAAACAAAAAGAAAAGAACCGGAAGTGGCTCTGTGGCTCAAGTGGTAGAGCACTAGCCTTGAGCTGAAGAGCTGAGAGACAGCGCTAAGGCCCAGAGTTCAGGCCCCACGACCGGACCCCAAAAAAAAATATTTTCCCCCATAGTAACTTGGTAATTACAAATACTAAATTTTTCTTTATTTTTTAATATAGTTATGTATATATTTTTTATTGTGAAAATACAAATAGTTTTTCTAATACATCAAAACACACTTCTGATTCCAGCAATAAAGACAAGATAAACAGTTCTAAAAAGCTAATCATCTCGCATGACAACTTTAAGTATAATTGGTAGTCTGAAAGTGTGTGTTTAGCTTATTTTGGTAATATTTACAACATACCTGTGAAACAGTGAAGTAAACAAATATTTTTCCTGAAATCCTATTCAGATTTTCTATTAAATATTGCTCTCATAAGTAATCACAACATGGTCATTACACCATATGGAATAAATAACATATTAGTAGATCTATGAAATGCAGTGTCCAGGTAAATGTTAAAGGGTGTAAAAGTACTCAAAAATAGTAAATGAATGAGTTGGCTCTCATAAGATTTGACCTAATACTCATAATAAAACATCTTATATTAATCATTTTTGTTTTTAAATTTCTAGATATAAAAGTTTGTTCATAGATAGCCAGATGCTTCCTTCATAAGTAAAAAAGAACTGCTAGCATGCACTTTTATGAACATTGCCTACTTCCTGTAATACCGAATATATATTTATTACCATAAAATGATTCTTAACCAACTTTGCATTTTAATAGGCCTTAAGGTTAGGATGCATGTAAATCGATAGAGGCTTGAGGAACGTTCAAGAAGACCCCCCAAAAATGTGAAACATGACCACCACAAGAAGGATAGGGTAAAAAATAAGAAGAGGGACATGATCTAAAAAATATAGAAGAAAAGTTTTACAAATTGCAATAAAACACGGTACTAATTTCTTGTTAAGTGCTTAAAAGGAAACATTTTTTATTCCCAAATTGAAATCCATTACAATTGAACAATGGCCAACAATCCCTCCAATACAGTCATGCTTGAAAATATCAGAGGTGAATGATGAGTAACACACAAAAAGGAAAAATATATCTGTAAAGTGTTGAAAGAAAACAGACTTCAATACACAATCCAGTGGGGAAAGGGCCTCTTCTAACAAAATACATTGAAGGTATTTCTAGGGAAAGAGAATGCTTCATTAACACATCATTTTAAGTGTTACAATAAAGTATCCTGCTTCAAGTGAAAAAATGCCAACATATATCTACATAGATGAGAAGATTATTAAAATAGTAAATGTGTAGGTAAAGGAATATATAGAAAGTTGATGTGTAGGGGAATGAACCCCAAGAAAAGTATTCAAATGTTTTTTTGTTTTGTTTGTTTTCCTTTCATGAAATTTTTTCTATCATATGTATAAGATGATTTCTATGTTGCTTTGTATGTTCCTCCCCCACAGTATAACCCATACTTGCACTGTTTTTGATGTTGGTATTATTTGTGGAGGGGAAGGGGAAAAAATCGTTTAACTAGAGATACAGGTGGACCCATTGCAACAATGAGATGTACAAGTTGTTATGTCGAAAAACGAACTTAACAACTTTGGTGGGGGTGGGGGGAGGAGAAGGCTATGGGAAGGGATGGGAAGGGGAAACAACGAGGAGAAAACAATGCTTGATAAGAAATGTACTCGTTATCTTGCCCATGTAATTGTTACTCCTCTGTATGGTATTTTCACAATAAAAAATAATAATAATATGAATGAATAATAAAGAGTAAAAAATGGTAAAAAAAATAACCTAGAACTAATTTATAAGTGTATAAATAAATACAATGGGGTTGTATTTAAAAACTTATGTATTAAAACAAATGTATTAAACAAAATATGGTATTTTCAGGAGAGAATTCAAATTCACAGTTTAAGGAAATAAATACCAGGAACCTGGTAACAGAGTTAGTGGAGTGGGGTCAAAGGGAAGGGATAGTTGAATGAAGAGAAGAAGCAAGTCCTGCAGTCATACAATTCAATGCATATCTTACAAAATTAAGAAAACTGAGGGGAGGGGTGTAGTTAGGAGGGATGGGTTGAATAAAATGTGTCACATTGATCAAGATGCATTGTATTCATGAACTGATTTGTTGATTGGTAAATCCATTATAGAACTATTAAAAGATAATTAAATTTAAATTTAAATTATTGAAATAAAAAAGGAATGTATAGAATACATATTGTATTTAGTTCCTCTTGTGGAAGGAAAACTTATAGCATTAAATTCATGATTCATAGTGCATGAAAATTCAATATGTAAATATATAAGTGTATTAAAAACAAAGTACATTAACTGGGCATATGGATCACTTAATATTGAACTTGCCTGGCAAATATGAAGGCCTGAGTTCAAAGAATTAATTCTACAAAAACATGTAAAAAGGGAATAGATTTAGGTTATAAATATAATTATTCCATTGAAAAGTAACTATATTATGCCAGATAATTCTACTGTGAAAATATTGTAAAATTTAAATGTTCCTAGTAAACGTACATTGAAGTACATCCAGCAAGTTAACTTCCTATGTGTTCCTAACAAAGAATCTGACAGGGTAGGAAATTTGTTTACTTGCAGTTCTATAGTATAACAATTTTCCTGCTCATGGTACTTCTTCTGAAGCTCTATGATTCAGCTTGAGAATGGCCTTTGTTCTTTACATTAAAAAAAATCTCTGGTTATTTCTTTATAACGAAATTTTCAGTCAAATTACCAGACTAGATTATAGCGACTTTATAATATCCTTTCCAAAAAATCTTGCAGGCCTTGCATATTTTGATTTGCACAAATTCAGTGGAACAAAGAAACAAATTTTTGAAAAAGTATGGCACCTGTATTGAGCATGAAGTCTTATTTGTATCCTATGAACAATCCAGTATAACAACTATGTACATCAGATTTAATTTGTAATAGGTATCAGAGGTGGTTCACAGTGTATAGGAGAATGCCTGCAGGTTATATGAGAAGTGATTTACAGTGAATTTGAGGTGTGTGCAAGTTACATAGCAGCAAAATAAGAAATAAATATCAGACGAGAGAAGCAGATAATAAATAGCAAAATGGCAATCAAAATAAAACCTTATTAATACTGTATAATATAGGAAATATATAAGGCACTGTCAAACATGAACAGAAGAAAGAAAACTTAATGACAGAAAACTTAAGACATGAACTAGAGAGAAGTACAAATAAAAAATATAAATAGAACGCATAAGCAAAAACTAATAATGAAAAATACAAGGAGTGATAATATGAAGGATATAAACATCAGACAAAAATATATTTTTTGTAGACTTGTTTTATTCTTTTCCCAAGTAAAGAGATGACAGTTTTTGATATCAGGAAAATTAGTAATTTACTGTTCTTTAAGCAGATGTAAAGCTACATCTCTTATGAAAAAAAAAAAAAAAAACTTTGACAAATGATTAGAAGTTGAACACATTTTCTACCAAAACAAAAACGTTCTCACTTATAAAGGAAAAAAAATCCCTGGTGGGTGTTTTGAATCCCACCTAAAAATAATAAGTTGAAGAGAAAATTGAATACTGCGAGAGAGTAACGACATGTGTGGTGCAGCTTAACATTTGGTTCTTTTGAGAGGCAAATTTAGTGTTCTAAAACCTTCAGATCTCATCTGGCCACCTGATAGCTAGGGTTATGCTGTGTGGGGGTATCTGGTTAAGACTACTAGAGAAGAAAGTGCTAGTTCATTCCAGATCTTTCTATTTGGTTTTTTTTTTAATTTTATTTGTGAACATAATGTACAGTGGGATTACCATTCCATTGGCAGGATAATGCATACATTTCTTACCAAGTATTGCAGTCTCCTCCTTTTTTTTAACCCTTCACCTCCCTTCCCAGCCTACCCACTCCCCCCCACCAAGTCCTTCCCCCCTCCCCCCCACCGACATTGTAAAGCTCGTTTTTCACATGACAATTTGTACTTCTCATTGTTGCAACAGGTCCATCTGAATCCGTAAAAGACTTGTTTTTCCCCACAAGTTATACTGACATCAAATATAGTGAAAGTGGGGGTTATACTCTGGGGGAGGGACATACAAATGACCACAGATACAGACCACTTATAATAACTGACATATTATGCACTTTGATAATAAAAGTTTTATGCTGAAAAGCAAAGTGTGCAAATCCATCTTTAAAAGGCCATGCAGTTATAATATCTTTAATCTACAAATTTTGTAGAAATAAATATGAGAAATAAAAATACGTGATAAATACATGAAAATTAAAAAATATATTTATAGTATTCTATGAGTGAAATAAACACAGGGGAAATTACAATGGATCTCAAAGAAATGTATTTTACCATTGTGATTTATAGAATATTAAATGTAGCCACTTTCTTACTTCACCTTTTAAATAAAAACAAATTCATTTGGGTTGGGATTAAGGCTAAGTGGTAGAGTACTTGTCTACCATGCATGAAGCCCTAGATTCAATTTCTAAGCACTACATAAACAGAAAAAATAGGAATTGACATTTTGGCTCAAGTGATAGTGTGGTAGCCTTGATCAAATCAAGATCAGGAATGGTGACCAGGATTGGTCCCAAGTTCAAGCTCCAGTAATGGCAAAAAAAAAAAAAAAAAAAAAAAAAAGTTTAAATACGCATATTGTATTCACATGGATATCTTCGGGAGGTTGGGGGAAAGCCAGAGAACTTGAAGGAAATGGAGTGAAAAAGTGCATCTGAGGAGGTCATTAGGCATTGATGAAAGTAAGTTATACAAGTCATGATTCACAATGGAAAGATTGTGAGAGAGTGAGGGTATGGAAGACACAGAAAATGTACTCATTACTTGACCTAAGGACTAGTAGTTTCCCCATAGATCACCACTATATCAACCATAGAATAAATTAATTTCGAAACAATTTCTCCATGGATTTGTGTGACCATAGAGTGAAAAATATGTAACACATTTAGAAGAGCAGCTAAAATTATTAGAAATAATATACAGCACTTAATTTGAAACATGAAATACTGGAGCTTAGGTTGAATATTGATTTTATATAAGCGATTAATAATAATCTCATTCTATTGTTGTATCCAATTAACTGTTAATAATAAATATTCAGGTAAAAAAAACAAACGAATACTTCTGGCACAAGAACCTCATCCTACCATAGGTACTAAGGAGGCTACAGTCTGGAAGCCATACTGGGTAGACAGCTCAAATTAAGGAGCTAATCAAATGTTTGGAGGCATGGCTCAAGAGATAATGCCAGCAGTGAAGGAGGAAGCTGAATACTGTGAGGCCTGTGAGTTCATGTTCCAATTCTACCACAAGAAAGTCACAGTGGAGGCATAGGTAGGTATATACCATGAGTTTCAATGTTAGACACCAAACATGCAACACAACAAATCCTCATCTCAGACATAAAGAGAAAAAAACTGATTGGGGAGGGGGAGAGGAGAAGAGCAAAGGGACCAAAAAAATAAGGCGGGAGAACGGTCCAGTGTGGAGTGTAGAGGAGGGGGAGAGAGAGAAAGGGAAAGGAATAAAGAAGAGAGGAAGGGAGGAAGCTTCATAACATTAGATTTGACTGTTACTTCTTGAATGGGACACCAACACTACCCAATAAAAAAAAATCAAACAAGATTAAGTGCCTCCAAGTAAAACCTTGTACATCACAAGACATGATCTACAAAGAAGGAAAAGCATGGTATGAGATTAAATATTTGTGTATATCTCTAAATTGACTAGTACCTGCAATGAATTAGAAAATATAAAAGAAAATCCTACAAGTAAGCCTAACACACAAAATCTAATTTGACAATGTGAAAAAAGATTGAAGAGATTTTCGACAAAGAATATGTATAAATAGGTGATTAAAACATATAAAGAAGTCCAATATCAATTATCATGACAAAATTCAATCAAAATTATATTGAAAAACTACTTTATACATGTTGTATGGACATAGTTTAAAAAACAGTGACAAAAATTATCCAATATTTAACAAGTTTGGGGAAGGATGTGAAAATAATATGAACCCTGACACATTTCTGGCAGTAATATAAAAAATCATAGGTATTTTTGAGATTCCTAAAAGAACTAAGTCAAGCATTACACAGAAATAGGATCCAGGACACCTATTTCTGGATTTGTACCTAACAGAAGAGAAACCAGAACTAGAAGAAATATTTTGAGAATTACTGTACATCCACTCACAATAACCACAATATAGAAGCTTGTAAATGATAGATAAATTATTTGAAAGCAAGAAAAATTTACTACCTTTTATGGCATGGATGAAACTTGAGTAAAATGAGATAAATAAAGTACCTAAAGGAACAGCATGGTATGATTTCACTGAGCTTCCAAGGATGAACAAACTCATAGAGCCAAAAATTATGAAATTTCCTGAGTCTGGGGTAAAGAGGAACAGGAGCTGCATATTTAATGATTATACAGCTTCATATATGGAAGATCAAAAATGTAATAGATGGATAGTTGGATGGTTGTAACATTACTATAGATCTTTTTTTCCATGTATGAGTGGTAACCTTCCCTGTGTAAACTCAAGCAAATATGCTTGCTTATGGGGACTTGGGGACCAAGTGCCAGTGAGCCTTGGGGCCACTTGTTTCCTCTTCATCTCTCTATCTGTTCATGTCTGTGTTTTTCTGATTTTCTTTGGCTCTGGAATCCCATAAGCCTGCCTTGAGTTACAGGTAGCCACAATTTCTTATAAAGTGGGTAAGAAAAATGTCAATGCTAGCCTTGTGCTGAAGAGCTGAGGGACAGCACCCAAGCCCAGAGATTAAGCCCCAGCATAAAAAGAAAGAAAGAAAAATGTCAATTCTAAGAGCCATGTCAGCAAAGGTAAATTGATCAGTAAGACAAAATAGTTCCCAAATACAGCATGTCAAAAAACAGTGAGAGACACATGGGGAGAATGGGGACTGAAAGAGAAGAGGAGACAGGGCGAAAAATATATAAAAAGCAGGAGAAAGAGAGGAATAATGAAAGTTAATGAGTAGGAAACAGAATGAAGAGAGAAAATAGAGAAAAAAATCATGAGAGGACACCTAGGGAAAATAGAGAGGACTTTCCATGAACACCACACCCTATGTCATCAACTACGATCAAGTTTTATGTAGTCAGAGATCAGGAAGAAGTTCAAGAAGTATGTATGGAGAGTAGTTTAATTACATATAGTTTACTCAGTCTTCTATAACATTTGAAACTGTATGTGAGACAACACTATTTCAGAAACACCGGTAAAACCTCTTTAACATAATCCAACATTACTCATAAAGAGGTGATCTCTGACAAGTTGCCAGCAAATGTTCACTTTACATAACAAGTGACCTCCTCAATGTCTCTGAATCACATAGCAAGTGTAACTACTTTTTCTCACATCAGAAAAACTGGAAGCAAGTCTGCCCTCAATTTAGACAGACTGTAACTTATTATAATCTACTCATTCTAAAAACCATCTTTATTTGTGAAAATACCATACAGAGGAGTTACAATTACATGGGCAAGATAACGAGTACATTATGAACCCAAGCTAAGTATTCAAATGTTTTTTTTTTTTCCTTCATGCAATTGTTGCTAACGTATTTATAAGATGATTTCTATGTTGATTTGTATGTCCCTCCCCCATGGTATAGCCCCTATTTTCACTGTATTTGATGTTGGTAGAATTTGTGGAGGGGAAAGGCAAAAAAAATAATTTAACTAGGGGTACAGGTGGACCTATTGCAACAATGAGATGTACAAGTCGTTATGTTGAAAAAGGAACTCTAAAAACCATCTTTATCTGATTTAGAAACATGTTCCTAAAGCAGAATCATTTGTTCTGTTTTTAAATAGTAGACACCCTAAGCTTTCTAAAATGGAATGTGGAAAATGAGAAATAAAAAGCAACTTACCAGAGATCCTCTCATTCTTTCTTGCTGTTGACAATGAACAGAAGATTCTGGAAGCATGGCTTAGAGACAAGGCAATAGACATAGTCAGGAAAGAACCTGTGTGATTATGCTCCAGATTCTCCTGTTCAAAAATTACACATGGAGTGAAAAAGCACAAAAGCCTTCTTATGGGAAAATAATCTTTTATATCTCAAGTAGAGTACTAAATACTCTCCTGAAGATGACTCCACAGTCCATTAGTTAGTAGACAGACAGTATAAAAGCAATTCATTTCTAGTTTAATATACATACAGAATTCATAAAACTAAGGTTCCTAAAAATAATTGAATAATTGAAACAAAAATCCACACCTTCAGGAACCCTAGTTATTAATACTTAGGGTTATATGAATTATTTTCTATTCGTTAAAATGGATTCTAGGACTCCATTGTGCTTTTGTACTCTATCTTACTCAGTTACATATTTAAACTCCATGGAGAGCATATAGGTTATAACTCAGTACTTTTTCACCCATAATTATACAGGAAAATTTATACAATACATATTACCTTCATAATATTTCAGTAGTGATTTTCAAATGGCACATTTCCTTGTATCCAAATACTCAGAGCACCCTTGTGCAATGACTTGAAATTTGCCATTTAACCTGCTTCACATAATCAGTAAAGATTATGTAAATAGAGGTTTGAGAAGTCCCTAATTCTCACTTTCCTAAACAATCATACGAAGAATTATGGCCATCCTTAGGGCTAGGAATGTGGCTCAGTGATAAAGTGCTTGCCTAGCATGCTTGTAGCCCTGGGTTCGATTCCTCAGCACCACATAAAGAGAAAGAGAATTATGGCCATCCTGATGTAGATAAAGGGCCTAATAAAGTTGTAACATGAAATACTAGTCATAGGATTTACAATCCCAACCAACAACCACAGCCAATGAACCAGAAGATTAAAATCTTAAGTTACACAAATAATACTAACACAAAATTCCAAGCTGATGACACCCCAAAATGCAGACTAGTAAAAATAAACAAATTGCATACTATATGCTTTTTCTTGTATTTGTTGGCAGGAAATCCTACTATCCAGACCGTGTTTTTTTTTTTTTTTTAACAACTGCATCGAATGGAAACTCTTAATATAAAATAACATGAACTTCATAGTGATATGCATGAAAAATGAAAATCTATAAATTTCATTTAGGTCCTTTCTGCTAAGAAACACAATATGAATCATTTAAAAGCAACATCTGCACATTCATATTGGGTTTTCCACATTATAAGAATGTTTTCTTACTTTAAAGACTTGCAAAAAAATTTTATACACTAATCCATATTCAAATACTCAAGACCAGGCGTGTTGTAGATTTCAGGGTGGGATTTTTTTTGTTTTTGTTTTAGGATTTCTGCTATCTTTAAAATTGAAAGTCTTATTTCATATTATTTTATTAGAAATATAATCTGTATCTAAAAGAGTGTATTGTAATTGGGCTGACTTGTTTATGATTTTAATGTTAGCTACTCAGAAGTTAGAGATCTGAGCACCACAGATTGAAACCAGCCGGGGCAGGAAAATCTAAGTGACTCTGATCTCCAATAAACTACTAAAAATACCTGGAAGTGGAGATATGGATTAAATAGAAGAACATTAGGCTGGAACAAAAGAAGCTCAGGGTCAGTGTCCAGTGCTTGAGCCCAGGAACCAGGAGTAGCACAGAAAAACGGGCACTGTAGTGTATTTAAATTCTATTGAACAATTGTTTTGGAATACATATTTTAGCAGTCTCTCATTTTAAGTAATGTAAAATAGGCTCATTATTGTAGTGGAGAAGTTGTATCTAGTCAAGAGCAAATAAACTGGAGAATATCCATACTAGTAACATTTTAAGCTAGGAAAATCCATAGGAAGTGCAAAGGATAAAAGGGATCAACATGTTTCACTAAGATATTTTAAAGGAATGTTCAAGCTTCATTGACTTCAATTCCCACAAAGAATTTCTTAAGTGAAATAATACGTCTTTCAGCATTTTGAGACAAAATGGATAACACTAGCTAATATTTTGTTATATTTTACATCTACAAAACATACAAACTTGAGCAGGACACAGTACCTCAAATTTCCTTCTGTAACAATCTTTGACCAACAATTTCTGAACTGCAGGTAAAAATCAACGAGTTAAGGCTACTATCAGTATATCCATAGGTGGGACATTTCAGAGAACATGCACTAGAAATGATACTGTGGAGACGCTGAATAAATTAGTAAGAACTGATACAGATAATTTCAGTTGTGATAATTATTCCTCCACCAAAAACCACAGCCCCATATCCCTTCTGAGAACTAGGCTCTGTCTGATTTCTCAGGCAAGTTTATTTCCTCTCCTAGTAGTTACTGTTAATCTTCCAACAGCACCAAGTGATTGGGAGTGTTAGAGGAAAGAGTACCACCTGAGTCTTGTGCTCTAGGAAATAGAACCAATTTTTGCTTAAGGCAAGGAAGCTGGAAACATTTTGCCCTTACTTTGCCTTTGTGCCTCTGCTCTGTAGGGCTTGTCAGAGTTAACAACATATCTTCCTTCAAACATTGCTAGGCTTCATTGCTTAAAAGAAAGAAGAAAAACAGGACCATCAAACACTACTGTAATATCTCATGTGTACATGTTCCTAGAAAGAAGTTCTTGTACAAACACGTGTTAACTACAGCGAGGAGTGCTAAGAAATCTAACAAGGGAGGAGAACAGAGACACCTCTAGGTGAAACAACACAGAAACCCAAAATACAACTGCAATATAAATGGAGTCAAAGCAGACACACACTTCACAATTTCACTACAAAGGTTACCATGCTCATCTTACACCTGGGCAAAGTTTAATAAAGTCACATGGCTTAACAGCAATGATTCATAGTCATGGAAATATAAATGCACAATTCCCTGTTGTTCCTATTCGGGAGAACTACCCAACTTGCTGTCAGAGCTTTGCGAGCTAGTTTCTGGCACCTGGAGGCACAAGGGCTTTGGCAACACAAACTCTTGAACCCTGAACAAATCATCAGCCCCTTACTGGAGTAACATGTGGAGGATAGACTCCTTCTTGGGTTCTGCATCCAGCTCGCAGTTCCTGCCTGACAGTGGAGAGATACTTTCAAGTTACAAGTCCCAAGCTCCACTGAAGAGAAAACTTCCAGCAGCAAGGCAAAGGGAAAGGAACTGGAATTTGCAGGCTGAAAATACCCACAGGGAGTGGGGAGGCTCATGCGCAGAACAATATTTGCCCCTTAAAAAAAAATAGAAACCAAGCACTTTCAGAGCATCTGTGCTTCAAGGGAAACTACAATTCCCACAATGCACTGTACCACCCTTGAGGAAGTGGGGTTCCACCAGTGTTAGACCCTAGGTCCCAAGACTGTATGGTTGTCTATGGACTTTTCTCTCCCACCTGTGGAAGCATAGGTAAGGTTTTTTTCATGAAAAAGTACGGTTTTCCTCCTGAATCATTGTTAGGCCAACCGAAAAATGGAAATTGTATTGGGATCATGAGATTAGATGGCTTTTTAATTCTTACTTATATTATTATAATTGGGGTTATGAGACTATTTTGGTTTTGTTTTTATTTAACAGATAATTTCGGTTGAATGTAAATCATGTCCTTCTTTATTTTTTATAATAGCTCCCTGCTCACTATAAAAAAGGTATTCCCAGACACTAAACTGATTCTTGGGTCATTTTCCATGCTCTCATGTATACACAGCAATAAAGTAGCAGAATTGCTAGGTAGATATGCAGCATAATCCTTACACCAATTTAGATTTTTCAAAAATCTAACAATTTCCCAGAAACACCCAAATTCCATCTATGAAATTTTAAGGAGTTTTTGGCTGTTTCCAAATTTTTCCTTTCCTTTTAGGTTTTTTTCTCCTCTTTTCTTTTCTTTTTGTTGTTGTTCCTGTGGCTTGAATTCGAGGACACTATCTTTTCTTTAATAATTTCTCCAGCTAACTAGTGAAAAGCACCCTGTGCATGAGTAGAGTGGCGTTAGAACATGGTAAATCACCACCTTGCTGTTCAAAGAGAAGGTGGTTTGGGCAGATCAGGGAGAATGTGGATAATGTGCAAGAGTGAAGCTTGATGGCTTGCCCCAAACCAGTCTGTTTTTGTTTTTCTGTTCTGCATGCCCTACTTTGGTTTGGATTCGTAACTCTTTTCTGATCCTAAAAGTTCCTCTAGGGAAGTCTAAGCTATCTCATATTTCTCTTCCCTGAAATTGTCCATTAGTCTGTGGAATAAATCTTTGTTATCTTAGGTTCTTAGTGTGGGAGCAGTCAGGACCCACTTTTAGAAGCCAGGCTTTTGGCCTGACCTATCACAATTGCCACACAGTCAGTAATAGATAGGCATCATTTGGAACAAGAGAGATCCTTTGCTGATAATGCAGCTTCAACAGAGAATTACTAAATCCTCATGAAAATCTCCCTCGGAAATCTTCTCAAAATAAATGTGTAAGCTGAATCTATACAGGCATAACAGGACACCTATAGTCCAGCAACTTGTAAGGCTGAGCAGGGAGGATCATTCAAGCTCAGGAGATGAAGGCCATTCTGGGTAACATAGGAAGATTGAGTATCAAAGCAACACAAGTGCAGCATTTCCTTACCAGAGGCTCTGGGTTTGATCCTCAGTACTAGAAAAACATTAACCTAATGCATAACATTTTAAACTAATAATACATCTCTTTTAATGCTGAGTGCAAAATTTCCAATTTTTCTTTCTAAACACCAAACATGAATCTGCAGTTTTATAGAATTGCTAGATGACTGTAGAGAAAGGACATGCTTAGTTTCTTAGCTCTGTGAAGAACCATGAGAGTAGAAAACAATTGTAAGGCATTTCTTACCTTGTTCCAATGACATCAAAGACATGTTGCCAGTGCTCATTGATTTGGCTAAGGTTGGCATGCATCATGACAGTTCTCATCGTGCTGCTGGCCATAGAAACTGCTACCGCATTTGCTTCAATTGGGACTTGATTGAACTGAGGAAGATTCTTTCCTTCATGTAGTCCTACAAGAGGAATTTAAAACAGGAAGCTTCACTATTACCCCAATTCCCTATTCTTTTTTTCAATTCTAACCCCCCAAATGCATTTCTTCTTTACCAACAAATATATGCATGCCTCTTAATGATTTTTGTAATTGAAAAATTCTCATTATATTATGACTTAACACAAATTTACAGGCTAAAAGGTCAAGAAAGACCCTCTATGCATATTCATGAGGTGTGATAGTTGTTACTTTCTTAATGCAACAGCCTCTCTAATTTCTCTCCATTCTATCTTACTCGAGAACCTACAAATGGATGGAACTCAGTTTGATTAACTATAAGAACATTGGTCTTATTATTTATATTACATCTGGGGCCTAGTGACCACCTAAAATCATCATGTTCATTGTGGTTGACATCTGCCCTTTGTTAGTAACTAGAATCCTTAATAGGTTTGAGACATCAAAATGCTTCAGGAGACACAAGCCCCTCCTCCTACCAGACTTGCCAACCCAGAGGAAGCAACTGCTCTCAATACATGCCCACCTACAAAGGGTTCACACTTCTCACCTCTTTATAATCTTTTCATTTCCTTCAGAAAGATGAAAAGTAGGTCTAAAAACTCAACAATTACAGAAAACACCTATGTAACATTAGATTCTCAGCAGTGACTAGAGGGTTCTAACTACATCCACCTGAGAATACCTGCTGGCTCACTTTCTGAAATGTCACAACCTCTTCTTCAATGGGAGGTCTGTTGTATCTAGAACTTGTTTCCATCTGGCACCAGGTATCCACACAGCTCTTTGATTTCATCATTTAACTGAATCCATGAATTGAGTCTGTCTACAGTCTCTTCTTTCCTGATAGTCACCTGCCTATAAAAATGCATTTGGCTGCTGAAGATAGCGAACAAAACAGGTATACCATTCCCTGCTAAGAAAAGACTGTAAATTTCATTCTTTTTAGTCAGCATCATTAAGGATTTAAATGTATGTTTTCCTCTTACAACCCTCAGGTTCAGTATCAACAGACATTCTCAAGGCTTGCTGAAGTAACACCTGTAGCAGCCCAACAAAACTGACTTTTACTCATTGCAGATCTATTACAACTAGGTGATAACAAACATCAGAAACAAGAAAGGCTGGATATATTAAGGACCCCATAAATTTCTTCTGTTTTAGGTCTTTTAACTATTCAGTTATGAATGTTAACAACCTGCTAATTTAATTCTCACTCAAACCTTTCCCCTTTTTAAAACTAATCAAAAACTTACCATGTTAAGACCAATGTCCCGTTTTGATTTAATTTCTAATCCCATCATGCTGTATATCAACCATTTATAATACAATGCACCAGGAATAATAAAGCCATATACATGAGGGAGAATTGAAATAAAGAAAAATAAAACCTAAACCAATGTCCACCACTCATTTGATCCTACACTTCAAATGGTATTGCATAGGTTTTGCATGGAAATCATAGAAATGTTAACCCAATCCAGTCTGTTCTACACAGGGTGATGCAAAATATCCAATGCTTCATTGTTTACAAGCAACTTTAGCAAGCAGGCTTCAGCACAGAATCATCCTCCTTACAAGGTTAAGTGGTTTACACTAATAAACTTGACAGTAAATAATGTAATTAAGCCTAGATGAAGGTACAAAGAATTCTGAGGTCTTAAAAGTCTTGAAATACATTCAGTTAAAAGGGCTACAGAAGGTCCTTTGGTAAACTATTAACACTCACTTCATAGAGTGAAGTAAAAGAGATTTTCTTGTTATGTACAAAACCTCCCCAGGTTTTTCAGAGAGATGCAAAATTCCCAAAATGTAGCACCAGGTACACAGACAAACCTGTTTAAAGGCTTGATTGAAATTCTATCCATAGAAAATCAAGCTTTTTGTTTCCATTCTTCTAACACACATTTTAGCTTTTACATCTATGGCCTTTCAGAACCCAGATTCCTAAATAATCTCACAATGGCTTTAAAGTCTCCTTTACCTAAGCTTTTAGAGAACTTTCCCAGTATTCCAAACACTTTCCTGTGTGTAAAACTTGAATAAAGAACTTCAGAGGACATTTCAAAATGAGATGATGAAGTACATTGTCATTTGAATTGTATGTATTTTCATTTTGTTTGTTTTGTTTTGTTTTAATTTTAAGTTGGTTGTAGAACTTGGACTCAGTACCTGGGAGATGTCCATGAACATTTTTTCCTTTTTTTTTTTTATTGTGGCATGAACTTTTTTTTCTCAAGGCTAGAGCTCTACCACTTTCAGCCACAGGGCAACTTGCATTGAATGGTGTGTTCTTTAAAAATCTTTAAGACTATTTGAAGCCTTCAATTTGTCTTCATCTCACCACTGACATAAAATTTCTACCACTCTAAGCAGGATTCTATTGGTAGCAGTTAGCAAATGAATATTCCTACCATCTGAGTTCAAGGAGCTGATTTGGTCATTCCAAAAAGTTTAAAATCTCCAGTTCTTCTAAGTAAAATTTTCATTGTATGTGAACATATTTACCAATGTAAGAGCCCCCATGCTTAGAGGAGCCTATTAAGAATCCTACTGGTAGACTCACATTAGCTGATGGCCAAGCAAGAGGCCAGCAGAGGCTTCCTACAGCAGACACAAAACACTTATCACCATCTATCCAGCGAAATTTGAGCTCCACTACAACCCAACCCTTTATTATTCTGCCTGCTTAAAATCATTTTCAATAAGTTCCTTAACAGTGTGCAAACTTGCAGCAGCCAGTGCTATGGAAAACAGGGGTTGCTTCTGTGAAGCATGTTGCTGCTTTCTAAACTTCAGAATGTAAATGAACAATGGAGGAGCAGTAATCCCACTGAACAGGGCTTCGAGTTTAACAAAATTAAAGCTCCTTTCTAACATTGACATTTGGTACATTGCAACCTCCTATGAGCAGATGACTGACTTCTTCACAGGAGAGGCCCTCCCATGATCTGTTCAAATGTGCTATCTGTTCCTTTGACACAATTTCTCCAAAATGTGCTGCTCAAGTTGGTTTTCAGTTTCAATTTCTTTCAAATTCAGAGCCCAGTGAGCCAAGGATTGCACTAGTTCCTGGAACACAAGCAAGAGGGTTTAGAAAGAGCCTTCAAGTCAAACTACTACTGTTCCCAAACTTGTAAGCTCATCTTTTGATTAGACTCAAGGGGAGGGGTCCAGTCAAGGAGAGGGACCTTAGGAAAGAGAAACAGCCCTGGCCTCCTGAATACCTACCTGGTTGGCCAGCTTCAAACCACTTCATCCTCAAAGGAACATTCTTTTATATTCCCTTTTCATTACCTCATTTACCTCTCTAATATTTATACAAGTCACAGAGGACAGTGAAGTTAACACTTAGTTGAAATTTAAGAATCTTACACATATTTCTAAGATGATATGAAAGGTGACACCTCATTTTAACAAACTGAGGAATGCATTGTTACTAAAATAGTCATCACATAACAATCTCCCTTCTATCAGAGTTATTTTTGTCTCACTTTCTAAATGATATAGTGTAAGGAATGAAACAGAGTGTGATAATTAGTACAGATTAATTAGCAGAAAATTTCTTCTGGCGGTGGAAATATCTTTTGTCTGTTTATCTAGGTGGTGGCTATGAAACCCAGATTCTCAGGTAACCTAAGTTAATTATTACTTGCCATATCCGGGGGTTATTTCGTCTTCCAAGCAGTTAAAAATTTTAGGCTGATTCTGGTGCTTGAATTTAGGGCCTGGACATTATCCCTAAACTTTTTGCTTTAGACTAGTGCCCTCTCACTTGAGCCACAGCTCTACTTCCACATTTTTGTTGTTTTTGGGAGATAGGCCTCAAATTTTTCCTGCTTAGGGCCCACTTTGAAGCAATATTCTTACATCTCAGCCTCCATTGTAGCTGGGATTACAGCCATGAGCCACCAGCATCTACATTCTGTTTTTGTAAAAGAATCTTCCAACAATAATAATAGACAACTATTACTGTCGCTATATGAACCTGTAATCCTAGCTAATTAAGAGATTGAGTTCTATGGCTCATGGTTTAAAGCAAGACCGGTCAGATGAATCAGAGTTTTGTTTTCTGTTAATCTACTTGTGCTAGGGCAGGAAGTCTGGACCTGAGCACTGTCCCTGGGCTTCTTTTCCTGAAGGATAGTGCTTTACCATTTGAGTCACACAGTACCATGGCCAGTTTTTCTGATGCCCAGGGTAGATTCTACCTATGATTTTCAGATCTCAGTCTCTACAGGCTGAAAAGAATCTCTGATAATTACAATCAATTAGCCAGTAAAATAGCCAGATTAAGGTGTAGCTTAAGTGGTACAGTGCCAGTCTTGGGTGGAAAAAGCTAAGAGATACTGTGTGATCCCCAGGATGAAAAAAAGATAAAATACTAAATTACATCAGAAGATGGATAAAACGTAGTATCCAACATAGTTTCAAGAATAACTTCCATGCTTGTATTGCGTATTAAGTAGCAGAATGTATTCTTTCTTCTATACACCAGGATCTGAGTTCAATCCCAAGAGTTGTTCAAAGCAAACCTAACAAAAAGCACCCCAAGATCTATATCTAACAAAACATATATAATACTACATAAAGAACATTAAACATTCCAAATAATTGAAATATAGCTAAATGAGAACAATGACACAATCATAAACAGGAATACTGAGTATGAAGAAGATATTATTTTCTGTCAAAGAAATCTATACCTTGAATGCAATTTTCTGAAGTCTTATCAGAACTTTTCATAGTTCCAAGGCAGGATAGGTTAGGGAAAATAATACCTAGGGAATGGCATCCAGGAACACAGAAAGAAACAATATAATTAGACACATACAAGCATTATCTTGTTTTCTTCTAAATACAGTCTTTCTGAGAAACAACAGGATTCATTTCTCATCATAAGGATAAGCAACTGTTTATGGAAAAATCCACTAAATGCACTAAAGAGTAAGTCACAAAATATACAAGAACTCAAAAAGCATAACACCAAGAATGATCAAGAGCAAAGATAAACACCTCTCTGCATGAGTTTATGACTCATCTTGCTTTTATCATAAAAATTGTCAAAGAGTTCTGTGTCAATCCCTTTGAGAGCATCCACATTGCATATCTCTTTCTATCTGCATGTCTACTTGTCTGTTTATCTGCTTACCCAGTAAAGCTCTGTCAAGATTTCTTACTATGGTAACTTTTCTGGAAATTCATATTCTGTGACCAAAGTCAAGGACCCTGGGTCAAGACCCGCTACTCCTAGAGGGAAACTTCACAAACTCTCACCTAGAGTCAGTGACAGTTGCTTCTCAAAGTTAAGAGCTGGGTGCGAGTGTAGCTCAGTCATAGAGCACTGGCGTCACATGCAGGAAAGCCTGGATTTCATCTCCAGCAAAGAATGTTGGGAGGGATTTTCAAAGATCAAAGACTCAAAGAATGTGGAAGAACAAATCTGGGGATACAACACACTTGAAATGGAGATTTGTTATAATAAAGCATTGTGATAAAGACAGTCTGATATTAAACCTGAAGAAGCACAATAAGAAATTTGGGTTAACCTGTTGTAACAAGGAGAATTACAAAATGTCATGTCAAAGCAAGCTTTACAATGTCGGAGTGGGGGGGGAGGGGGGTATGATTGGGTGGGGGGGAGGGGGGAGGCTGGGAAGGGAGGTGAAGGGTAAACAAATGAGGAGGCTGCAATGCTTGGTAAGAAATGTATGCATTATCCTGTCAATGTAATTGTAACCCCTCTGTACAGTATGTTCTCAAATAAAATAAAATTAAAAAAAAAAAGAAATTTGGGTTAAGATACGGGAAATGAACCTGTGTTGGAACCAGAGATCTGACACTAGACTACCAGATAAAAAGCCATTTGAAGAATTATCTCTCTATGTGAGAAAGGTAAATCTTTTCTTAAAGTCTTTGCAAACAATTCCTAGAATCAAGTAAAATGGCACAATTAGAATACAACACTTGTAATCTTTGAAAAGGAAATGACAGTGTGTTTCAAGTATGTAGATGTAATTCCCAAAGGAAATGCAAATAGGAAATATATATATGAAAATATCATTACATTTCTCTATATTACAACAACATTTTTAATTCAATCAAGGCAAAGTAGAAAACGTGCTCTCCTGAGGCTGAAGATATTTACAAGGTATGTATTCAATACATTAGTATTTCAGTCAAGATGATGACAAATAGATCAACACATGATTGACCAGAAAAAGGGTTGTATATATATATATATATATATATATATATATATATATATATATATATATGGATGTGGCTATGGATACAAACTGTATCCATATGCCAAATGTATATAGAAGACCAAAAGTTATCAACAGCACTGACTCAAAATCATGATGAAAAGTTGCATATATAATATGTAGTATATTCCACATTTAATATGCAGTATCATCATTGTGATGCTTTTTATTACACTGGGAAATTTTGAAGTAAGAAGAAAGGGATAAGAAGCCTTGAGGACTGTCATTTGTTTAATAACTTCAAATATATAACTACTTACTACTTCCTAATTTTTTTCCTTTGTTGAGGAATGCAGCCCAGGCTGGCCTGAAGCTCAAAATCTTCCTGTCAGCCTACTAAGTATTGGGATTATGGGCATGAACAACCACCTACTTATCTACTTATTTTTTATTGAACCCTAAAGTCACTTAAGGGAGAAAAACAAAAACCCATCCCAACAGTCCTCAGTGTCTTGGATCACAGGGCCCTACACATGCCAGGTAAGCATGCTATCACTTGAGCTATATCCTCAGCCCTCTCCATCATGTTGTCATCTTGTTCTTCATCTTCGGTGTAGGCTTCTTCTTGTTGTTGTTCTTGTCCCTCCTCCTCCTCACTCCTCCTCCTTCTCCTCCCTTCTCCTCCTCCACCTCCTCCTCCTCCTCATGTCCCTCCTCCTTCTTACTATTATTATTGTATTTTTATTGCCAGTCTTGAGGCTTGAATTCAGGGCTTGGGTTTGTCACTATGGATTTTTCTTCCTCAAAAGTAGCACTCTATCATTTGATTCACAATGCTACTGTAAGATTTTATTGGGCAGTTTATTATGGTAAAAGTCTGAAGCTGGACACCGGTGGCTCATGCCTGTATCCTAGCTACTCAGGTAGCTGAGATCTGAGGACAACAGTTCAAAGCTAGCCCAGGCAGGAAAGTCCATGAGACTCTTATCTCCAATAAGCCACTAGAAAACCAGAAGTAGTGCTGTGGCTCAAGTGGTAGAATGCTTGCCTTGAGCTGAAGTGTGTGGGGACAGTGCCCATGATCAGAGTTCAAGCTCCATGACCAACGAAAAAAAGTCTCAAGGAATTTACTACCCAAGATACTTTTGAAGCATGATCCTCTTAGCCTCTTGAGTAGCTAGGATGATAGAAGCCACAGGCTCTCAATCCCTTTACATTGTTTATTAACATGAACTAATTGTACCAGAGTTGCATTTGACATGTCCAGATAGGCATACAGGACCTGGGCCAGACTTCCTTCCCTCCATCACTCATCCCTCCCACTTCCCAAAGCAATCTCCATAAGTTTCATGGTTCCATTTTCAGATGTGTACAGAAAGTATTCTGACCATATTCATCCCTTCACTCTGCCCTGGTGTTCTGATACAGGGCTGTACAAGCCCTTCACATACACCCTTCCCTTTCCACTACTCACCAGTGCTCTCCACATGCCACTTTCTGCTTCAGGTACTATGTGGTTTGAGGTTTCTCAAGCTTTATTTATTTGTGGTAATCACAATAATCTTAGGCTCCAGCAGGGTAAGTACTGACAAATGGAATCAGGGCACCTTCCTGTTGCAGGTGAAGCACAGATTGGGTATGGCAGCCGTATCCCCAGCTCCAGGATCATAACCAAGAGCATCAGAGGTCATAGCCAGGAAGAGAGTTGGGGCAGACTCCATACTGGGCCTTCACACCTGAACAGGTTTTATGAGGAACATCTAATTTCCTACCACCTATCCCTTGAAAGGTAGCTGTTATTGTCACTTTTCCATTAGTTGTAAGCACTCATTTAATTGTTGTTTAAATTTGAACACACTACATTATTAGAATCATAAGGAGTAAGGACAAATAATGTGTATTATTTCTTGTTTATTCTCTCCCTGATTTTATTTTTCAAAGCCAATAATATTGGATCAATTATGTTTTCCCATTCTCTGATAAATTTTTTTTGGGGGTTCGATCATGGGGCCTGAACTATGGGCCTGGGCAGTGTCCCACAGATCTTCAGCTCAAGGCAAGCACTCTACCACTTGAGCCACAGCACCACTTCTGGCTTTTTTCTTTTTTCTTTTTTGCTTATGTGGTGCTGAATAATCAAACCCAGGGCCTCATGCATGCAAGGCAAGTGCTCTACCACTGAGCTACCTTCCCAGCCCTCTGATAAAATTCTTGATAACATCTCTTCTACTTTTTGTGTGTTTGTGTGTGTGTAGGGGGTGTGGTAAGTGCCCAATCATCATCGGCTTCAATTCAGGTTCTGGCTTCTGTTTGTGAGCATATTACTGCTCAAGGCCATGGCTCTAACACATAAAGCAGACAGAGGAATGCTAACCACAGAGAAGGAAAGAAGAGCCCTATGGTTGGGGGAGTTGAGGATGCACAAAGGAGAGGACAGCTTAAAGGAAAGTGAATCGGGTGCCTGAGTGAGGTGACAGGCATCAAGAGTGTAGAGTGGGAAAGCTGATTTCATTTGGAGAAGAAAGAAGCCATAGGCAGTGATAAGGGAGGATTGTGTTTTCGTGGAGTAAGTAAGAAGTCATGAGGGGAGTATGGAGCACATAGGGGATGCATCTTCACCAAACGAGGAGGAGGAGGTGAACTGAGAACCCAAGGCAGGGACAAAATGGGAGGGCAGGACAGAGCATAGATGCAATGAAGGGACACATGAGGCAGGAAGGCTAGAGCTCAGGAGAGAAGCCAACAGATTGCCAGAGAGAGGGAGGGCTACAACAAATCAGCCAAGAATGAAGAAGTCAAGAAAGATATATTTCATCGCTGAGGAAACCTCCAAGCACTGGTTGGGAGACAGGAGAGGTAACCTGGAAGTGGAGGTGCATGCAGCAGCAGGGGCCTACCAAAGCTGCAAGCAGGAAGGAAAGCTCAAGTATTCTCTGATGCAGGCCTCCCTCCAAGGTGCAGTATTTGGAGCTTGTTTGCCCTGCACTCTTGGCTTCCGGGAATGCCTGGGCTGGAGGACTGGCCCTAAACTGACCTTCTGGTCCGGCCCTGCTGCTGTCTCCCAATTCCCTCCAAGAGCTGATTACTAGCCAGGTGCCTTGCAGATCATTGGCAGGGGAGAAGAGACCAAAAGAGATTGCAGCTGGAGATACCTACCGCAGTCCAGTCACCTTAAAGTACAAGGTTCTAGGCCTCTAAGTCACACACTATCCACACCAGGAATTCAGGTTCCACACACAGCAACCAGGCCCTATGCCACAGGAACTTGTGTGCACCTTCCTCACCAGGGAGTCTTGGTTCCTTGTGTTTGTTTGTGTGTGTGTGTGTGTGTGTGTGTGTGTGTGTGTGTGTGTGTGTGTGTGTGTGTGTGTGTGTGTGTGTGAGAGAGAGAGAGAGAGAGAGAGAGAAAGAGACTGTGTGTGCCTGAATGGAAATCTGTATGTAAGTGTGGATCTAAGCATGTGGATTGAATGGGAATGATATTCTTTGTGCTGAATATGTATGATGTGTGGGTGTCTTTACCTGTGAGGGACCCCTTGTGCATGTGTGGCCGTATGTATATGTGAGGGTGTGAGGTTTGACAGCTTGTGTGCTGAGTGTAAGCGAGCCTGTGTACTTTCCTGCCTGGAGAGCTTGGGGTTCCCGTCAGATCGTGTGTGCAATTCATGAGCAATTGCCACTGAAAGCCAGCACTTGCAATGTGAGACCCAGGCTGACAAGCAGCCTTTGATGATGGTGATGTCACTGACAACGTTGATGAGCATCGTGATTGTGACTGTTGGAAGCTACTGTACTTCAGCTGAGGCAGATTTCAGGGATCATCCTAGCCGGTCACCCAGCCCAGAGCATGCTAGCCAAGTGTTTAGGATGAGGCTGTGAGGCGCTGGCACCCAGAGTCTCAGCTGGAGTTTGAGATAGATCTCTCCACAGAACATTGGCAGCAAGAAGGAGCAGGGGTGATGGTGGTGGGCTTGCCTCCCCTCATCCTTAGAGGATAAGGCAAGTGAGGAGAGAAGGAGGTGTGGGCTCTGCTGTGCTGCTGTGCTTCTCGGATGCTCTGACCTGCTGGGTTCTATGCGGTGGCTGGCCATCAAGACAGCTGTTTTGGACAGTGAGAGTTGAAGCCTGGATGGAAAGGAGAGGTGGCACTTAGGGACGAGAAGCTTTCTGCAACACCAAGGGGAGGGAGTGAGAAAAGCTCAATGCAGGCCCAGACTCAGGCCCAGACAGAGGAAGGACGTGCAGAGGCTGTTTGCAGCCTACCTAGGCCTGCCCTGAATGGGCAGCTTGGGTGCCCCAGGACCACACCAGGCGCTCCAGAAGGTGCCATTCTGCCCGGGGAAAGGTGACTTGGGGCCGGCTTTGGGCTGCATCACAGTCTGTGGTCATGGGTTGGAAGGCTGGCTCACCTGCACCCACAGGTCCCAAATGACGCACCTTGCCTCAATGAAGTACCAAGGAAACCAGCGCTGCGAGGGGGTGTGGCTCTGCAGGAGAAGCCCATGTGCAGTATGGCCAGACTCCCAGGCACCCAGCTGCAAGGGAGGGGACTCTCCAAGATTCTGCTCATTGAGTGAGGAAAGGCTGTTGAAAGATGGACAGATGCCACAAGCAGAACCAGAGGGCAGAAGACTGGAAAGAGAGGCATCAGCCCTAAAACAGACAGGGGAATGCTGACCACAGGGAAGGAAAGAAGAGCCCTATGGTCGGGGGAGTTGAGGATGCACAAAGAAGAGGACAGCTTAGAGGAAAGTCAATCGGGGTGCCTGAGTGAGGTGACAGGTCTAGAGTGTAGAGTGGGAAAGGCGATTTCGATTTGGAGAAGAAAGAAGCCATGGGCGATGATAAGGGAGGTGTATGTTTGCGGAGAGTAAGTGAGTAGTAATGAGGGGAGTGCAGAGCAGATGGGGAAACCCATTCCCCGAAGGAGGAGGAGGTGAACTGAGAACCCCAGGCAGGACAGAATGTGAAGGCAGGAGGGAGTGTGGATGCATTGAAGGGACACACAAGGCAGGAAGGCTAGAGCTCAGGAGACAAGCCGACAGATTGCCAGAGAGAGGGAGGGCCACAACACATCAGCCAGGAATGAAGAAGTGAAGAAAGATGTATTTGAGTGGGGGAGAGGGGGGCCTCCAAGCACTGTTTGGGAGACAGGAGAGGTGGCCCAGAAGTGGAGGTTGCATGCAGCAGCAAGGGCCTACCAGGGCTATGAGACGGAAGGAGAAAACCCAAGTGTTCTCCAATGCGGGCCTCCCTCCAAGGTGCAGTATTTGGAGCTTGCCTGTCCTGCACTCTCTGCTTCAGGAAATGCCTGAGCTGGGGGACTGGCCCTAAATTGATCTCCTGGCCAAGTCCGGCTGCTGTCTTCCACTTCCCTCCAAGAGCTGATTGCTAGTCAGGTTCCTGTCAGTGCATTGACAGGGAGAAGAGACCTAAAGAAAGTGCAGCGGGAGATACCACAGCCCAGTCAACCTGACAGTACAAGCTTCTCAGCTGCTAAGACACGCCCTATCCACCCAGATCTCAGGCCCTGTGCCACAGGAACTTCTGTGTACCTTCCTCAGTGTGTGTGTGTGTGTGTGTGTGTGTGTGTGTGTGTGTGTGTGTGTGTGTGTGTGTGTGTGTGTGTGTGTGTGTGTGTGTGTGCCTGAATGGATATCTTTATGTAAATGTGTAAGCATGTGGTTTGAGTGGGAGTGACATTCTCTGCTCTGAGTGTGTGTGTGTGTGTTTTCCCTTTCATTTGTAAAGCTGAGCAGACTCATTTTATTATTTGCATAAAGGAGGAAAGTGAGGGTTAGAGATCTGAAATGATAGAGCTGGGAATTAGAATTCTGGAAATCTTCCATCTCATTTTGTTCAGACTTGTCATTTTATATAAAGGGCATTGTGTGTGTGTGTGTGTGTGTGTGTGTGTGTGTGTGTGTGTGTGTGTGTGTGTGTGTGTGTGCATGCGTGCACGTGCACTTGTGCACATGCATGTGTATGTGTGCATGCAGTGAGGGTGCCAGTACTGGGGTCTGAGCTTAGGATTTTTCATGAGGTTTATTGCAAGGCTGTTTCTCTGTCATTTGGTGCATACCTCCACTTCCACCATTTTGCTGTATAATTAGAAATAAGCGTCTCTCAGATTTATCTGCCTGGGCCATCTTAGCAGTTTTCCTTAGATTTTAACCACTTGCGTAGCTAAAATTATAGGTATTATGGAGAGAGAAGGCATCATTCACTCAGTGTTAATATGGTAAGTTAATAATTATACCAGGGCTAACCCATACTTCTCCTTGGGTTGCATTGGTGAAGAATATGACCAGGTGTCAAGACATTGATTCTTTTACATCAGATATCATTGAGAGGTGTCAGGAAACCTAGAGGCACAAATCAACAGGGACTTCTTGACTATATGGAAATAGATGGCAGGCTGAATATTGTAGTCAGTTCATGCATCATTTCCTGTTATGGGCATCCTAGACTGGATTCCAGGAAGATATCTGAGGACTTCCTAAACAGTTTATGGAAACCTTGACTGAGAAGCACCATGCAAATGGAGCCTTTTTTTCCCAAAAGAGTTGAAAGAGAAGATTTAGAGAGGTTGATGGGGAAAGTGATTCTACTTCATGAAGCTCTCATCACTAGAGTGGAATAGCATCTCCTTGGGTCCAAGTCTCTGGGGAGTGACTAAGTGCAGAACCCTGAAGTCTGACAGTTAACTCTATGATTCCATCCAAATGTGGCACTAGTTTCTGTTAGGATTTTTTCTTATTCCCCAGTGAAATCATCAGTCATGATAAGACTTACTTTCACCAAAACTTGAACAACAGTTCCCTTCTTTCCTCTTCTATAAATGTAAGCCCTGCCAAGGATACTTTTGACAGTCATGTTAATGTTTCTTGTTTTCTCTCTTCATTGACACACTAATAGTGATGATGATACTTAAAAAACAGTAATCAGGATTTATCAAAGCTCTCAGTCAAAGGAAGAAAAGATGCTATGTTTGAGGCTGTCTTGAGTTCTGGCAGAAATAATATTTTTGTTCTTGACTTCTGTGCTTCATCAAAGAGGTGGTTTGGCAGCTGGATGAAGTCTCAGTGAAGGAAGAATAAAGAGAATGAAGGCTCAGTGAGTGAATGAAGGCCCAGAGAAAGATGAACCCACATGAAACATAAAAATGCCTGCAAATGGGGCTGGGAAGGTGGCTCAGTGGTAGAGCGCTTGCCTTGCTTGCATGAGGCCCTGGGTTCAATTCCTCAGCTCCACATAAGAAAAAAAAAGCTGGAAGTGGTGCTGTGGCTCAAGTGGTAGAACGCTAGCCTTGAGCTGAAGAACTGAGGGACAGTGCCCAGGCCGAGTTCAGGTGCCATGACTGGACTCCAAAAAAGATGCCTGCAAATGTCTGACAATCTCTTGTTAAAAGAGAAATATACACTCAGGATTGCGATGACTACAAGACAAAAGATGCATTTTTCACTCTTGGTGAAGATTTGGAATTGAACAACAGAAGCTGTCCACAGGACTGGACAGGACCTAAGAATTGGCACAGTGCCATCTGGAAGATTTCACAATGGGGCAATCAAACTTCAGTCTGATGAAAAGGGAGGAGTTGTGATGACTGTGTTTAATCATAGCCCAGTGACAACAACAGCTTATAAATAAGAAATTCAAGGAAATAAAGCATGTTAACTGTGAATTGGTGCCTTCTAGGTTCTGGAAAATTTTGTGGCTTGCTTTCTCTTTCATTATCTCCCAACCCACAAATAATTGATCTGATTCTGTTCCCTGTCCACAGTGAAATTTTATTTGACTGGATCCTGCTTTCTAAAGGAGAGGGAAGTCTATACAGTACAGAGATTTTGAATTTATCAAAGCAGAATGCACATCCTTAACAGTGGACATGATGATGCTTAGCTCTTAGGCTTAAGAATGTGTCACTTCTGATGCATAGTTTCAACCCAATGAATGTAAGTACATTCTAACAAACTTGAAGCTGATTTAGAAATATTCCAGGCATCCTTCTAATTTGGGAGATAGCTAAGGAGAAATAACATGGCACTCCCTGATTGCAGACTTCAAAAGAAGCTGGGTGTCATAGTGTATTACCATAGATCCAGATATGCCCAGATTTTTTTAAGAGAGTGAGAATAATCCCTTGAATTTGAGACCTTCTTAGGCAATATAGAAAAGGCCATATCTCAATGCAGCTTATAAAATTAACCCCCCAAAATCAATGGCTTTTCTGTATGCCAACAATGAGAAAAATGTGGCTAAAATTAGGAAAGCAATTCCATTTGTAATAGCCCCACAAAAAATAAAATACCTAGGAATTAACTTAACCAAAGAAATGAAGGACCTCTATGATGAAAACTTTAAAATCTTGAAAAAGGAAATCAAAACAGAATTTAGAAAATGGCAAAACCTCCCATGCTCCTGGATTGGAAAGATTAACATCGTGAAAATGGCAATACTTCCCAAGGCTATCTACAAATTCAAGGCAATACCTATCAAAATTCCAACCTCATTCTTCAAGGAAATAGAAGAGGCAATCCAAAAATTCATATGGAACAATAAAAGACCCTGAATAGCAAAAACGATCCTCAACGGAAAGATCACTGCTGGAGGAACAGCAATGCCAAATTTCAAACTCTACTATAAAGCCATAGTAATCAAAACAGCTTGGTATTGGCATAAGAACAGACCTCCGGACCAATGGAATAGAATTGAAACCCAGAAATGAACCTACAGACCTATAGCCATCTAATCTTCGATAAGGAAGCTAAAACAATAGAATGGAAGAAAGACAGCCTCTTCAGTAAATGGTGCTGGCAAAATTGGTTAACTAGTTGTAGAAAACTAAAGCTAGATCCTTATATATCACCTTGCAACAGAGTCAACTCCGAATGGATCAAAGACCTCGAAGTCAAAGCAGAAACTCTGAAAACATTACAGGATGGAATAGAAGAAAGCCTAGGTCTCCTTGGCTCAGGCCGAAATTTTCTGAATAGAGACCCGGAAACACAACAAATCAAAGAAAGGGTGGACAAATGGGATTGCATGAAGTTGCAAAGCTTCTGCATGGCAAAGGACATAGCTAGCAAGATCAATAGAAAGCCCACGGATTGGGAGAAGATCTTCACTCGCCATACAACGGACAAGGGTCTCATATCTAAAATATACTTGGAACTCAAAAAATTAAATCTCCCAACAACAAATCCTCAAAGAAACAACTGACCAATAAATAAGTGGGCTAAAGATTTGAAGAGAAACTTCTCTGAAGAAGAAAGAAGGATGGCCAATAGACACATCAAGAAATGCTCAACATCCATAGCCATAAAAGAAATGCAAATCAAAACAACATTGAGATACCACCTCACTGCAGTTAGAATGGCAAAAATCAAGAACTCTAACAACAACAGATGCTGGAGGGAATGTGGACAGAAGGGAAACTTACTTCATTGTTGGTGGGAATGTAAACTTGTTCAACCACTTTGGTAAGCAATATTGAGGTTCCTCAAAAGACATCACATAGAGCTCCCCTATGACGCAGTAATTCCGCTTTTGGGCATTTACCCAAATGTTTACAAACAAGACCACACTAAAGCTACCGGCACAACTATGTTTATTGCAGCATTATTTTCCATAGCTAAGATCTAGAACCAACCCAGATGCCCCTCAGTAGATGAATGGATCAAGAAAATGTGGTATACATACAAAATGGAATTCTATGCCTCCATCAGAAAGAATGACATTGCCCCATTTGTTAGGAAATGGAAAGACTTGGAAAAAAATATATTAAGTGAAGTAAACCAGGCCCAAATAAACATAGGTCCCATGGTTTCCCTTATATCTAATATATGTATGAGTCAAGCAGAATAAGTCAGATAATGTGTTGTTAGGAAAATGAACCCTTAGATATGTATTTTAATGTTTTTTTCTTTCATGCATTTGTTTCTAATGCATTTATAAGATTATCTCTTTGTTGCTTTGTATGTCTCTCCCCCACAGTATAACCCCTGCTTTCACTATATTTGATGTCAGTATAACCTGTGGAGGAGATGGGGAAAAACAAGTCGTTTAAGGATACAGGTGGACCTGTTGCAACCATGAGAATTACAAGTTGTCATGTCGAAAATGAGCTTTACATCGTTGGTGTGTGTGGGGCGGAGGATTACGTGGGGGGTGGGGAGGATGCTGGGAAGGGATGTGGAGGGTAAACAAAGGAGGAGGCTGCAATGCTCGATAAGTAATGTACCCATTGTCCTGCCCATGTAATTGTAACCCCTCTGTACAGTATGTTCACAAAAAATTAAATTTAAATAAAAAAAGAAAAGCCCATATCTCAGAAATATGCAAAGAATACTACAAAATATCATGAGGTAAAAACAAATGAACTTCAAACTAATACACATTCTCTACAATGAATACTCTTCATCTAAGGCAACAAGTAATGTAATAGAAATATTTGTTTGAGAGAAAAAAAGTGAAGGAGAGATGAAAGGAGGGAGAAAATGAGTGGGAAGAAAAGGGAGAGGTAAAGATAAAAGGAATAAGGGAAGAGGAGAAATAAACAAGAAAGAGGTAGGGAGAGGGAGAAGTCACCAAAGAGACATAGACAACATCGTTCTGACACAACCGGATCCTTGGTGCATCCTAGAACAGAAGAAAACCCGTCTTGTTGTCCACAGCCACAGGTGGAATTTTTCCACCCAATTCTGAAAGAGCTGAGGATTTTTTGAGAGCTCAGGATGCAAACGCAAGATAGAGCACTCAGAACATGAAGTTCTGAGTGCTCTACTCCTTCCCCAAAGGAGAAAAGCCACCAAAAAGAAATTGACAGCATCTTTCTGTCACAGGCAGCTCTTGTATGCATCCTAGTACCAAGGAAAGGCATCTTCTGGTCCACAGCCACAGGTCTAATTTTTCATTCACCCAATTCTAGGTGGGCTGATGAGTGATTGTGAGATAAGGACACATGCCCTATTTTGTTTTGAATTCCTATGAGTTCTAAGATCCTAAAAGTTCTGGTCAGTAACTCTAGACTACATATCCAGGGGACCTCAGACTTTTCTTTCCTGACTTTATCCATTTGATTGTGGAATAAATCATTTTTCTCCCTCCCTCATATCTAAGAAAATATGCTTGCCTCTTAAAGGTTTATTATTATATTTGATCTGTTACATACAACATGACTGGGAAGGATTGAATAGGAAACTTTCATGCCTGATAATCAGTAAAGTAGTGTATGGCTTCTGCATACCCCTTTTGTGGAACTGAGCTATTCCTCTTAAAAATTTGACGATTGTGAGTCCAAGCTCGAGCTTGCAATAAATGGCTCTCATGTACTTGCATCGGATTCAACTCCTTGGTGGTCTTTGGGATTCTGTGGCCTGGCCCAACATATTGCTGGGGGCTAATCCAGGATCCCCCAGACCCCAGAACCCCGATCCAGATAGTCAGACCCCAATCGGTGAGTTTTTTTGTCTTCTTTGTCTCATCTGGTCTCTTGATTGTTTTGTTTTGGGGCCCAAAATTTGAATCTGCACGGGTTGGCATAAGACTCAGGTGGACACGCTGGTAACATCACTGACCGAGGATCTTGGAAGATGTTCCAGACCCCCTCGAGGGCAAGGGACGACTTGCTTCATGTGCACACCCTCATCTGAGTTCCTAGAGGGAAAGGGACGAGTTCCCTCATTCCCTTAAAACCTGGATGGATGTGGAAACCCCTCATCTGAAGGGAAGGGGATGTACAGTCCCCTTATTCTCCTGAAAACTCTAATGAGGCAAGGTGGGTCACTCCCACAGATTGATGTGGGGCTGATGTCCCCTTTTGTTGTTTTCAGTGTGTGTATCCAGTTGATGGGAGAAATTTGTGGCTGTGTGTCTGTTACTTTTGGGTCTACCTGTTGCTTACTATTTTCTGTTCTTTGTTTAAGGGACGACATGGGACAGACTCTGACCGCCCCCTTTCCCTCCTGACTGACCATTTCAAGGGTGTAAAAGAAAGAGCATACAATTTGAGTGTGGAAATTAAAAAAGGAAAAACTAATTACTTGCTGCCAGTCGGAATGGGCCACCTTTGACATGGGGTGGCCAGCTGAAGGGACCTTCGACATACCAACCATATTCAGAGTCAAGGGGTTGATTTTTGTTCCAGGACCACATGGCCATTCGGACCAGATCCCATATATATTGGTGTGGCAAGACTTGCTAGAAAACCCACCCCCTTGGCTAACCCTGCTGGTTCTGCTTTGGTAACTTGCTTCTTTGTCAATTATGAAACTGCCACTGACCACCTGCAAGTGGCCCCAGCAAGATCTTAGCCTCAGGCCTTGGTTCAGAGGGTCTGAGCATGGGGGAGAACCTGTCAATCTGAGGGAATGGACGATAGGGACTTCTTTCCCTTGCCCCAAGATGATTGGGATTTCTCCTCTGCCTTGGAAGGCCCCTGGGCCAATGTTTGCAGGAATCTAAAAGAAAAATCCTCTGGAGGTGAGTAGAGGGGGTTCGAGTCTCCTGGTAAATGGATTTGAGTCCCACTTGTGAATGGTGGTGAGATGATGCCCCATTCACTGAGACCTGATTTTGTCTTTGTAGCCACTAGTCTGTCTTGTTTACTTTGGAGTGTTTTCTGTTATATGTTTTTTTGAGGTAGAGAAGTTCTGGGTGAGAGTGGCAGGCTCATGCAGCAGACTCTGGATTCAGCTTGCTCAGTGGGAGAGCATAGAGTTTTGGTAGAGATGAGTTGGGGGCTCATTAGTCCCCAACTCTGCCTTCGGTTTTTGTGTTGTTTTGTCTTGTTTTAGAATGGATATCAGTTTTAAATTTGGATCCTTGGTGTTTGTGTTTATTTGTGTTTTCTTATTTACTTGAACATCTCTGAGGGTAATAAAAGTTCCAGTCTCAGGCTGAGCCTGCTAAGTTTCCCTCCTTGATTTACAGCAGTCAAGAGGTGGGGCATGGAAAAGCTTTAGGCTGCATTTTCTCCCTGTGGTGGCTGTCCAGTGTAGAAGATTTTGTGCCTGGTTTGGACTTTGAACTGGTCCTGATAGTGTAACCATTTATAAAGTGCTCTTGTCTAAAATTGGGTAATAGAATCAGGCCAGTTTAGTTTCAGGTGACCCCCCCAGCCCCATCCCACAGCCTTCCTCCAACCGAAGGTACTTAAAAGGCCAATTGGTAAAATACCTGGCTCAACAAGCAAGCCCTGAAAAAGCACAGCTAAGAAAAAGTGCTTTGTTAGGGCTGGGAAGGTGGGTCAGTGGTTGAGTGCTTGCCATGCATGCATGAGGCCCTGGGTTCTCTTCCTCAGCATGACATAAGCACAAAGAAAAAAAAAGCCAGAAGTGGTGCTGTGGCACAAGTGGTAGAGTGCTCGCCTTGAACTGAAGAGCTAAGGGACAGCACCCAGGCCCAGAGTTCAGGCCCCACGGCCAGACCCTCCACCCCCAAAAAAGAAAAGAGTGCTTTGTTAAAGTCTTATCTTAAATTTTTGTCATCTGTAAGTGTAAGATTTTTTGGTGAAAATAAATCTCTTGCCACTGAATTTCAGAAAATGTACATACAACTGATTTTCATTTTTGCATGCATTAAGATCTGTGTGTGGGGGCTGGGAAGGTGGCTCAGTATTAGAACATTTGCCTTGCATGCCTGAAGCCCTGGGTTCGATTCCTCAATACCACATAAGCAAAAAGAAAAAGCTGGAAGTGGCGCTGTGTCTCAAGTGGTAGAGCGCTAGCCTAGAGCTGAAGAGATGAGGGAAAGCAACCAGGCCCAGAGTTCAGGCCCCACAAACAGACCAAAAAGAAAAAAAAAAAAAAAAAGGTCTGTGTGTGTTTTGTATGTGTGTGAACATGTTCAAGATTAAAAACTGTCAACATGTGGTAAAAAAAATTGTGTGAGTTTAAGTTTGAAATTCAAAAGGTTATGAGGTTTGGACATTACCAAAAATTTTAAAGAATTATCACATAGTGGGGCTTGGAAGGTGGCTCAGTGGTAGAGTGCTTGCCTTGCATGCTTGAGGCCCTGAGTTCTATTCCTCAGCACCACATAAGCAAAAAGAAAAAAGCTGGAAGTGGTGCAGTGGCTCAAGTGGTAGAACACTAGCCTTGAACTGAAGAGCTGAGGGACAGCGCCATGGCCCAGATTTCAGGCCCCACGACTGGACCCAAACCCCCCCCCCCAACACACACACACACAAAGAATTATCACATTTTTGGAAAAGGCTTTTTTTTAAGGATTCTTTAATTTGAAAATTAGAAAATCTGGTATTTTAAAATACATAAGGCTGGGCTGGGAAGATGGCTCAGTGGTAGAGCGCTTGCCTTGCATGCCAGAGGCCCTGTGTTAAATTCCTCAGCACCACATAAGCAAAATGAAAAAAGCCAGAAGTGTCACTGTGGCTCAAGTGGTAGAATGCTAGCCTTGAGCTGAAGAGTTCAGGGACAGTGCCTAGGCCCAGAGTTCAGGCCCCACAACTAGACCCCAAATTTTTTTTTTATTTTAATTTTAATTTTTTGTGAACATACTGTACAGAGAGGTTACAATTACATGGGCAAGATAATGAGTACATTTCTTATCAAGCATTGCAGCCTCCTCTTTTGTTTACCCTTCACATCCATTCCCAGCCTCCCCCCTGCCCCCCCACCCAATCCCCCCCCCCCGGCCCACAGCAACGTTGTAAAGTTCATTTTTGACATGGCAACTTGTACTTCTCATAGTTGCAATGGGTCCACCTGTATCCTTAAACGACTTGTTTTTCCCCATCTCCTCCACAAATTATACCAACATCAAATATAGTGAAATCAGGGGTTATACTGTGGGGGAAGGACATACAAAGCAACAAAGAAATAATCTTATAAATGAGTTAGAAACAAATGCATGAAAGAAAAAAAAAACATTTAAATACATATCTAAGGGTTCATTTTCCTCACATCACATCTGAACTTTTCTGCTTGACTCATACATATACTAGATATTGCAAATAAGAGAAACCATGAGACCTATGTTTCTTTGGGCTTGGCTTACTTCACTTAATATAATTTTTTCCAAGTTTTTCCATTTCCTAACAAATGGGGAAATGTCATTCTTTCTGATGGAGGCATAGAATTCCATTGTGCATATATACCACATTTTCTTGATCCATTCATCTACTGAGGGGCATCTGGGTTGGTTCCAGATCTTAGCTATGGAAAATAATGCCGCAATAAACATAGTTGTGCTGGTAGCTTTAGTGTGGTCTTGTTTGTAAACATTTGGGTAAATGCCCAAAAGTGGGATTGCTGGGTCATAGGGGAGCTCTATGTGGAGTCTTTTGTGGAAACTCAATATTGCTTTCCAAAGTGGTTGAACAAGTTTACACTCCCACCAACAATGCAGTAAGATTCCCTTAGAGAAGTCATTCTTAAAGAGAAAACAACAATGAGAAATGTAGAAAAGGAGATCTCATTTTCTTTTAACTAGTAGTATACACTTAGGAGGAAAATTGGAGTATGCTAGGGCTGCTATCCTCTGATAAAGACAATTTCTTATCAGTGGTGCTGGTCATAGAGTGAGATTCAGGATCAAAGTATTAAGAGAACATATATGAATAATTTGAATAAATATTTCCTTGAGAAAAATCTGAAAAACAGAAAAACTTCATTTTCCTTTGTAAAATGTCAGTACTAATTTCTTAATTACTATATTGAGAAGAAAAGTATATATTCTGCATAAAACAATGCTTTGATGTTTAGAAATCTTGTAAGTGTTAGAATGAGAGAAAACATCATTACATTAAGGAACTTATGGATCTCATTTTTGTTTTTGTCTATTTTTCTATAATTCATTTTAGATGTCCAAGAAATGAAGGATATGTTTAGCACCTGTCAGGAAAGTCACAATAAATATTTATCTGAAGTAGCAGGCATGAATAGTAACAAAGGGGAGGAAAAAGTGAGACTTATAAGAAATTTTAATTTGAGCTCAAAACAGAAGTCAAAACTGATTAAGAATAATGGGAACTCCTTAGGAATGAGCACAGAAAAGGTCACTGTATATCAGAACATGAGTGTTTTCAGTGAACCTGGTAAGATGTTTGCTGCATATGGTCCTCGTGTGTCTTCTGTAGTTGAAGAATATAAACAATGTGAAATGTCTTTTGCCCAGATGACACACCTTACTGTCGCTCAGAGAACACCCACAGGAGAGAAACTTTATGAATGTAACATTTGTGGAAAGTCTTTTACCTGGAAGAAACACCTTACTGTCCACCAGAGAAATTACACAGGAAACAAACCATATGAATGTAATGTGTGTGTAAAGTCTTTCACCCTGAAGATACACCTTACTATCCACCAGAGAACACACACTGGAGAGAAACCTTATGACTGTAACATGTGTGGAAAGTCTTTCACCCAAAAGCTCCACCTTACTCTCCACCAGAGAACACACACACGAGAGAAAGTATATGAATGTAAACTATGTGGAAAGTCTTTCACCCATAACGCATACCTTAATGTCCACCAGAGAACACACACAAGAGAGAAAACTTTTGAATGTAACATGTGTGAAAAGTCATTCACCCAGAAGTCACAGATTACTGGCCACCAGAGAACACACATAGGGGATAAACCTTATCAATGTAACATGTGGAACATGTTTCACTTAGAAGTCAAACCTCACTGTACACCAGAGAACACACACAGGAAAGAAACTTTATGAATGTAACATGTGTGGAAAGTCTTTCACCCAGAAGTCACACCTTACTGTCCACCAGAGAACACACACAGGAGAGAAACCTTATGAATGTAGCGTATGTGGGAAGTCTTTCATTAGCTTACTGTCTACCAGAGAACACACACAGGAGGGAAATTTATGAATGTAGCAGGTGTGGAAAGTCTTTCACCTGTAACAGAAACCTTACACTTCACCAGAGAACACACACAGGAGAGAGACCTTATGAATGTAATATGTGTGGAAAGTCTTTCAGCCAAGATCAACCCTCACTGTCCATCAGAGAACACACACAAGAAAGAAACCTTATGAATGTCATATGTGTGGAAAGTCTTTCACCCAGAAGCTATACCTTACTGTCCACCAGAGAGCACACACAAGGGAGAAATTTTAAGAATGTAATTTTTTGGAAAGTTTTTCACCCAGAACATACACCTTTCTGTCCATCAGAAAAAACCCACCAGAGAGAAATATTATGTATGTAGCAGGCATGGAAATTGTTTCACCTGGAAGTCACACCTTAACATCCATCACAGAACACAAGGAAAGAAACCTTATGAATGCAAACAGTGTGGAAAGACCTGGAGGTCACAGCTTAACACACATAAGTTGACTCACACAAATGAAATAACAGGATTGTACCAAATGAGGAAAGTCTTTCTTCTGTAAGAAAATTGAGATTGCAACACAGGAACCATACAGGATAGAATCTTTATGATATAGCAGATGTGGAGTCCTTCAAGTAGAAGACATAGCTCAGTGTTCATCACAGGACACAGAAAACACACAGACACACACACAACACACAGACACACAAAGAGGAGAGAAATCATATGAAGGAAAAATGTGTGGAAAGGGTTTCCAGAAAAAGACATAACTTGGTTAGAATCAGAGAATAGACACAGGTGAAAAAATACAAAGGTAACAAATGTGAAAAGTACTTTACTAAGTATTCATGGATCCAAGGGGAGAAATCTTAAAAATATTACTAACACGGAAATCCTTTGATCTGAAAGGAATAACTCAGTGTTTATCAGAGAACTGACTCACATAGGAGAAAAGAAAGTAGTGAACAGAACATATGTGAAATGATTTTCAATCAGAAGTGAGTCCTCGTCATATGTGAGAGCATACACAGGAGAGAAATTATGAGTATAGAAAACATATTTGCCAGAAGTCACATCTTTACAGGTATCAGAGACATGGACACATGACAGAATCTCTGTAAATATAAACATGAGAGGAAGTCTTTCAACCAGAAGCAAAACTTCAGCAATTATTAACACATTCACTCAGGAAAGAAGCCCAATGTAGGAAAATCTTTGTGAGAAAACCTCTGTAAATTATACAGAGAAATCCTTCATGGCAGAGGTAAGCTAGGTGTGCTGGGAAACCATTCTTCACTCTTCAGCTCTCTTTGAGCCAACATTTCTCATCCTCTTAATGTATTGAGTGGGGATGGTGTCCTTCTATATTATTCAAAGCATGTAGAAACAAGTGATGGGCATTAATTATTTCCAGTCTCAACAAATAATTCAGAGATTGAAATTATTAACTTCTGTCTTTTGTACTAAGGAATGCTTGTCAGAGTAATTTGATAAACTTCTAAGAAACATGAGCTCTGGCCCTTTGGGACTGGATTCAGTCCCAACATGGTTAGGGGAAAATAGTTGAGTAAAGACTGTTATGAGGGGCTGGGAAGTAGCTCAGTGGTAGAGCGCTTGCCTTGTATGCCTGAGGCCCTGGGTTAAATTTCCCAGCACCGCATAAGCAAAACAAAAAAAGCCGGAAGTGGCACTATGGCTCAAGTGGTAGAGCGCTAGCCTTGAGCTGAAGAGCTGAGGGACAGTGCCCAGGCCCCACGACCAAATCCCCCTCCCCCCTAAAAAAAAGGCTGATATGGTAGGAGGCAAAAACATGAGAACAACCATTTTTCTACTGCTCCCTTAACTCTCCCTCTGTACGTGTGATTCATGCATTATATTACAAATTTCTTATTCCAGTTCATTTTTTGAATGGAAGATCTGTTGGAAGATATTAGTCCTTATTGCAGTACATACATACATACCTCTGAGGAGGTAACAATGCTTGATAGGAAATATATTCATGACCTTCCTCATATAACTGTATAACCAATCTGTACAGTATCTTTACAATAAAATACATGTTTTCAAAAATATGGTGGATAAATAAAGACAAGAGTCTCTGCATTTTGCCTTGAGGGAGAACCCCAAAGTGACTTCAGTGCTTGTTTTTTTATTTAATTAATCACTGGTAATGAGCAACTTGTGATTGATTCACTCTTGTCCCATTTAGTTGTTTGCTGAGTGAGCTATAATAAAACACCAGTTTGTACAATGTGATGCGCCTGCGTTTACTCAATGTTCTAGAGGCTGATTACAAGTTATATTGCACTTTCTTTGAAATACAATGTGCTGTTCCATATTTTTTTGTGCAATGAATATATATCCAATACCCAGAACACATATATTTCTTTGTGATGAGAAGAAGGCTTTCATTTGCTATCTCATAGAAGGACAAAGTAGATATGACATTAGTGGAAATAACCAAGCACACAAACATATTGAGCAATCTCTCACAAAAATTGAAATTAAGAAAAAAAAAAGCCATCTGCCACTTGAGCTCCAGCATCACTTCTAGTCCCTGAGAGGAAGGAAGGAAGGAAGGAAGGAAGGAAGGAAGGAAGGAAGGAAGGAAGGAAGGAAGGAAGGAAGGAAGGAAGGATGGATGGATGGGAGGAAGGAAGGAATGAAGGAAAGAAGGAAGGAAGGAAAGGAGGGAGGGAGGGAGGAAGGAAGGGAGGAAGGGAGGGAGGAAGGGGGGAAGTGAGAGAGGGAGAGAATAAAGGAGGCAATTAGGAAGAAGGAAGTAATAAACTGTTCAAAAGAAGGATGTTTAATTTTTGGTGAATGTGAGAATTTTTCTTTGAGGGGCGGAGCTCAAGAAAAATGGCTTTTACATAAAGCAAGTTCTTGAACTGTATAGAAAATGATACAGAGGCTCTAACATTTTATAAATTGATTTTATAAAATCGTTAATATTAAGTAAGGAGGTCAGGTCTGGCTGGTGCTATATTGGCCACATGGTGGATGGTAAGGTCTGCCAACTTGTCTTCATGCTGGGGGAAGTCAGTACCCCCATCTCTCATCTGCCTAACAGCTGATGGATATACCTGGATCCCTGGAAGCAAGGGTGGGCATTATGTTGCTCATTCTGTTAGTCCAATGCCTGGGACTCGAAATATCCTGTGGACCTGCCCCTGTTCTGGCCCTATTTAGGTTGGACCATTAGTGGCACCAGATGCCATGCCACATGTCTCTGTGATTATGTCCTGAGTCCTATCTCCTGGCTTGTCTCTGGTTATCATAGTGTCCCAATTCAGCACTCTCTTGGTGCTGAATGGTTTCTTGGTGTTGTTTTTATTCTTGTTTTCCTTGCTGTCCTGTTTCCATGCTAAGTGTATTTGTGGACTGCAAGTCTTTGTTACAACAGGCTGCTTGCAGACTGCTAGCAGTATAATAAAGACTCCAGTATTCCATCTTCCAAATTGTGGCCTCCAACAAATATACTGTCTTCTTTTACAGAAACACAAGGGTTGACTTAACATTAGAATTTCTAGAGCCTAGATATATCCACTGTATAGTTATGTAATTAAACATATCCTGGAGGCATTTAGAAAAAAAATGTCTGTTACATCAGAAAATGCTTAATAAGTAAACCAAGACCAAGACTCCAGATCCTATATAAGCTAGTCATTCTAGGGAAGTCCAGAGCAGTTTGCTTCCATGAAGAGCTCTACTTTCACACTTTCATGAAGAAATATTTTTGTGCCAGTATGAGGTCTTCAATTCAGGAACTGATATAACATCCTTGACATTTTATCTTTTTTTAAACTAACACTAACACTATACCACTTGTGCCACAACTCTACTTCATGATTTTTGGTGGCCTTTTGTGCCAGAGCTGGCCTCAAAGGTGATTCTCTCATCTTGGCCTCCATAAAAGGTAAGAATAAAAGCGTGGGCCCTGTAGGCTGTTCTGAACAAATCTTCTCTCTGGGAAAAAGAGGTTTCATTCAGTGCTTCATCTCATTCTTGCTGTGCCTTCAACAATTTCAGTATTTATTTTTGTATTTTTTAAAATTTTTCTTGGGTCCGGGCGTGGGGCCTGAACATAAGGCTGTTTACATTGTAATCAAGTTATCTGTCTTAGAAAAAAGGCATTGGCAATTTGGGATTTATTTCTCATAGCTAAAATCCCGGGATAAGTATTAATAATTTATTGGGGGTTTTTTTTTTGGGGGGGGGGGTCCAGTCATGGGGCCTGAACTCTCGGCCTGGGCACTGTCCCTCAGCTCTTCAACTCAAGGTTAGCGCTCTACCACTTGTGCCACAGAGCCACTTCCGGCTTTTTTCTTTTTGCTTATGTGGTGCTGAAGAATCGAACCCAGGGCCTCATGCATGCAAGGCAAACGCTCTACCACTGAGCCACTTTCCTGGCTCCTTAATAATTTGAATGTAAAGATTTGCTTACCACCACTATGAACTTTACCTGTCTGTCTGTCTAAAACTGCTTGGGTATTCCAGCCAAGAACAAAAAAAAAAAAAAAGGAGAGGGAAAAACAGCAGGAGCCAATAGAAGACTTATCTTTAAGGGTGAGGGATGAACAGGCAGAAGTGAAGCTTAACCAGGCCTGGGGAAGTCCACACATGGTAGAAGAGGGCAAGCTGGCACAAAGGCAGTTTACCTAACCCTAAAGAGGCAGATGGGAATTAGCCCATTCTATAGGAGGGGTGAGTGGCCTTTGTCCTCTCTTCCTTGCAGATGGACCCTGGAAACCTGGTGGTAAATTGAGTGATATGACTGGTATTGCTAGAACTGCCCCTTGGATGTATTAAAAATAAAAAAAAAAGGTTTACACAGAGGGTTAAAAAGTTTATCTGTGTGATGCGATTTGGTTTCAATGCTATTCTAATATTGCATATGTGTTTAAAAAGACAAAAACATGTTAAGTCTAGAAGCTTGGTACAGTGCTGGTGATTGTAATTCTTTCATTAAGGAAAACTGTCATTTGAGTTCAAAAGTTTTCTAAGAGGTAATTCAGAATAAAAAATAAAATATATCTTTTAAAACAAGAAGACAAGAGGCAATGAGTATTACTTAGCCCCTCAAGATTTTATTTCTTTTGTTTGTTTTTGTCCATCATGGGGTTTGAACAGTGGCCAGGGGTGTTGTCCCTCAACTCTTCAGCTCAAGGAAAGTGCTCTACCACTTGAGCAACAGTGCCACTTCTGCTTTTCTTGTGGTGAATTGGAGATTAGAGTCTCATGGACTTTTCCTGTCCAGGCTGGCTTTGAACTGCGATCCTCAGCTCTCATCCTTCTGAGAAGCTAGGGTTACAGACATGAGCCACCAGTGCCTGGCTTTCCCTTCAAAGTGCAAATGAAAACTAAAGTGTGAAGTATTAAAGCAGAGGTGAGAAGAAGGCTGTCATTTACAATCTCTTGGAGGACTATGGAAGATCCTATATTGTTAAATTACAATGTGCAGAAACTATTGAGCAATCTCACACAAAAATGGAAGCTTTGAAAAATAGAACCAACTTCTCACAGAGATTAGGTGTAGAATAGGTGACAATGTGACAATTAGTAATAATTTTTTTCAAAGATTTTATTTGATTACAAATTATATTGCTGTTATTTTGAAGTACAATATGATGTTCCATGTTTTCATTATGCATTGCTTGCATATCTAACATCTGGAACGCATTTTTCTTTGTGTGATGTTGAAAGGTAATGAAAGATATTACATTAAGTGAAATATCCTGGTACAGAAACAAATTGAGCAATCTCACACAAACATGGAAGCTAACAAAAACAGAAGTAATTTCTCTCAGAAGTTGAGAGTAGAATAACTACTAGCAGAAGCATGAGAGATTGGTCCATTTTGTCAGGACTCTCTGTTCAAGATTTTGGTCTTATTGGGCTGGAAAGGTAGCTCAGTGGTAGAGCACTTGCCTTGAATGCATGAAGTCCTGGGTTCGATTCCTCAGCACCACATAAGCAAAAAGAAAAAAGCCAGAAGTGGTGCTGTGGCTCGAGTGGTAGAGTGCTAGCCTTGAGCTGAAGAGCTGAGGGACAGCACCCAGGCCTAGAGCTCAGGCCCCACAACTGGACCCCTCCCCCCAAAAAAGATTTTGGTGGTCTTAATCCTTTGGTCAAATTGACTGCGAGTCAGTGTGGGCTTGAGAAGTGTAAGGTACACCCAGGGAGGACTCCATGCAGATGACTACCCCCCACCCCGACATCTTATACATCTTCTACCAGTACCTGTGTGAACTATATAACTGGCATACCTGGAAGCAGTCGTCTCCCCCTTCTCTGAGATCACATATTGGTCTGCCCCCTGATCACTCCTCTCATCTGACTGTGGGAGGGTCCTAGGCTCTGAGATCATAGCCACATCTGAGGTGGCCACATCTTCTCCCACCTCACCACAGCTTTCCCCCACCTGACCACAACTTCCCTCACCTAGCCACACCTTCTCCTCACCCCTACCTTAGATAAGACATGGCCCAGGGGTGATTTGGCCATTTCTAGCCACCTGGAAACCCCAATCTGTCCTGAAACCAGAAGTTCGGAAATAAACTGCTCTTTGCCTGAATAACATGTGGTGATCTCATTGATCACCTACCTAATTAACCTAACTTGAAGATTTTCCAGTGTGGCAAGTGCTTAAACAGCACAGAGTGATTATGTGGGCAAATACCTTCACTGAGAGGAGTCCACATAGAAAGAACACATCAGACAGAAACAACAGTGACAGGAATCAAAGGATTGAGTTTTGGTGTCCTGGAATCAAATCGAATATAGAATCTATACAATGTATAGATTACTCTGTGCAAAGATCCATGTTTGGAGTTGTCTATGTTGTTCCAATTGGTTAACCATGGGGAAAGACAGGTGAGCCTTAAGTCTACTTTCTTTATGTGATTAAATAATTTGCAAGTCATAGAGAACATCTACTGTTTCCTGTGATTTTAACACAGCCCTGAGGAAAGATGAGAGAAAGAATTGAAAGTAAGAGATTTTGAACACTTCCTCAGATTCAATACACTCCTGAGTGATGGTAATGAGAAAAGAATCTAATTGGGTGCTGGATACAGAGCTCCCCGAACTCTTGATTCTTCTGCGTGATGTCATGGAATCCAGAACCAAGAGCAAGTCTTAGTCTTAAATCTTTCTGCAACAAAGTGACTCTGGGAATAATAATGCTAGATATAGGGGACAGCCTGAGCCAGGGAAATGTTCAAGTCATGAACCTGTGCCTACTGCCTCTACCTTTCTATTCCTGACCAAAAATAGGATACTTCTTATAAATAGACTTTCTCTGAAAAACATGAGAGAGTGCTTATTTGTGACAATCCTCTCTCAGCATCTTCTCAGTCAAAGGTCTCTAGGAAACCTTCCTGACCAGTAGGTGACCCACCTGTGACCATTGATCTACTTGGCACCCAAGAAGGCTCAGAACTCAGAACATCCCAAACCAATTGCCACTTTATGTCTGTTCCAAGAATTCACTGTTCTTTGATCATCCCTGATGAGCAGTTAAAACTAATTAACAGAGGCCTTGTGTCCTACTGAACTGAGGCTTAGAGGATGGTGACAAATTTGTGTTGATTATTGAGCTGAGTGAAAGAACATGTAAGGGACAAGGGCAGCTGAGGACAGGTATCTTCCTTCTCAGGTCCTCCTCACCAGCCTGTAGCTCAGTAAGTCTCACCTTCACTAGCTGCCTCAGGACAAGAGAGCAGAAGTTGATCTCCCTTGTAGATACACATTCACTGCCACAGTCCATAACTCACACAAACTAATGCTAATACTAATACCCAAGCTACTTTTCCTCCATCACACAGTGTCCACTCCACAGTGTTCATGACCTGATTTCAAGCTCATTGACAAGAGAGATGGAGTGGGCATGGATAGAGAGAGGAAAAATATTTTAAAATGAAAAATATAATATGGAAAATACAAAAGAACTGAAAGAATTATTTCATAAGATTCAAGGAAAAACTAAGAATTTCTTTTAAGGAGAAAAGAACAAAGTAAAAAAGGTCAAAGTAAAACCAAACTGGATTACCAAAATTTTACCCAAACCACCACTGCCATCAACAACAAAAACCTTTAGTTTTTCTTTCTGCCGGGGGGGGGGGGGGTCATTTGTCTAGAACTGAAAATTCACAATCTATGTTAAGATGTATCTTCATTCTCTGATCCCTTAGGCTGTGCAACCTTGAGGAAACTGATAGAATGTGCATTATTTGATTTTTGTCATTTCCTTTTTGCTATGTCCTAGTCATGGTGTTGGGGTCGTGACTTCAGGCAGTGGTAATCAGTCTTGAGTCTCTTTCTCACAGGAGGGGAGGTGCAAAATTCAAGATCTTCACCAGCAGCAATTGATCTGGTTTCTCTTTCTCTCTCTTTTCCTTCCTTCCTTCCTTCCTTCCTTCCTTCCTTCCTTCCTTCCTTCCTTCCTTCCTTCCTTCCTTCCTTCCTTCCTTTCTTTCTTTCTTTCTTTCTTTCTTTCTTTCTTTCTTTCTTTCTTTCTTTCTTTCTATCTTTCTTTCTTTCTTTCTTTCTTTCTCTCTCTCTCTCTTTTTTCTCTCTCTCTCTCTCTCTCTCGCAAATAAACTTGTTTTTTTTTAAGAACCGAGTTACATAATACTTATAATATTGCTTCTAGAATTCAGATTTTTTTATTTTAATTTTATTGTCAAAGTGATATACAGAAGGGTTACAGTTGCATAAGTAAGGGAATAAATTTACAAGTTCTTATAGGTTATAGTATTCATAGATTCATAGATTTATAAAATGCACAGATTTATACCACAGATTTCTGAACCAAGGGAATAGGGATTTGTCTATACACTATAAGAAAAATTAGAATTCAAGCTTAAAAGCTGAAGTCATTTAGCTAGTTCTAAAATGAGAAGATAAACACTTCTAAGCTATTCTTGTTCATCCTAAGTGTGCTAAGGTTGTCATCTCTTTTTTTTTTGGGGGGGGGGTCCGGTCGTGGGGCCTGAACTCTGGGCCTGGGTGCTGTCCCTCAGTTCTTCAGCTCAAGGCTGGCGCTCTACCACTTGAGCCACAGCGCCACTTCCGGCTTTTTTCTTTTTTGCTTATGTGGTGCTGAGGAATCGAAACCAGGGCCTCGAGCATGCAAGGCAAGCGCTCTACCACTGAGCCACATTCCCAGCCCCAGGATGTCATGTCTTTAGAGGACAGCATTTCTAGGAAACCACAGACAGTTTGACCTCAATTGTTTCCTCATGAAAATGATTGTTCCTGTTTTATCTTTGAAAGACTTTCACTTTGTTTTCCTGAAAAAGTCAGTTTTAAGTGTATTCAGGCAGTACAATTTGTGACTAGAGCCATCTTCTAATAGGTTATAAGTGTTTAGAGGCTCAGGCTCATTTCTCTTGCATGCCCCAGTTCTTACAACCCCCTGGGGCTGGGATTATTTTGCTGTACCCAGATGGGTGTGTGAGAAGCTTCATGCTTCAGTGATAGGGCTTCTGGCTCTGAATGGCTTTGATGTCTTTCAGGGCTCTTCTCTGCCTTCCCTGCAACTGTTCTGTTCCCTGGTTTGCAGACAGCAGCACCATCTGTGAAGAGCAGGGACTATCATGCTAACCACTTCCCTCTTGCCCCATTTTCTTTATGAGTTAGAGTCTCTTCTATCATTCTTAGGCTGCTCAGAGTGAAGGGCATTTTCCTCTGACGTTTTATCTCTTTTCCTAAGGCAAGAGCAGCCAGAAGTATTTGCTAGGCATGCTGGGAACACAGTAGTATGAACTTTCTGTGCAGCATTCTCTGGCAGCTCTTCCATACCAGGCCACATATCTCATAGGCTTCATTCCAGGCTCATTGCAGCCCTGCCTCTTGCTAACACTGCAGACTCTGTTCTCATCCTGGGGCTGTGCACAAGGCAGGGCTTTGGCTTTAAAACTGTCTCTTCATAGCTCTTCAGGAGGGAGAAGCAGTAAAGGGCAGCCACCAAATTATGGTGTGAGATGATGGGAATGGAGCTCCTCTGCAAGAAGCAGAGGGGAAAGGCAAGCAGGGTGACACTATGTCTCGCTGCTCATTGGCAGAAGAGACTGAGATGGTCATGTTAAACTTGACCTCCTCTTTACAAGGAAAGTGGGAAGGTTTGTGATATTTGGGTATGGTTAAACACTGCAGGTGCATTGATTTAGTTTTCACAGGGTTGGCACTAACTTGTTTTAAAATATCTTTTATCAGAAAGTAAGTGGCCATCACTTCATCAAATGTTCTCTGTAGTAGCAATGTGTAGGTCTGAAGTTTGTTGGATCCCATGAATCACATTCTGGTGACAATTGTTGGATCTAACTTGTTGGACAGTGGCTCACCTGGACACAGACAGCATTCCACAACTCTACCATTACCTGGTGTGAAGCTGGCCTCTGCTGTGAGTCTACAATTAGCAGCTGTGAAAGGATGTTATGTCCTTTTGCAGTCAGGTGATATGGTACATCATACGCCCTGTATAATTTGTATACATGGCTGGTTGGAAGTCATCCCTTTAAATGGGAATTTTACTATAATCATAAAAACCATGCTGGTGACCAGGCCCCAGAGATCCACCTTGAAACATGTTGCAGGTACATTTCAGGGGCATGGAATATGTAGGCACCACACATTTCTGTGAGCAACTGCCCTAGGGCAAGCCTCAGGCTTAACCCAAAGTCATTGACTTTAATATTGCCATTTTCATCCAGTAGGATGTTGTCAGGCTTTAGGTCAACATATGCCATCCTATTCAGATGAAAGTACTGCACAGGAATTGCTATCTGCTTCAGAAACCTGGATTCATTCTCAAATAGGTGGCATGATGCTCTGATCCACATTAGCAGGTTTCCCTTGGTGGCTGTTTCTATTATCAGGTACATGTAGAGGTGATTCAGAGCCTTAACAATGTCCACCTCGTTTTTCACAGCATAGGGTAGTCTTCCCTCTCCAATATTTTCACTGCTACCACTCTGTCTTCCCCATAGCTGCCATAGACAATGTACATGCTGTACATGGTATTGGCTTGCAAGGATCTCCTCTTCCCTGGAGGAGAATGTAGTGTATTTGTTGTCATTTGATTCCATTTTCTTGATGGGATGGCAGGGAATCAACCTTAAGTAAACTTAGCTCATTAAATATGATGCATAGTAAATCTTAACTATACTTAGCTAAATAAATACAGTAGGTAGCAAATCATAATTAAAATTAGCAAAATCAATGTGTTGGGTCTTAAATCTTAATGAAACAGCTAAATCAATTCAGTAGTGGCATATCTTAACTGAAAGTAGCACAATCTAAACCACAAAATAACAGAAATCTCCAAACCCACAAAACACAAAACCTCCCTCCCAAGCTAAAAATGTATCAACCTAGCTCTAATTTAGTCCAGTAGTCATCAAAGGAGATCTCTCAGCACTGCACAGAAACTGCCTCCTTCTGGAACCACTGCAGGGACCTCACAATGACATGTGAGATCAGTGAGGAAATGGACCAATCCAGCTGGACTCAGTGACATCAAGGAAGAATGGGCCAATTACAGCCAGGGTCTAGCTCTTAGACCTTGAGGACTATTGTTATTGACTTCAGGTGGGTCAAGGGGGATGATTATGTTCACCACCATGGCAGTGTTTGGGGAACCATGAGGACAGTGGCCAAACACCTCTCTTCTTCTTCAGGGCTGTGGGATCCTAGGAGCTGCTCCTGCACAGACACTAGCACCAGGATCCCAGTGCAAAGACCTCAGTCTTCTTGTGGGTAGGTCCTGGGAATTGGTCCAACAATCTGTGAATCCATGGTGCAACACAATGAAGTCCTAGGCACACCGTAGCTTACCAGAGACTCCAGAGTGATATCAACATTAAAAATTAAACCCTGATTCTTTATGTTTGGTGTCATACTATTTTATTAAAAAAAACTCAAAATCTCTGGCACACCACTTGAGGAAATGATTTATTAAAAGTAAAAGGCTGTAAGAATATACAAGATGAAATCACAAAACAAACAAACTCTCAGAATAAGAGAAACTTCAAACCTATAACTGAAGTACAGGAGGTATTGCTAAGAAAGGATACATAGTGATAAATATGGCCAAGAAGGATTCAACCATGCATGGGAGAAGGGAAGTCAGGAGGTGAAGTCAGGTGCAGGCTGCCTTTCTCTACCTTCTGTGGATTTCCATCATTTGCATGTACATTTCTCTCCTTTTATGCAGTATTCCCTGCACTGGGACCACTGGGTCACTGGGCCTTTCTCTATTCTCTCCCACTTCACTTGGTGGTGGAAATATCCACTTCCACTAGGAGTTACTGGCAGTTAATACCGTCTATGAGAAAAATAATTTATCACATGGTTCTTGATTTGTAAGCAAGAGGCAGTGGATTGGTAAGTCTAAATTAATGAAAGGCAAGGCCTAGGGGAGTGGGTTCAAGTGGTAGATCCTTTGTCTAGTGAGAGGGATCTAGTTTAAAACTAGAGACTACATTTGAAACATAGAACTTCTCTTTTAACAATATGTAACTAGCCAGGGGACAATGACTCATGCCTATAATCCTAGCTACTCAGGAGGCTGAAATCTGATGATCATGATTCAAAGCCAGCCCATGAAAGAAAGTCCATGAGACTCCTATCTTCAATAAACCACCAGAAAAGTCTTAGTGGCACTGTGGCTCAAGTGGTAGAGCACTAGCCTTGAGCTGAAGAGCTCAGGGACAGTGCCCAAGCCCAGATTTTAAGCCTCATGACCAACAACAAAAATATGTAACTAGTTATCATTTATAGCTGTTGTTTTATAACAGTAAAGCCCTATTCAGATTTACCAGCATGCCCACTTCATTGCTATTATTTCAATTTTTGTGTGTTTGAGAGAGCTACTAATATTGAATTTTTTACCTTTTTGCTTTTATTTGGTTTTTCTTTTGGGAAAGATTCAGGCCAGAGAGGGGACTTTTTCTGGTACTTGAACTCAGGGCATTCATGACATCTCTAAGATTTTTCCCTCAAGGCCTGTCCTCTATCACTTGAGCCATAGCTCTACTCTGGCTTTTCGTTTTGTTTTGTTTTGGTGGTTAATTGGAGATACTCTTCAAAATTCAGAATAATGAGTCGCTAGGATGACAGGCACCCAGCCATTGGTACTCAGCTAGGCTCTCATTTTTGAGGGAAGTTTTTCTCTTTTTATTTTTTTTTTTCAGGTGTGGAGTTGAACTCAGGGCCTGGACACTGTCCCTGAGCCTCTTTGTGGTCAAAGCTAGTGCTCTACCACTTGATTTTTGAGTGGTTAATTGGAGATAAGTGTCTCATGGGGACTTTTCTGTCCAGTCTGGCCTTGAACTGTAATCCTCAGATATCAGCCTCCTGAGAAGCCAGAATTACATACAAGAGCCACTGGTGTCCAAATTTTCTTCTTTTGGAAAGGTTGGATGACAATATTTACTTTTAGCACATTAACTTTGTTGCTCTTGCTGTCTGCTGTCCTCCTACATTCCTGATGGAAAATTGGTCATAATCTCATTGATGATCTCTTGTGTATGATGAGTTGTGTGTTTGACTCTGGAGGTTCTCTGTCTTCAACAATTTAATTACAATGCAACAGTGTGGATTTCTGAGTTTATTCTAATTGGAGTTTGTTGAGTTGCTAAATTCTTGTGTATGTAGTTACGTGCTTTAAATAAAAATTGGGAAATTCATTATGACTTCAGGGACTTAAATAATGCATATATTTGTACCGGGTTCATTATTTTTATGTCAATTGTGTTTATTAGTTGTAGACACTGTAGATATAACAATGAGAAAAAAAGAATAGCTTTATTTTTTAAGCTTAACACTTTAGTGTGAGTGGGGTTAGAGAATGTGTATACATACACATACATATTCCTGCTTCAAACAAGCTCTCTAGAGGAGTTTGAGAACCACTAGCTAAGGTAAGGCCCATTAGGCTATGGTGGGGAATTTAACTTTTATTCTGAAACAGAAGTTCTTAAAGGATGGAGGTTAGAAAGTGACTTAATTTGGTTTAAGAAACATAAAAACTGGGTGCCAGTTGCTCATACCTATAATCACAGCTACTCATGCAATGGAGGTTAGAGGATTGTGGTTTGAAGCTGGTCCAGGCAGGAAAGCCCATGAGACTGTTTTGTCAGTCGTGGGGCTTATCAAACACCAAGAAGTGGAGCTGTGGCTCAAATTGTAGAGCACTAACTTTAATTTTTAAAAAAGCTCAAGGAGCTGATGGTGATAGTGGCTCATGCCTGTAATCCTAGCTACTAAGAAGGCTGAGATCTGAGGATTGGGATTCAAAGCCAACCAGAGTAGGATAGTCAGTGAGAGTTTTATCTCCAGTTAACCACCACAAACCCTGAAGTGAAGTTGTGGTTCTAAATGGTAGAACACTAACTAGCTTTGAACAGAAAAGCTTAAGGATAGTGCCTAGGCCCTGAGTTAAAGCCCCACAGTTGACAAGACAAAAGAAACACAAACAAAAACACAAGCACAGCATCAAGCCCTAGCTAGGATCAGCATTACAAAAACAAATCATTTTCAACATTCCAACAAGTGACTAGGAAGTTCAATAATTTTCCCAATGTTTTTCTGCCAGTGAGGAGCAAATCTAGGATTAGTTGGATGCCAGTGGTGGTCACTGATGTCTGCAATCTTAGGTTACTCAGGAGGATGAGATCTGAGAATTAACATTCAATGCCAGCTCTGAGAGGAAAGTCTGAGATTTTTTTATTTCAAATGATCAACTAAAAATCTGGAAGTAGAGCTGTAGTTCAAGTAGTAGATCCCTAGGCTTGAGAACGAAACACTCAAGGATAGGCCAGACCCTGAGTTAAAGCCCCAGGATTGGAAACAAACTATGAAACCAGAACCAGACAAGAGTGCCTATAGCTCTGTGGCTGACCAGGAGAGGATGCTGTAGAGTCATGTATTGGGCCAGGAAGCCCACCCCTGCTCTTCCTCCCCATGGGCTGACCTAGAGTCCTGAGTGACAAACAACAGGCTACAGCTCAGTAACAAAGGAAGCCCAGCTGGTTTGGTCACTTACTCAAAATCAAGCCTCGCAGTTCCTGGACATCATCTACAACTCAAATCCAATGAACATTTGGAATAGAAATCACCCCCAAGGGCTGGGAAGGTGGTTCAGTGGTAGAGTGCTTGCCTTGCATGCGTGAGGCCCTGGGTTCGATTCCTCAGTACCACATAAGCAAAAAGAAAAAAGCCAGAAGTGGCGCTGTGGCTCAAGTGGTAGAGCGCTAACCTTGAGCTGAAGATCTGAGGGACAGTGCCCAGGCCCAGAGTTCAGACCCCACGACTGGACACCCCCCCAAAAGAAAACAAGAATAAAAGAGCAAATTTGCATGGGGCTGGGAAGCTTGCTCAGTGGTAGAGTGCTTGCCTTGCATGCATGAGGCCCTGGGTTCAATTCCTCAACACCACATAAGCAGAAAAAGCTGGAAGTAGAGTTGTGGCTCAAGTGGTAGAGCGCTAGCCTTGAGCTGAAGAGCTCAGGGACAGCACCCAGTCCCAGAGTTCAGGACCCACGACCAACAACAACAAAAAAAAAAATTGAAAAGGCTGTCCCTGATTTGTTTACTTGTTGGACATTTATTTATTTAACAAAAAGCAAGTTCAGCATAAGTAGGAAAAAAGCAGATGCAAGTTGGTCATACCATATAGACCTCACAGACTGTAAGGATTCTCATGGATAGTTAATGTAAAGGAAAGCCACAGGTGGTCCCCAAAGTTCATCTGAGTTTCATATGAAAGGATGACTCTGGCTACTCTGTTAACATCAGTCTGATCAATATAAAAGACATATAATGTTATTGACGACATTATTCACTATAGTGAAAACATAGAAACAACCCAAATGTCCACTGATGGATAAACACAATGTGATATATTCATCCAAGGGAATATTATTGAATATTAGAAAGGAATGACATTCTGACCCACTCAATAACACGAATGAATCTATAAAATATTGCAAATGAAATAAACTAGATGTAAAAAACTATAATTTGTGTTTCCACATCCATGAGGTATCAAAAATAGCTAAATTTGTGGGGTAACCGTGGCTCACACTTATAATATTAGCTACTCAGAAGGCTGAGAACTAAGGATGGAGGTTTGAGGTCAGATTAGTGCCTGAGACTCCAATTTGCAATAAATGAGAGGTGCATGAGAACAGCCAATATGAGTTCAAAGCTTTATTGGGGAGGGGGCAGACCTGCCGGGCTGCTCCAAGGAAAAATGGAGGCAGCAGCCATGGACAGGTATAGACTGAAATTAAACATTTTAGTGGCAGTCTCATGGGTCACATGGGCAGTCACAGGTCACATTACATAGACTATGGGAATTTGTGGGTAGGGTCAGTTCTGAGAAGAGGTGTTGTGAGGGTGTTACATGGACTAGCTACTCAGCATCCTGAGTAGCTAAGATTAAAGGCACTACTGCCCAGTTTGATTAACTCTTGCATTTCATCCCCAGAAATGTGGAGTCAGCCAAGGTGACCCAAGCCTTCAAAGTTTTGTTATGGGTGTTAAGACCAAGCTGTGATGTCAGAAAAACTGACCCCTTACTGTTTGGCCTGGAGCTAGAAGAAATGGAATGTGAGAGTCATCAGGATGCTTGTCTAGGGCTGGGAGGAGGGTGTCGAAGAAACAGTTCAGGAATGAGTACTGGAGCAAGCCCAGATTCTCTGTGGTTCAGCCTTTCTTCAGAGACCTTACCACAGTAATGCACACATTTCACTGTCTTGGGTAACTGCACGTTTGTTTAATGTTTCAGTCCTCACCCCCCATTTCAGCTCCCAGGGTTTTGTACTGCCTGCACATCTTCCTGAAACCTGGCACAGAGTATGGCACACATGGGTGCCGGCTGATGGCTTGCCAAATAGGACTGAATGGAGACAAACCCTGAATCTGAGGTTTCAGGAAGGGCTCAGCCTGTGCTGAGTGTTCAGTGGATATGTGTGGGACTGGACCTGCGTGAGAAGGAGCCTGTAGATAGGCTTGTGTTATCTCCCCACCACTTTGTTAGGCATGGCAGACAGGTGTCACAGGCTGGTGGGTGCTGACTGTAGTCTGTATTATGTATGGGAGTGAACACACCAAACATCTAATATCTTCTACACGAAGAAACCTAGGAAACCTAGGACCTGTGGGCAGAATTGCACAGGAATTACAGCGTGGACCTCATTTCACCACACAGGACACTGAAAGAATCCATTCTGGCCATGCCAGGGGACCACGCAGAGGCAGACACATACAGGACAAGGATTGTTGTAAAGAGATTGATTAGTGGTGCCATGTTGCCCACAGGCTAGGGAGCAATATGGCATCTACTCCTATATAGGTGATAGTTCATAACTCTGGGGCTAGTGGTAGAGGAGGTTGTCTGCAGGCGCAGGTAGATCTGTGCAGAGAGTGGGAGTGGCCAGCTATTCGGATGGAAACTCTAGTGCTGGAAGTAGCTCAGCTCTGGCTGGAGCTGGAGGGCTATGGGCTGTCCCAGGAACGGCAGTGGGAGCAGCTGAGGATCTGAGGAGGGAAGAATGCCAAAAGACACTGAGATCCCTGGGTCAAGTCAGGTCTGGTTGTCCTCAGGGCCCTGCCAAGATGAGTGGGGAGTCCAAGACTCCAGGGGCTGGGAATGGCAGGGATCAATCACTACCTGCAAAGCCCAAGGACTCCCCCAACCATAGTTTGTAAGCAGCAGCAAAGAGGGCCAGGATCGGATTCTGAAGTGTACTCAACCACGCCCAAACAGAGGCCTTTCACCAGGGTGTAGCAGGCACCATTTAGGGCCGGACAACTCAAATCTGCTTTCTCTCCATCGGGTGGGAAGGGGATCAGTGGAGGAGTGGGATACACTATTGCAGTGTTGGAGGGGGTATCTCTGAGGTCGGACCCTCAGATGGCATCCGGACAGACTGAAACACTCCAAAAGAAGACGGAGGTCAACAAATATAGGCGTTGTCTAGCAATTGTAGAATAGAGAATCGTGGATCTGATGGCTCCACAGTGTCCAACATTGTTATTGGCAGTGGTAAACATCCCCCCCCCCCCCCCGCGGCAGTGAGTCAGTGTTATCTTCTGGCTTACAACCCGGGGAGATGCGGAAATGCTAGGGAGTTGGGGCGGCTGACTATGTTTGGTGAGTTGCTGCTTCTGCAACTGGGGGTCTTGTGGTGGGCGTGGAGCAGGGCTGCGGGGCCAGCAGGGTTGCCGGGGTCAGCCGAGTCACATGGGGCATGGTGATGGTGACTGGCTCTGAACTGGCTGAAGAAGTAGAGGCTTCTGCAGATGGGCACCTTGGTACTGGCGGCCCTGGTCTTTCTGCCCAACCTGGGGCTGTGGGCTCTGGACTGCCAGCAACAGGACGATGGCACCTCTTGGCCAGGGAGATGGTGGTGGGGCAGGCAGGAGCTGTGCTGATCCCCATAGCCGGTTAGGGGAGTGCTTTGGTGCTGTGCGACCTTCTCCCCTACCCAACACCTGTCTGCAGCTCCTTTTCCCTCCTTCTCTGGTGGATGTCCTCAGAGGCAGCACCAGAAAAAGTCTGTGCTTCTTCATGTTTTTTGTTTGTTTCCCAGATGGAATAAATTGAGGCTCGGAGGACAGAGATTTGACCACTCAGTAGTCAGAATTAGAACGCAGGGCCCTTGGTGCCCCTTTCTGGGACTCTTATTTCAAATTTCCATACTTTACAGTCAGGCCTCTTTTCTGTTGCCCTCTCCTGTCCCCTGACCTCGTCCAGTATTCTCTTTCTGGGGAGTACTCTTTCCACATATGCCTGTATCCTAGGGTGTGATGCCTTCTGTAGGACTGGTTCCCTCAACATCTTTGCTCCCTTTACTCATCCCCACCTGCAGATCCTGTTGTTTCTACTCAGGTCAGTCCCTTTCCCATTTTACCATTTGCACAGAGACCCCTGGGCATCCCTGCTTCTCTTTCCCTATTCATCTTTCCACATCCTATTTCTTTCTCAGATGCTGTGGATTCCTTGGGGAGTGAGTGCAAAGATCCTCTTAGAACGTCAAGTCATTTGAATTGGGGTGAAAGGTGAGTTTCTGGTTCTTGAGAAACTTGCTACCTTTGACTCACCAGAAGTATAGAAGTACCCTAGTCGGAGGATCCCCCAAAATATTCCAGAATGCAGTTCCCTGAGTGAACATACATTCCACTCTCCTCTGAACTGAAGGGACTTAGTATTTTTTGCATTCCAAACTGTGATCATATTTGTTTCTGCCTCTTTGAAACTTACCATGTGTACATGCATTTGAACTAAATTAGTTTTTTTTTACTTTGTGTGTGTGTTTGTACATGTGTTTGTGTTCAGATCCTGGGTCTTGAACTCAAGGCCTGGGTGCTGTCTTTTAGTTTTTTTAATGGCCAGTGCTCTACTGCCTGATCCACAGCTCCACTTGTGGCTTTTTGGAGGTTCATTCTAGATAGGAGTCTCTTACAGACTTTCCTGCCTGAGCTGTCTTAGAATCAGGATTCTCAGATCTCAGCCCTCTAACTATCTAGGATTAAATGTGTAAATCACTGGCACCTGACTTTGACCAGCATTTTCCTGTGACTCAGCAGGACTGTGACTCTCATCTTCTGGCAAGTCTATGCATGCTTGAATTGCTTCATATAGCAGGACATTTCAAATTTACTTAGGGGATTTTTCCTGGTCCCATGGGAAGAGGGTAATTCATGTAGCATGGTCAAATTTGACTGATTGTTGGCTGGAATATGGTAGACTTATACCTTTCTGTTCTTTTCATGGTTAGGCACAATCATATGATTACAACATGTCAGTATGTAGTCTGAATTCATTTCCCTTTGCCTGTGATCTTAGGGAAGTGTGCCAGAGCAAAGACTCTGCTCAGTGGCCTCTGTCCCTCACAGGAAGAACAGAAGCTCCTACTGACTCACCTTGAACTTATATTATGAGTAGAAAAAGCCAGGCTGTTTGTCAATGCAGCATTACTTGGCTGGTCTTGACTCCTCTTGGTGCTTTGAAGGCAGAGTCTCCCACTGATTGTACTTTAGGGGTCTCAGAGGAGGTCACATGAAACAGGTACTGAAGAATCTCACCAGCTCTCCTTCATTAAAACCTTATTACAGCTATAATCCAGTGGCTCACATGTGTAATCAATCCTAGCTACTCAGGAGGCTAGCAATCTGATGATTGTGGTTCAGTGCCAACTCAGGGTAGGAAAGCCTGTGACATTTTATCTCCAATTAAATACCAGAAAAGCTGGAAGTGCACCAGTGGCCCAAGTAGTAGAATGCCAGCCTTGAACAAGAAAGCTCAGGGACAGCCCTAGGACTGGCACATACACACACAAACACACACACACTTTATTGTTAGCTCACCTAATGCTCCCAAAAACCATATAAGTCAGGTATCCTCATTTCCATATTACAAAGGAGGAAAATTTCTGGTGAGTCAGTGGCATCAGACTAATCTCTGCCCCTGTCCCAGTATCTTTCCTTGGAGCAACACATGTGACCCAAGAGAAAAACAGGCTAGAGACATTTTGTATGATTGTATGTGGGCTTTATGAATGTGTGCATGCATATGCACACATGCACAACTCCTAGGCCTTGAACTTTGACCCTAGATGCTGTCCCTGAGGATTTATTCTCAAAGTTGACACACTGCCACTTTGCCACAGCTCCACTTCTTGGTCTTTAATTCTTCATTGGAGATAAGAGTCTTACAGACCTTTCTGCCCAAGCTGGCTTTGTACCATGGTTCTCAGAACTCAGCCTTCTAATTAGCTAGGATTATATATGTGAACCATTGGCATCAGGCATAGATTCTTGAGTCTTCTGGATAAATCTGTTTAAGTGAGCTTAGTTTCCCCAGTGTGAATGGTTTTAATAATGTTTGATCCTAGGCCAGTTGAAACATATACCTTTTCACAGTGCCTGGATGTGTTTCAGTATAGCACTAACTACTCTGCCTGCAATTATAGTTCTTGAAAAGGATAACTAAGCCAGGTGTTGGTGGTTCACCCTTGTTATCCTAGCTAGTCAGGAGGCTGATATCTGAGGACTGTGCTTCAAAGCTTGCCTAGGCAAGAAACACTGTGAGACTCCAATCTCCAATTAACTACCAAAAATCTGGAAGTGGAACTGTGGCTCAAGTGGTAGGATTTCAGCCTTGAACAAAACAGCTCAGGAACAGTGCCCAGACCCTGAATTCAAGAAAACAGAAAGGAGGTAGGAAGGATGGGTGGAAGGAGGGGACAAAGATCTAGGCATCAGTGACGCATACCTGTAATCCTAGCCAAAAAAACCAGAATTTGAACTGTGACTCAGTGATAGAAAGCTACTCTTGAAAGAAAAAGTTCAATGACAGCACCTAGGCCCTGAGTTCAAGCTGAAACACTGACAAAAAAGAGAGAGAGGAAGGAAGGGGGAGAGGGAAGATAAGTGGGAGGGAGGGATGGAAAGGAAAGTGTAGGGAGCCAGGGTAAACGCCATTACAAGATGGCGCCCACTCCCTTGCAGCTTTGAGGTAACCACTCCATTTCAGGCAGTGCTTGGCAAGACGGTGGGTCCTGGGCTTTGCGCATGCGCGAGCCACGTAGAGTCCCCAGCCAATCCCGTGGCACCTGGTGACGGTGAAAGGCAGACGACCAATGATAGAAAGACCCGTGTTCCTATTCCCTATATAAGCGGCCATGTTTTGGGTGCACGCTCTCTCGCGCTCAAGCTCTCCCATCAACTAAAAGGCTCTCCAATAAAGCGTGATCTGAGAAGACTCCTGATGTGGTGTTCGTTCTTTGAGTGAAATAGAAGCGGCTAGGTATCTGAGAACCTGCAGAGAGCCAGGAGACAAACTTGAGATTTTTAACCATTTGTCTGGATGGTGCTGAATGTTAGATTCCCCCTACAGAGCCCCTGCTGTACAGGCCAACTGAATCCTGGTTGGGGTGGGCCCTGGGAAGGAAGTGCTAGTCTTTGCTTCTCTTGTAAAGACTAAGAAACCAAGGCCATCAAGTACCTCTCCTGACCAGAAGAGGCATTGATGAGTGTCCATAGAATGGAGCCTGAGCCTTTCTGTGACATTCCTAAAATCTTCCAACCTGATCTTTCTCCTATCCCATGTTCTTGTGGTAGCCAGGAAAAATGTACAAAAAAAAAAAACACCTACAACATCAGCACGCCAGGAAAAGAAGGGCTGGTCTCTCCAGCCCAGTTGGCATCCCTGGACCAGCCAGCAAACACTATCAGCACCGCAATTAAAGGACTAAACAGCTTGTGATGCAGCCTCCCCTCTCTTTCTCCCTCTCCTCTCTCTCTCTCTCTTTATTGTCTAGGGAAGCCTTCAAAGACCATAATCTATATTGGGCTGCTAACTCCCCATTGTTCCCAGCAGCATTTAGCCACTTTTCTCAAACACACAGCGAGAGCAATAGTGGTTCTGGCAGCAAGTCAGCCTGTAAAGATGAGACATTTATCATTGTCAGGGGCCTCTGGTGGACTCAAAGGGGGCCAGTGAGGTGGGACAGGGAAGAGACTGCAGTGGGACTTCTCTCATCTACCTTGCACTTTAGAAGGCTTCTCAGATCAAGGCCAGCTCAGATAATGACAAATAATAAATACTGATAACTAATAACTGCTGTATTGAGAGGAATGTTTCATTTATTTTATCTTTACCCTATCTAATATCCATAGCCACCCCCACAAACTATTTGTTATTACTCTGCTTTTTTAAAATCCTCATTTCACTTATAAAGAAATACGAGACAGAGAGATTCACTTGACTACAGCCACACAGCTAAAAATGAAATTAATATGACCAATAAGAATACTATCTGAGCCAGGTGCTGGTAGTTGATGCTTGTAATCATAGCTACTCAGGAGTCTTATATATGAAGTGGTTTGAAGCCAGGGTGAGACTTATCTCCAATTAATTTTAGTGAAAAGGCCTGAAATGGAGCAAGAGCCCAAGAGGTAGAGTGCCAGTTCTGAATAAAACAGCTGAGGGACAGCACCAAGATTCTGAGTTCAAGCTCTAATACTGGCATCAAAAAAAAAAGAAAAAGATTTCTGACCATCACCCAAGACAATCTCATACTTTCTTGCCCCCTTGTCAAAACCTCCTTTGCTAGCAGCCAGGGAATAAGCCTGACATCTTGTGTGACACCCCAGGCCTGACCCAGATCCTTGGTGTGTATTGAGACTCCCTACTAGATGACTTGAGCTACTGGAGGGGCTGAGTATAAGGTCCACATGAAGGAAGAACAGCCAGTGTCTTTGATTTCTCTGGAAACAGAACCAAGATATAATATATGTGTCATATAACAGTGACTCATGCCTATAGTTTTAGCTATTCAGGAGGCTAATATTTGAGGATCATGGTTCAAAGCCCTTGAGAAATCTTATCTCCCACACACCAGTAAAAATCTGGAAATAAAGGTGTATTTTAAGACATACAGTACTATTTTGAGGCAGAATAAGTTAATGGGAAATTTACACATGCATGTGTATCATACATGTGTATATACATGCATGTGCATATATGTAGATTGGGGGATATCGGGCCTGAGCTCAACAACAGCTCATGTTGCATCAATAAGCTCTAAATTGGAAACTCAGGTAGAATTTCTACTTTGCAGCTAAGTGACTGAATTTGGGTAACTTCAAGTTCCTTCTGAAGTTTATCAAGTCATTGAGTAAAGCCCATTCCTTTAAGGAAAGGTAATCAATCTTCTTTACCCAAAGTTTAAAATTATTTAATCTTACCCATTTAAACTTTACCCATGTGATTAAAATGGTAATCACATCCAAAAGTATTTTCATAGCAACATATACTGATGTTTGCCACAAAAATGAGGTAGTATAGTCTAGCAGAATTAATATGTTAGAATTCATCATCACTAGCCAGTTGTTGGGGTCACATACCTGTAATTCTAGCTAGTCAGGAAGCTTAGATATAAGGGCTTTGGTTATCTCATTTTACAGATATAGAATGAAGGCAAACAAATTAAAATGACTTGTCTTTGATGTCACAAATTAGTAACTGCCAGAGCTGGGTCTTTTATCCTGGTCTTTCCAATTTATCCTTTCCAATATTATCCTGGCCTTTCCAATTTGTTCACTGTCAAATAATTCTCCATTTGTATGTGTAGCCTTTGTCATCTCCTACCCTCAGCCTCCTTGCTTTCTTTTTCTATTTTGCCAGTCTTGGGGCTTGAACTCAGGGCCTGAGCTCTGTCCCTGAGCCTCTCTTTGCTCAAAGCTAGCACTCTACCACATGAGCCACAGTGCCAGTTCTGTTTACGTAGTTCTGAGGAATCGAGCCCAGTTCTTTATGCATGCTAGGCAAGAATTCTACCACTAAGTCATATTCCCAGCCCCATACCCTCACATTCCTCTAGCATGAAATCAACAAATCCCACAGATATGATTAAGTACTTGCCTTTATTTGCTGAGGAAACTCCCTGTGTTTGAGTCTCATCTTCACTACTGAAGTTGGATTGAAATGTTTGTGGGGCCAAGATTCAAGTTTTGTGATCCTGGCCCTGGGAAATCATTTTTTCTGTGTTCTAGTGGCCAAGGTAATCATTACCTATCTCTTGGGTCTGTTAGCAAGTTCACATAGCAAAAGGTGGGTTGGTTTTTGGCTTATATAGTCAGCAACGCATTAGAGTCAGCTGTTTCATTGAGTAAAGATGGCAACCTATGGCTGGGTGTCTCATTCAGTGGTAAAGCCTATATTTATTTAGCATGGTGAGGAGGAAGAGGGGATGGGAGGAGAGAGGAGGAAGAAGAAAGAGAAGAGGTGGAAGGTGGCTAGGCTCAAATCTATAATCCTAGCTACTCAAGTGGCTAAGATCTGAGGATGTGTTTCAAATCAGCCAGGGAGGGGAGTCTGTGAGACTTTTACTTCTAATCAACTATTCAGGAAAAGTTGGAAATGGCACTATGCCTCAAGTGGTAGAGCACTAACCTTGACTGAGCCCAAAGAGGCTCAGGGCCAGTGCTCAGGAACTGAGTGCAAATCCCATAACAAGCAAAAATAAATAAATAAGGGCTGGGAAGGTGGCTCAGAGGTAGAGTGCTTGCCTTGCATGCATGAGGACTTGGGTTGGATTCCTCACTACCACATAAGCAGAAAAAGCTGGAAGTGGCACTGTGGCTCAAGTGGTAGAGGGCTTGCATTGAGTTGAAGAGCTGAGGGACAGTGCTCAGGCCCAGAGTTCAGGCCCCATGACCAGCCAAAATAAATAAATAAATACATACATACATAAATAAAAAAACTGGAGGCAGAAGGAAAAGAGGCAGATTAGGTTGTATTAGTCATAGGTTTTGATATTGTTGCCATAACAAAATACTTGACCCAAATAAGGGAGAAAGGATTTATTTTGCTCAGTGTCAGAGATTTCAGGCAACCAGAACAAAGCAGAACAACTCATGGAAGCCAAGGAGCACTGGGAGGGATAAGAGGGAAAGAGAATGCCTGGATTGCAGGCCCCCTTGAATTCCATATGGAACACCAGCCTAAGGGATGGTGCCACCCACATGCAGGAGGGATTTCTGCATCAGTTAATCTGCTAGGGCAGATCCCCCTCCCCAGATTGGTGTTTTACTAATCAGCTGGGTGCATCTAAATCCAATTAAATCGGTCCCAATTGAGTTCAACCTCAAGGTTAACCACCATGGATGACAACTTCATTTGTCTCCATACTTACCTTCCTTGTTCTCTCAAAATTCACTTATCATTTATCATTCTTAAGGGTTTTTTCAGTATCAGACTACTTGTGTGTGTGTGTGTGTGTGTGTGTGTGTATGTGTGTGTGTGTGTGTGTGTGTGTGTGTGTGTGTGTGTATGCTTGTGTATGCATGCAAGCATGGACATGTGCTGATTCTGTGGCTTGAACTCAGCTTCAGCTCTGTGAGCTCTCCCTCAGCTTTTGTGGTTAGATAAGTTTGATGCCCTACCATTTGAGCCCTGCTTCCACTTCTGGCTTTATTGGTGGTTCATAGTACATAAGAGTCTCACAGGCCAGGCTATAAGGGCTCACACTTGTAGCTACTCATTGGGCTGAGATCTGAGGATTGAGGCTCAAAGCCAGCCAGAGCAGGCCTCTTATCTCCAATTAACCACCAAGTGTAATTCAAGTGGTAGAGCACTAGCCTTGAGGAAAAGTTGTACAAGGCAACAAGCAGACCTTGATTTGAAACACCATGACTGACAAAAACTAAAAACTTACCAACTTTCCTATACCTAAGCTGGCTTTGAACTCTGATCCATAGATCTTATGTTCCTGAGTAGCTAGGATTATTGGTGTGAGTGAGCCACTGGCACCCAGCTTTCAGACTCTGAGGTAATGGATGTTCCTAAAATTGCCAGAACTTTTTGCCTTTAATGGAGCCTGCAAGATGCAGAATAGGGTCAAAGCTGGGTGTAGAGTGGCTCTGCCCAGTGAAGAGGATAGAGGGGAAAAAATAAAAGGTCAAAGATAGTTCAAAGAAAGGAACAAAAGAAAAAATATATTAGTTATATACTTAGGGTTTCATTATGACATTTTCATATATGTTTATAATGTATTCTATTCCTCATGTTACCTCCCTTCATCATGATGTAAAATAATTTGGACATGTTTCATTGTTTTATTCCTATACATGCAAATAATATGTTTATTCTTTCTATCAAAACAGTGCAATGAAGTAGGTTAAAATTATTGTAGGAAGGAGAGAGGGGCGCTGGTGGCTCATGCCTGTAATTCTAGCTACTCAGGAGGCTGAGATCTGAGGATCTCAGTTAAAGCTCGCCCAGGCAGGAAAGACCTTGAGACTCCTATCTCCAATAAACCACCTGAAAGCTGGAAGTGGCACTGTAGCTCAAGTAGTAGAGCCCTCGCCTTGAGCTGAATAGCTAAGGGACAGCACTCAGGCCCAAAGATCAAGCCCCACGACCGACTAAAAAATAAATATTTTAGGAAGGAGAGTGAATGAGGAAGAATGATTGAGTGGGGCTGATGAAATTAATTATATTATTGTATTGAACCGTCACTAGGAAGCCAGGTGCAAGTGGCTCACGCCTGTAATCCTAGCCACTCAGGAGGCTAAGATCTGAGGATTATGGTTCAAAGCCAGCACGGGCAGGAAAGTCCAAGAGACCCTTATTTCCAATTAACCACCAGAAAACCGGAAGTGGCACAGTGGCTCAAGTGGCAGAGCACTCACTTTGAGCTGAATTGCTCAGGGACAGCGCCCAGGCCCAGAGTTCAAGCCACATGACTGACCAAAAAAGAAAAAAAAAAGTTACCATAAAACTCCCTTGTATAACTGATATATGTTAATAAAAATATTTTTAAAATGAACAGCTGATAGCCAATCTGCTACATAATGGTGAAATCACAAGTAGTTATATCCTAAAATCAACAACAAAAATAAATATATATGCTCTCATCAATTTTAAGTTGAACTGTTCTGGAGTTGCTTGCAAGGTCAATTTGACAATAGAAATGTAAGTATTTATGTAAATTGGAAGGGGTGTAATTATCTTTTGTGCAGATAAAATTATCTTTTTATTTGTGCAATCCTGGGCCTAGAACTCTGGGATAGTGTGCTATCGCCAAGATTTTTACTCTAGGCTAGAGTTCTCCCACTTGAGCTGATGCTCCACTTCTGGATTTTTGATGGTTGATTGGAGATAAGTCTCGTGTACTTCTTTGTCCAGACTGGCTTTCAACTGCAATTCTTAATAGTCAATCTTCTGAGAAACTCAAATTACAGGTAACAGCCACTGGTGCACCAAGCTAGTATTTTCTTTTATTTAGAAAAGTTGGCTCAGTGGTAGAGCGCTTGCCTTGCATGTCTGAGGCCCTGGGTTCGATTCCTCAGCACCACATAAACAAAAAGAAAAAACCCGGAAGTGGCGCTGTGACTTAAGTGATAGAGCGCTAGCCTTGAGCTGAAGAGCCTGAGGGACAGTGCCCAGGCCCAGAGTTCAGGCCCCACAACCGGACCCCCCCCAAAAAAAAAAGCAAAAAAGAAAATCACAAGAATCGCTAAAAGTAATTATGGTCAATAACTAAAATCACTGAACTAATGGGGTATAATATATGTATAAAAATAATTGAACTTACCTTTGTGAACAATGAACAATTTAAAAATAATGTAGGGAGTCAGTTCTGTTTATACTAGTATAAAAAAATAAAACATTTTGAAATAAATTGATCAAAAATGTAATCTTGAAAAATGAAAACTGCACTACACAGCGAGTCTTCAAAGCACCCTGTTTTTACCTGATACTTATCTCCTTGCCTCTCAATAATTTACTTTTATAGAAAGAAATTATTTTTTCCTTTATGCTACTATAGATGTTCTCAATTTGAAGCTTATATTTACAAATATGCTCTATGATCTCTATTTTTATGGGGCAAAGATCAGGTCCACAAAAGAGACATGGAGAACCCATACACCGAAGGACTGAATATCAGGCATGAACGTTTCCTATCCAGCCTTTCCAAATCATATTTTATCATGCAAAATCACAAGAAACCTTTAAGAGAGAAGCATGGAAACTCAGATATGAGGGAGGGAGACAATAGATTTATTGCCGAGTTCTCATGATAAAGTCTGGGAAGACAAGTTAGAGGTCCCTTAGATACATAGCCTAGAGTTAATGAGTGGAACTTTTAGGATCAGACAAAAGGTAAGAATTCAAAACAAAGTAGGGCATGCAAAACAGAAGTCAAAAACAGACTGGATTGAGGAAAGTGATAAAAGGTCACCTCATCACAGACCTACCCTAAACTTCATTCCTCTACCTCTACCCATATTCACCCTGATTACAGCAATCCAGCATTTCTTGAAGGGCAATAGATGTGATATACCACGCTCTGAGAAACTCTTTTAGGAGTTTCATTAGTTAGCTGAAGAAATTAGTGAAGAAAAGGCAAGTACTGCACAGCAAATGCAAACAGACAGTGCCAAAAGTCTGAGTTCAAGCAACAGGATCAATCACAACAAACACATTAAAGGAAAGGCAAAATTCAGAAACAAACAACAAAAATGCCTTAATGTTTCATGGATGGAATTTGGTAGTTTCTGGGAAATTAATTAATAGATTTTTGAGAAATCTAACTCGAAACAAGCATTGTGCTTTATATCTACCTAACAGTCCTACCGTTTCATTCCAGTTTATATATTAGAGCAGTGGAAAATTATCCAAGAATCAATTTAGTGGCTGTGACTATGAGAGTAGATATTCAAAAATTTTAGGCAAAACAGAGACATAACTTACATTCAGCAGAACATATGTGTTAAACAGAAATAAAAATGAAAACAACATAATCTCATAACCTCAATTACATTATTAGAACTAAAATGTCAATCATCTAATGCTCCCCAAACATTTCCTTTTTGTGTTTGGTCTTGGAATTTTTCAGGAGGCAAATCGATTTTCAAGAAGAAACTGAACTTTCAGTTGGGAGAGGAAAGACCCCATGCATCCTAGCCTTGGACCTAGGGTCAAGGATTGGTCCAAGCCCTAAGGAGCCTACTTCCTCCAGGATGGCTCATCACATTGTGGACATTATAATCTGAATTGCACCCAGATACTTTGAAAGTGTGTGTGTGTGTGTGTGTGTGTGTGTGTGTGTGTGTGTGTTGTGTGTGTGTGTGTGTGTGTGTGCGTTTGTGTGTGTGTGTGTGTGTGTGTGTAGGGGGAGATCCTTCTGCATGTGAGCCTCCCCACCCAAGATTGGAGTTTTCCATTTATAAATTACAGTTTCTGGCCCTTTTTATTGCTGCTGGAAGTGCTCTTAAGTTCAGTTTTGCATTCAGTAGGTGGGAGCCCCAAGGCTGGCACTCAGCCTCTCTTCAGTGGACTTTGGGAGTTGTAACTGTAAGGGATCTCAAGCTACGGATCCCATGTCAGGCACTAACTGCAAGCTGGGCACAGGACCCGGTGGTTCTACCTTACATGTGTTCTTCCAGTCTGGGGTTGATTTGTTTGGGGAGTCATGAGCTTGTGCTGCCATTAGACTGTGTGCTTCCAGACACCAGAATCTGGCTTCTGAAGCTCCAAGAACAATTTGGGTATTTCTCCGGACTAGGAGACCCTGGAGCTTTATGTTTATTCTCCATGACCTAGAGATTTTATTGTTAATCCATGTGACTTTATTCACTTCACCTGACTGTAACTGAGCATGATAACAATTGCAATAAAATTGTAAAGTCTGTGCCTTGAATCTTCTTATATTACAGTTCTATTTTGGGGTTCTGTGTTGTTTATCTGAGAGGCATTTTTACTCTGCCTCTGTTTGTTAGCCTTTTTAGCACTTCTGGCTTGAGTTTACTCATGTTTGTACATGACCTTGTTTTAAGAGACAAGTCTACATGGGATATTGGAGTAGTATGTGCTGGTCCTGTAGTTTCAGGAATGAAGCCTAGCAATGTTGCAAGGAGGGGACCTACAAATAACAATCTCCCTCCTAAAGAACAGAGGCAGAAAAGCACAGGAAGGCGAAGATGCTTTTAGCTTTCCTTGCCTTAAGCAATAATTGGTTCTACTTCTTGAAGCGATCACTTGATGCTTTTGAAAGGTTTAGACCAACTTTCAGGAGGGAAGGTGAGCTGAGCTGAGGAATAAACCAGAGCATAGTTATCAGAGGGTACAGGAGGGTATGGTTTAGGGTAGAGAGAACACTATCACAACTGAAAGTATCTGTCTAGGTACCAATCCCTAATCCAATTCTCAATGATTTATTCAGCCTCTTTCCACAATAATTTATAGTATGTGATCTGTCAAACTTATCTTCAGTGCCCCATCTGTGGATTTGCTCATGCTAGCTATACCATGTTGGTACTTCCTGGCAGTTCAGGGAGTTGGTAAGAGACTTTTGGCTTCTAAGAAAATTGTAAGAAATCTTGAGAAAATATATATTGCTCAAGGTTGTATCCTTTGTAGATTTAGCTAATGTTACCCATTTACCACAATCTTCTTTAAAAATATTAATTCACTTAGGAAATTCCTTTTGGAAATTGAAGTTAATAAAGCATAAACATTTCTGTAAAATACCTTATAGAAACATGCTGGTTCTATTTTTGTCCTCTGCACTTCTTATGGAATTTGCAACTTTAAAATGTTACTAACATGGATATTCTCTACTTTCTGTTTTTGATAAATTACACTTTCTCTAATAGAATAATAAGCATATTTTACATCATTGCCATAAAACATATTCCAAAACAATTCATGAACTATAATTAAAATACAATACCCTCTTTTTGTGTGCTAGTACCAGTTCTTGAGCTAAAGGTCTAAACACTGACTATGAACTGCTTTTGCTCAAGGGCAATGTTTACCACTTAAGCCACATCTCTACTACCAGCTATTATTGGTAGTAATATGTCTAATAAAATAATCTGAAATAGAATTTTTTTAATGTTTAAGGAGTGATGTTCAGTCACTTATGTTTACGATGATAGTCCAAATCCCAAAAGAAAAAAAATGCACACCCTGAAATATATTACACTCCTGGTCTCAAGCATTGTGAATATAGATACATTGCCTATAATTAAATCTTTTAAGTTTTTTTAAAGTATGAAATCATTCAGGTGATGCGGAAAATGAGTAGTAAGAAACAAACATTGCTTTAAAATGATTCATATTGTCTTTCCTAGCATAAAATATCCTCACTGAATACTGCAGAGTAGATTTTCATTCTTTGCAAATGTCACTGTAAAGTTCAATTTTTTTCACCAACAGAGAGTTCAACATAATATAATGATCTCTATTTTTATTACCAAACATTGATATAAGTGATCAAGGACAGGCTGGGAAGGTGGCTCAGTGGTAGAACGCTTGCCTTGCATGCATGAGGCCCTGGGTTCGATTCCTCAGCACCACATAAGCAAAAAGAAAAAAGGCAGAAGTGGCACTGTTGCTCAAGTGGTAGAGCACTAGCCTTGAGCTGAAGAGCTGAGGGACAGTGCCCAGGCTCAGAGTTCAGGTCCCACGACTGGACCCCAAAAACAAACGAACAAATAAGTGACCAAGGACTTTGGTAAGTCTATGTGTTTCTGTGTTCTCTCACACAGAGCAATTATGTATATGGTCTATAAGATGGTGTTCCAGATTTTACTTCTTTTTTCCCCTTTTTTATTGTCAAGGTGATGTGCAGAGCCGTTGCAGTTACATAAGTAAGGCAATGAGTACATTTCTTTTCAAACTTGCTCTCCCTTCCCTCAATTTTCTTCTACTTTCCCTCCCTCCAACCCAGTTCATGTTATTTTATATTAGCAATTTCCAATCTAAGTATTTGTGTAAAAAAAAAAAAAAAACAACTGTGGATAATAGAAATTCCTAGTGATAAACCAACAAGTAAAAACCAATAAGTATAAGATGTTTAATTCATTATATTTAACTTTTCTGAATCTAAAATTTGGGGTGTCCTCAACTTAGTATTTTGTTTTGATGTTGTTTAACTAACATAGAAAACTTAATATTCTGGTTCCTTAGCTAAGCATGGTTGGTTGGGATTATGTCATTCCTATGAGCAGTATTTTATGTTGCATATTTATTAGGCCCTGTATCTCCAGCAGGATGGCCAAGGTTCTTGTTTTGTTTGTTTGTTTGTTGTTTTTTGTTTTGGTCAGTCTTGGGGCTGGAACTCTGGGCTTGGCCGCTGTCCTTGCACTCTTCAGCTGAAGGCGAGTGCTCTACTGCTTGAGTCACAGGGCCACTTCCAGTTTTCTAGTGATTTATTGGAGATAAGAGTCTCTTGGATTTATTCCTCCTAGGGCTGGCTTTGAACCTTGATCCTCAGATCTCAGCCTCCTGAGCAGCTAGGATTACAGGTGTGAGCCACGGGTGCCCGGACTAGCCAAGGTTCTTAATTTGACTGTTTAGAAAAGTGAGAATTAGGAGCTTCTCAAACCTCTGTTTGCATCATTTTTACTGGTGTCCCTTTGGCCAAGCAGGTTCAATGGCAAATTAAAAATCATTGCACAAGGGTGCTCTGAGTATTTAGATACAGGGAATTATGCCATATGGCAACCATTATTATTATTTTTTATTTAATTTAATTTTATTTTATTTGAGAACATACTGTACAGAGGGGTTACAATTACATGGGCAGGATAATGCATACATTTCTTACCAAGCATTGCAGCCTCCTCCTTTGTTTACCCTTCACCTCCCTTCCCAGCCTCCCCCATACCCCCCACCCAATCATACCCCCTCCCCCTCCACACCGACATTGTAAAGCTGGTTTTGACATGACATTTTGTACTTCTCATTGTTGCAACAGGTCCACCTGAATTCGTAAACGACTTGTTTGTCCCCATCTCCTCCACATGTTATACTGACATCAAATATAGTGAAAGCGGGGTTTACACTGTGGGGGAGGGACATACAAAGCAACAAAGAAATAATCTTATAAATGCGTTAGAAACACCTGCATGAAAGAAACAAAAACATTAAAATACATATTTAAGGGTTCGTTTTCCTAACATCACATTATCTGACCTTTTCCGCTTGACTCATACCTATACTAGATATTGCAAATAAGGGAAACCATGGGACCTATGTTTCTTTGGGCCTGGCTTACTTCACTTAATATAATTTTTTCCAAGCCTTTCCATTTCCTAAAAAATGGGGGAATGTCATTCTTTCTGATGGAGGCATAGAATTCCATTGTGTATATATACCACATTTTCTTGATCCATTCATCTACTGAGGGACATCTGGGTTGGTTCCATATCTTAGCCATGGTAAATAATGCTGCAATAAACATAGTTGTGCTGGTAGCTTTAGTGTGGTCTTGTTTGTAAACATTTGGGTAAATGCCCAAAAGTGGGATTGCTGGATCATAGGGGAGATCTATGTGAAGTCTTTTGAGGAACCTCCATACTGCTTTCCAAAGTGGTTGAACAAGTTTACATTCCCACCAACAATGAAGTAAGGTTACTTTCTGTCCACATCCCCTCCAGCATCTGTTGTTGTTAGAGCTCTTGATTTTTGCTGTTCTAACTTGAGTGAGGTGATATCTCAATGTTGTTTTGATTTGCATTTCTTTTATGGCTAGGGATGTTGACAAACATTATGGGAACATTATAATTCTAGAAAAAAGAATTGTATATATATTTTTCCAGTATAACTCTGAGTGAGAAAAATTAAGTTACAACATACATGCTTTCCATGGTTTCTAAGTATGTATGAGGTAGACCACAAATGGTCAATGGAGTCCTAAGATGGATACCTTTGCATTAATAGATTAATAGCTCATGTGTCCCTAAATGTATTTCAGTAATAACTAGTTTTAGTAAAAATGTGATATGATTTTTGGGTTTCAATTATTCAATTATTTTTTGTGGGTACATTAGTTTTTATGAATTCTACATGTATATTAAACATAGACATGAATTGCTTTTATACTATACCAACTAGTGGACTGTGGATTTGTCTTTAGTTGAGTGTTCAATGCTTTACTTCAGACTTGAAACAGTCTTCCCCTATAAGAAGACTTTATCCTTTTCCAGCTTATGTATAATGTTTTGAGCAGGAAAATCTGGGGCAGAATCACAGAGATTTTTTCCTGACCATGTCATTTGGCTTATCTTCCGGCCATGCTTCCAGAATCATCTTTTCATTGTCAACCGCAAGAAAGAATGAAAGGATCTCTGGTGAGTTACTTTTTATTCCTTACTTTGCTGTACATTCCATTTTATGAACCTAAGTATGTCCAAGATTTAAAAACAGACAAAACAGGTTCAGCTTGAGGAACATGTTCATAAATTAATTAAAAATTGCTTATAGATTTAGTAGTTAAAAACGTCTCACCTTCTGTCTTGCTGGAGTCCAGATTTGCTTGATTGTTTCCAATGTTTGAAAATTTATTTATAGATATTGTTATTACATAAATTTCCACAATATTGTGGGATAGTTATACTTAGCCAAAGTCACAAACACATTTTAAACTTTACCAGGCAAATTGTCATTATCATGGCCTAGAAAGCTTGTGAACTCTACAAAGTTTGACAATACAACTATTTCTTCCACATTGGGTGATATGCACATTTCTTTCTTTGTGCTTAGTGTAAGCTGTTCCCTCTTTCTCTGTCATTCCACCACTGCCCTTGAGTTGTATAGTTCACTGTAGTTCACTTTCCTGAATGTCCAGTGCAGCTGATAGACCCCTCTGCTGTATTTTATCATTTGTTTCTTTCTGATTTTGTGCCCTCCTCCTAGCTTCCCTCATATGTACACTTGTATATCAGGGAGACCATATGTCAGTTTTCTCTGTGATCTTGGCTTATTTTGTTCAGCATGATTTGTTCTAGTTCTATTTGCCTAAAAATGTCATTATTTTGTCCTTTCTAATGGCTACATAATATATTCCATTGTATACAGGTACCACAATTTTGGATCCATCTGTAGTGGGGTATCTGTGTTGTTTCCATAACTTAGCTATTTTGAAAAGTGCAGCAATGAACATGGAGGTGCATGTGTCCTTGTATCTTGATTCCTGTTGCTCAGGGTAGATACCTAGGAGTGATATGGCTGAGTCATATGTGTATGTTTAGTTTTCTAAGGAACCTCCAGACTGCTTTCCAGAGTGGTTGTATTAGTTTACATTCCCACCACTTATGCATTAGTGTTCCTCTTTCTCCACCTCCCCACCTTCATTTGTTGTTGTTTGAATTTATGATATAAGCCATTCTGACTATGCTAAAGTGGTACCTCAGGGTTGTTTTTATTTGCATGTCCTTTACACCCTGGGATGATGAACATTTCCTCATGTGTTTATTTGCCATTTTTATCGTTTCTTCTGAGAAGTTTCCCTTTCGATCCCTTTCCCATTTAATGATGGGTTTGTTAGATTTGGGAGAGATTAGTTTCTTGAGTTCCCTGGAGTTCCCTGTATATAGTGGATATTAGGCTTTTGTCTGATATATTGCTGGTAAATATCTTTTCCCAATTGTTTGGCTGTCTTTCTAGTTTGGTACCTATGTCTGTAGCTGTGCAGAAACTTTTTATTTTAAGGTAGTCCCAGTTGTCAATCTCTCTCCAATTTGTTGGTACCCTGGGACTCTGTTCAAGAAGGGACTGCTTGTGCCTTTAAGTTCTAGTGTTTCTCCTACTCTGTCCTCAGTAGTTTCAGAGTTTGAGGTTTGATGTTAAGATCTTTAATCCATTTTGATGCTAGTGCATGGTGTTAGGCTGGGGTCCACTATAGTTTTCTGCATGTGGCTGCCCAGTTTTCCCAGCACCAATAGTTGAAGAGGCTATGTTTTTTTCCAATGTATGTCTTTAGCTCCTTTGTCAAACAGCAGCTGATGGTAAGTATGTGGTTTTATTTCTAAGTCTTCTAGTCTATTCCATTGGTTTTCAGGCCTATTTTTGTGCCAATACCAAGCTGTTTTTTATTATGGCTCTATAGAAGAGCTTGAAATCTGGTACTGTGATACCTCCTGCTTTGCTCCTTTTGCCTAGGATTGCTTTGGGTATTCTAGGTCTTTTGCAGTTCACAATTAATTTTTGGATTGTTTTCTCTATTTCCAAAAAGAATGTCATTGGAATTTTTATGGGAACTACATTGAATTTGTAAGTCATTTTTGGCAGTATGGCCATTTTCACAATATTGATTCTGCCTGTCCAAGAACATGGAAGGTCGTTCCATTTCCTGGTATCCTCTTTGATTTCTTTCTTTAGGCTTTTATAGTTTGCACTAAATAGGTCATTTACATATTTGGTTAGGTTAATTCCTATATATTTGGAGGTTATTTTGAATGGGGTTGTTTTCCTGATTTCCCATTCTTCTTGTACATTATTGATATACTGAAAGGCAACTGATTTTTGTGTACTAGTTTTGTATCCTGCTACTTTGCCCAAGTGATTTACAAGTTCTGAGTTTGGGAGTGGAATTTTGAGGGTCATTTAGATATAAGATTATGTCATCTGCAAATAGGGATAGTTCAATTTCTTCCATCCCTTTGTGGATATCTGTAATGTCCTTTTCTTACCTTATTGCTCTGGCTAAGGATTCCAGAATTATTTATTCTCTTTATTCATGATTTTCTACTCACTAGATATGGTTATTTCTCTCGTTCTCTCTCTCTCTCTCTCTCTCTCTCTCTCTCTCTCTCTCTCTCTCTCTCTCTCTCTCTCTCTCTCTCTCTCTCTCTCTCTCTCTCTCTCTCTCTCTCTCTCTCTCTCTCTCTCTCTCTCTCTCTCTCTCTCTCTCTCTCTCTCTGCCAGTCATGGTGCCTGAACTCTGGCACTGTCCCTCAGCACTTCAGCTCAAGGCTAGCACTCTACCTATTGAGCCACAGCACCACTTCCAGCAGCTCAAGGCTAGCACTCTACCACTTGAGCCACAGCACTACTTCCAGCTTTTTCTGCTTATGTGGTGCTGGGGAATCGAACCCAGGGCCTCATGCATGCAAGGCAAACACTCTACCACTGAGCCACCTTCCCAGCCCCTCATTTTCTCTTTTTGTATCTATTTTTCTATCACTTTTTCTCTTTCTCTCAAGCCCTCTTCCATCCATCTGTCTCTTTTTGTTCTTTTCTTCAACTGATCTACCTGGGAACTAGTTTTTCTTCCTGATCAATTTTATTTGCTTATGTGGCTCTTAGAATTCAGATTTTTATTATCCATTATATAGGGAAAGTGTTGCCTAGATAGTTCTATTGGATTCCACAGCCAAAGTAAATTAGAAAAACCCAAAGACATACACATGAGAGATTGTTAGTTATTTCATTTTAATTTTGATATGAACTTTTCTCAACACTATTTACATTGACCATCTATTTTAATCAACTATTTGTATATATTCCGTTAAAAGTCTCTTCAATTTTTTCCATTTTAAAATCATATTTTCTGTGCTGTAGTTTTGGATTTGGTTTCATATTTTCTAATGCATTCCAGTAATTAACATATTTAGAAATGTTTGAGAACATTTTCGTTTATACCATGCTTTTTCTTCTTGGTTCATTGTATCTTTAGAAGCAAAACTTTTAACTGTATGAATTTAGATAATGTTTAGTTTTATATCAGGTACTTTTGGTATCCTATCCAAGGAGTTACTGTCAAATCTAATGTCATGAAGCTTTTCTTCTCTCTTCTATTCCTCCTTGCCCTTTCTCTCTCTTTCCCTCCTCTCCATACCTCTCTTGTCCCTTCTTCCCTGCCCTTTTGCTCCCCTTCTTTCCCTCTTCCACTCTTTTTCTTTTCTCTTTATCTCTGAGATGAGGACTACTGTGTTGCCACAGTTGGTGTCTAACTTGGAAACTCATTTGATGTAACCACCTCAGCCACCACCATTCCTTTCTTGGGCTAGTACTGGATCTTGAACTCATAGCCCTCATAGTCAGTTAGCTTCCTCATTCATTGTTGGCCCTATCGCTTTAGCCATGAGTCCAATCTGCTTATTAGCTGCTTAAATTGAGTTGTCTACTCAAGCTAGCTTCTAGACCTCATCCTGTTAAGTAGCTAGGATAGGATACCAGTCAAGCCAGAAGCAATTGCTTTGTTTATTCTTACCTGAATATTTAACATTAATAGCTAATTGGATATTACAATGAAACAAGATTATTGTTACTGGTTTATGCAGAATTAATATTCAACCTAAACTCAAATATTTCATGATTCAAATTAAGTATTGTATTTTATTTCTAATAATCATTTCAAGAAATATTTTATTACTCTCTCACCTATAGTCTGTATTGTAGGAGGTAGGCAATGTTCACAAAAATTCATGCTAGCAGTTCTTTTTTAGTTAGGAAGTAATTAGCAGGATGTTTATGACCTCACTACATTCTTTAGAAATTTAATAACAAAATGATTAATATAGGATATTGTTATTGTGGGAACTAAGTCAAATCTTGTATGGCCTTATCAATCATTAGCTACTTTCATGAGTACTATTACTCCATTTAACATTAACCTGGACACTGTTCCTTTTGTAGACCTACTAATGTGGCATGTAGTCCGTGTGTTGTCCTTAATGTGTTTTGATTGCTTACAACAATACTTTTTAATAGAAGATCTAAATAGGCTCTTCACTGGGGCAGAATATGAAAATGTAGGGAAAAAATAATCTGTTTACTACATTGTTACCCTCATATGTAGTAAATTTTATCAAAATATCTTACAGGTACCTACTTATATTTAATGTTATCATGTCATGTTATTAACTCATTAGAATTTTTATCTTCTTTCTCTCGCTAGCACCAAAAATGTGTTCTGAGTTATTACGGAATCTTTGTATTTTAATTAGTGTTAAAATAGAGGCAAAATATTTCTACTTTGATTTTTAATTCTCCCAATGAATAGATGAAACAAAAGCATACATATAGAAAGCTCAAATTCCACACTTAGTGTTCCCATGACTGAGGGCTAATTATTTGATGGAAATATACCCTCACAGAAGCTGGTGTCATTTGATGATTTGTCTGTGGACTTTAGCTGGGAGGAATGGATGGACCTGGACATTGCTCAGAGGACCTTGTATAGAGATGTAATACTGGAGACCTACAACCACCTGGTGTTTTGGGGTGGGCAAAAGTCATGCTAATTTGCAAAGTGAAATGATTTGCTTTCAGTAGGTATCTGAATATTTGTCAAATTTTCATTAGAATTTAGATGTAATGTTCCAGTGTGCGAGAAGTATCATTTCTTCCAAAGGAAAACTTCAACTTGATTATGTAATTCCTAAGGCAATTTTATTCTCATTCTTCAAGAAGCCAATCAAAATTTGACAAAAGTTCTAAACTATGCTCTACTTACAGGAAACTGTCTTCCCAAACTTAAGGTGATTATTTTAGGTGGTATACAATCTAGAATAGAAGAGGTATGACTATTGGAAATATGAACTGGAAATCACTAGTTGACAGTGGATATTTATAATCCAAACCTGGCCCTGGTTGCAGTGGCTCACGCCTGTAATCCTAGCTACTCAGGAGGCTGAATCTGACGGTTTTGATTTGAAGCCAGCAATGGCTGAATAGTCCCCATGAGACTCTTATCTCCAATTAACCACTCAAAAATTAAAAGTGTAGAGGGAACTTAAACTGGTACAATGCTATCATAGAGCACAAGAGCTGAGATTAAGCAACAAACCGGTAAAATAAATCCAGAGCTGGGGGAAAGTCAATCATGGAGCCAGTGAGAAATGAGAAACAACATTTAAGAGCAACATTGTGAACAGGATGTCTGAGATGTTAGAGGAATGATGACTGAGCATGAACAATAGTTCTGCACTGGTTCTTATTAACAGAGCACTGTGTTCCTAAACCTAACTTGATTGTCAAGCTGGAGCAAGGTGCAGAACCATGGATAGGAGAAGCCTCAGACAAGAATTTCACAGGTAAATTAATGCACCTTGCATAGTGACATTGGATCCAGCACCCAGTTGGTACGTTCATCTTGTGCTGAACTGAGTAATAATGTTTCTAGGCAGAGAACTATGTGATCCTTTGTCTCCTTTGTGAATCAATAATTAATATGGAGATACCCTGAATTCTGTGTGGCAGTTGAGTTAGCAATTCTCTTTCTCTGTGGGGAAGTCATTCTGAAACAATCCAACAAAAAGTGTAAAAGAGTAAATGAGATATCCTTTTCGTTGAAACTAGCACAATCCAGGTAAGTGGAAATAAGGAGGACTTCTGGGCTGCTATCCTCTGAGAAGGCAAATTTCTTATTAGTCATGGTTGGCAGAGACTGGGATTTAGAACCAAAGATTTTAGTCCAGAGAGGATAATTAGGTGATCTTTATCTGGAGTATATTTGGTCTTCCATAGTTCTAAGAGGCAGGAGTGTCTCAAAGGGACCTAAAGTAATTCTTACTAAGAAGTTAGAACTGAAGAGATATAGGTATGAATCCTTACTTCTAGGAACAATTTCTGTTTAAGTGAAAGGCCAAGAAATGTATAAAACATTCTTTTGTTCTCTGAATCTAGAAAATATTCCTTTTCCTAACCTAATAGTTAAGAAAAAAGCAGCACGATACATAAATAATTTCAAGAAAAATTAAAAAGCAGCTATCCCCTTATGTTCAAACAAGAGTATATTTGAGAGAAACAACACCATAATTACTAAAAGCAGATGGCTAGTACTCGGCTTAAAATTTTAGCAGCACATAGTTGAGTGATTTGAATGATTTGATATAAAAGAAGAAAAAACTTAAACAAAAAATATTTTCCATTGGAATCAGTAATCAGTATTACTTTCTTAATACATTTGAGAGAAAAGCATATATTGTGTATAAATCATTTCTGACTTTGATATTTTAAAATCTTTAATAGTTACAATGAAATAAATGTTTTTACATCTTTTTTTCTATGACTCATCTTAGATGTCGCAGGAATTGAGGATGTGATTAAGATGTGCCAGCAAAGTCCAGATGAATGTCTGTGTGAAGCAATAGTCACAAAAAGTAACACAGTGGAGGAAAGGGTGATATTAGTAACGACCCTTAATTTGAGTTCAAAACATAAGCCAGAGGTGATTAGAAATAATGTGAACTCCTTAGGGATAAGGACTGAGGATTTCATTGCTATCAGAAGATGCTTCTCTGAAGTGAGCTTGATGAGATGCATGATGCATGTAGGCCTAGTTTGTCTCCTGTAATTGAAGAATCTTGCAAATATTCAGAACATTTTAGTCAAAAGTATGAGAGTCCAAATGAGCTGCAGAAATTTGAATATGGAGAAGAGAAGTATTAAATTCAGAGACCATATATTTTTTTTTGGGGGGGGGGTCCAGTCGTGGGGCCTGAACTCTTGGCCTTGGTGCTGTCCCTCAGCTCTTCAGCTCAAGGGTAATGCTCTACCACTTGAGCAACAGCTACACTTATGGCTTTTTTCTCCTTTTGCTTATGTGATGCTGAGGAATCGATCCCAGGGCCTCAGGCATGCAAGGCAAGCACTCTACCACTGAGCCACCTTCCCAGCCCAAGACCATATTCTTTTTTAAAGAAAATTTTATTTAAAAAGCTTTTTTTGTCAGTTGTGGGGCTTGAAATCAGAGTCTGTGCACTGTCCTTCAGCTCTCCAGCTCAATGCAGTGCTCTACCACTTGAGTCACAGCACCAATTCTTGTTTTCTGGTGCTTTATTGGAGATAAGAGTCTCACAGACTGCTCTGACTGGCTTTGAACCACAGTTCTCAGATCTCAGCCTCCTTAGTAACCAGGATTATAGGCATGAGCCACCAGTGCCTGGGTTAGAGATCATATTCTTTAGATGTAATTGGGTTTGTGTGAGAGAGACCTTCCATAACCTTAGTAAATATAGAAAAGACTATAAATCAGCTCTCCTTGCCCAAGAAATACTTCAGAGTGTAAGGAGAGTACCTGAATGTATGATCTATGGGAAAACATTCTACTGTAGCCTTACAGTCACTACACATCAGAAAATGTATTCAGGATAGAATCCTTGTCCATGTAGTGAATGGGAAGTCTTTCACTAAAGCAATACACCTTACAAACCCTCAGAGCAAATCTCTAGAGTAAACTGATGTGTATCCAATTTGCAAAATTTATCTTTCAGAAGTCAGACCTGACTTTCCAGCCTGTAGAGCTGATAAGCTACCCTATGCATATGTAGAGCTACCCTATGCATATGAAGAATGTAAGAAAATTCCCACCCAGAAGTCAACTCTCAGCAGGCATCGGAGAGCTCACACAGAAGAGAAAAGTTCTGAATGTAAGAAATGTGGAAAGACCTTCAGGGAGTCATACCTCATTTTTCATCAAAGAACACACACAGGAGAGAAACTTTATGAATGTAACAAATGTGGAAAATCTTTCAGCCACAAGGCAAACTTTACTGTCCATTGGAGAATCCATATAGGAGAGAAACCTTATGAATGTGACAAATGTGGAAACTCCTTCAGAGAGAAGTCAGAACTCACTTTGCATCAGAGAAGACACACAGAAGAGAAACCTTACAAATGTGACAAATATGGAAAGTCTTTCACCCATAAGACACACCTTCATGTTCACCACAGAATACACAGAGGAGAGAAAGCTTATGCGTGTATAAAATGTGGACGTCTGTCACCCGTAAGGCATATGTTCATGTTCATCAAAGAACACACATAGGAGAGAAACCTTATGAATGTAACAAATGTGGAAAGTCTTGCAACTGGAAGGCAGAACTTACTATTCATCAGATAACACACAGGAGAGAAACCTTAAGAATGTAAGATGTGTGAAAATTCCTTTACCTGAAAGTCAACCCTCAACAAACATAAAAGAATTCACACAGGTGAGAAACCATACAAATAAACAAATGTGCAAAATCTTTCATCCAGAAGACAGAATTTCATGTCCATCAGAGAATACATACAGCAGAGAAACCTTATGAATGTAAGATATGTGAAAATCCTTTACCAAAAGTCAACCTCAACAGGCATAAGAGAATTCACACATATGAGAAACCTTATGAATGCAACAAATGTAGAAAGTCTTTCAAACAGAAGTCACACATCACATTGCATCAGAGAACACACACAGGATAGAAACCTTATGAATGTAACAACTATGGAAAGATTTTTATGTGGAGGTCACACAAAATAGAATTCACACAGTTGAGAAACCTTATAAATGTAGTAAATGTGGAAAGTCATTTAACCAGAATTTCCCAACTCAGCAAGCATAAAAGAATCCATACACATGAGAAATCTTAGGAAACTAATAAATGTGGAAGATCTTTCACCTGGAAAAAAACTCAATTTATATCAGAGAACCCACACTGGATAGAAGCCTTATGAATGTACCAAATGTGCAGTCTTTCACCCAGAAGGCACAGCTTAGGGTTCATCATTGATTACCCACAGGAGAGAAATCTTATGAATGCAACAAATGTAGAAAAGTTTCCAAGAACTCAGTTTGTCTCAGAAAACGCCCAGAGGAGAGAAACTATGAATGTAACAAATATGGAAATTCCTTAGCCATTAAGGTACAGCTGAGTCCTGGATTCAAATAGAATATGAAATCTATACAATGAATAGATTATTCTATGCCAAAGTTCCATGTTGTTGTGGACATGTTACCCCTATGTTATTCCAATTGTCTAACCATGGGAAAGTCAAGTGAGCCTTAACTCTACTTCCTTTATGTGGTTAAATAACTTGCAGCTCATAGATAATATCTACTGTTTCCTGTGATCTCAACCCAGCCCTGAGGGAAGGGTAGATTTTTTTTTTAATACTTCCTCAGAATCCCAACACTCCTGAGTGATGGTAATGAGAAAAGAATCTAGTTGAGTGCTGGAGAGCTATCTCCTGGAACCCTTCATTCCTCTGCATGATGTCATGGAATCCAAATCCAGAGCAAGTCTCTTTTCCTTTCTTCAAACCCTCATCAACAAACTTATCCTGGAAATACTGATGTTCTAGTAGATATCCTAAGCCAGGAAAAGGTTCAAATCATGAAAGCCTACCAAGTCTACATTTCCACTCCTGACCAAAAATAGGTCACCTTCTTCTAAATGGATTTTTTCTGAAGGACATGAGGAAGAGCACACTTGTACAATCCACTCAGCATCTTCTTGCTGCCAAGACCTCTAGGGAGCCTTTCTGATCAGTATGTGACCCCACCTGTGACCATTGTTCTACATGGCTCCCAAGATGGTTCACAGTTCAGAACATCCTGAACCAATTACAATTTATATCTGTGCCAAGAATTCACTTTTCCTTGACTGATGAGCCCTGGTCAGTCTTTTGTCCTACTGAAGTGATACTATGAAGAGGATGACAACTTTCTGATGATTACTGATGTGATTCAAACAGGCAAGGGGTCAAGGTCAGCTGAGAAAACTTAATTGCCTTTTCAGGTCTTCCTCAACAACCAAGGGCCCAATCAGTCTTACCCTCACCAGGTGCTTCAGGATAGATACCCAGTCACTCCCACAGTCCTTAACTCACTGAGAACCACCCAAGCTATTTTCCCTTCATCATCCACTATCCACTCTACTGACCTGATGACACTTTGTGACCACATCCCCAGGATCCCCCTAGTCACAGGGACAAAGTTATAAAGTTATCCTCTCTGTCTGTCTGTCCGTCTCTCTCTCTCTCTCTCTCTCTCTCTCTCTCTCTCTCTCTCTCTCTCTCTCTCTCTCTCTCTCTCTCTCTCTCTCTCTCTCTCTCTCTCTCTCTCTCTCTCTCTCTCTCTCTGTCTCTCTCTCTCTCTCTCTCTCACACACACACACACACAATACTCTGAAAACCCATCTAAATTATCTGGATTTCCATGTCTAATGTTCTCTATGGTGTGTAAGTCTTTGGTTTTTATGCTCAAGCTTGGTGCTCTACTCCTTATGCCACATACCAAATTCTGACATTGTTCTATTTTGTATCACCAGTCCCTCTGATAAAAGCAGAGAAGATGTGCCCCTGTTACATTTTCTCTTCCAAGATGTTTACAAAAAGATGTTTATGTTCAAAGAACTACAATATTTTAAATTAGAAAAATATTTTTAAAAGTGGATTAATTGCAGAACCATAAGTGAAAATGTATTTTGTTGCACATTTAAAAATAAGTAAAAATATTGCTTGGTTTTTTTCTCCTTCTTTCTCTCTTCCTCTTTCTTTCTTTCTTTCTTTCTTTCTTTCTTTCTTTCTTTCTTTCTTTCTTTCTTTCTTTCTTTCTTTCTTTCTTTCTTTCTTTCTTTCTTTCTTTCTTTCTTTCTTTCTGTCTTTCTTTCTGTCTTTCTTTCATCTTTCCCGGGCTTGAGCACTGTCCCTCAGCTCTTCAGCTCAAGGCTAGTGCTCAACCATTTGAGCCACAGCACCACTTCTGGCTTATTATGCTTATGTGGTGCTGAGGAATCAAACGCAGGGCCTAATGCATAGAAGGCAAGCACTCTCCCTCAGAGCCACCTTCCCAGCCCATATTAGAGAAAATTTTTTGGGGGGGATCCCATCATGGGGCCTGTACTTTGGGCCTGGGCACTGTCCCTCAGCTATTCAGGTCAATGCTAGTGCTCTACCACTTGAGCCACAGCACTACTTCCAGCTTTTTTCCTTTTTGCTTATGTGGTGATGAGGAATCGAATCCAGGGCCTCATGCATGCAAGGCAAGTGCTCTACCACTGAGCCACCTTCCCAGCCCCAAGAGAATTTTTAAAAAGATGAGGAATAGCTAGGCACTTGTGGCTCATGCCTGTAATTCTAGCTTCTCAGGAGGCTGAGATCTGAGGATCATGGTTGAAAGCCAGCCCAGGCAGGAAAGTCCGTGAGTCTCTTATCTCCAATAAACACCACTCAAAAACTGGAAGTGGGTTCTGTGGCTCAAGCGGTAGAGAGCTCGCCTCGAGCTGAAGGACACAATGACTGAACAAACAAAAAAGATGAGGAATATAGATGAAGTAACCTTGAGCAGTCTCTTGTAAAAGCAGCATTCAGAAACGCTAAACATACCACCATAGCAATAGTAAAGATTTCCCATTTTTCAGAATTTTAGACAGGAACCTGAGCATGTCCCAACTGTTCACAAATGTGAACCTCTTGGCTCTGAGTGACAGTTGGAGTTGAAGGCAAAACTTCATTCTTTTTCTCATCATTGTGGTAAGAGGTCACAGAATGTTCACCCTGAGCACTTGCCATACAAATGAGCTGGTACAGAAGGCCAAACTGACCTAGAAGGCTGAGCAATTTGGTGACATGAAGTCTGTCCCTGAGCAAAGAGCTGAATTGTCTAATGATTAAATGAATCTTCTCTCAGTTGCTTACAAAAATGTTATAGAAGCCCATAGGTCATCTTAGAGGGTCATTTCAAGTATTGAGCAAAACATGGAAGGTGCTGAGGAAAAACATCAGATAGTGAAGAACACAAAGAGAATCAAGAATGAGCTAAGAGATAGCTACAATGATGCACTGTCACTTTGGAAAAGTTCTACATCCCTAGTGCTTCACAAGCAGGGAGCAGAGTCTTTTATAAGAGAGACTACTACCACTAATTGGCTGAGATTGCTGCTGGTTGATTACAAGAAAGGGATTGTGGATCGTTCACAACAAGCATACCAAGAAGCTTTTGAGATCAGCCAAAAGGAAATGCAAGCTTGGTGATGGTGGCTCACACCTGTAATCCTAGCTACTCAGGAGGCTGAGATCTGAGCATCACCTCAAAGCCAGTCCAGACAGGAATGTCTGTGAGACTTTTTTTTCTTGTGAAAATAGTGTACAGAGGGGTTACAATTACATGAGCAAGATAATGAGTACTTTTCTTACCAAGCATTGTTGCCTCCTCCTTTGTTTCCCCTTCCCATCCCTTCCCATCCTCACCCCCCACACTGCATCCCACCCTCCCCGCCATGTGCCAAAATTGAAAGTTCGTTTTTCAACATAACATCTTGTACATCTCATTGTTGCAATGAGTCCAGCTGTATTCCTATTTAAACAATTTCTTTTGTCCCTTCCTCTTCACAAATTATACCAACATCAAATACAGGGAGGAACATACACAGCAACAAAGAAATCATTGTATAAATATGTTAGAAACAATAGCCATAAAGAAACATTTGAGACTTATATCTGATAAACAACTCAGAAAACCGGAAGTGGTACTGTGGCTCAAGTGGTAGAGCACTAGCTTTGAGCTGAAGAGCTGAGAGACAGCACCCAGGCCCAGAGTTCAAGCTTCACAACTGATAAACTATCAGTTTGGGTCTGGCTCTTAAATTCTCGGTGTTCTATTATGACATTCTGAACTCCCCAGAGGAAGCTAGGTTTCTTGCAAAGACAGCTTTTGATGAAGTCATTGCTGAACTTGATACATTAAGTGAAGAGTGGTTCAAAGACTGCATGGTAATAATGTAGTTACTAAGAGAAAAGTTGACATTGTGGATATGATAACCAAGGAGATGAAGTGAAAGCAGGAGAAGGAGGTGAAAATTAAATGACCTTCCAACTTTTATCTGCCTCAGTCTAAAATTTATAAAGTAGACCATTTGCCATCCATGCTGTCCCACGAATAGTTTGTTGTTTATGATTTATGACAGGTTTATCTTGCTTCTATTTGAATTTCTATATTTCCCAGGGTTTTTTTGTTGTTGTTTAATATTAGGGGAATAGATATTGCCCATTAACATTTAGTGAGTTATCTGTTTTCATCTTCAAATTACCAATATGAGGATGTAGAATTTTTATACAAGTTGTAAATGTTTGGCATGTACTTTGGTATATGGTGACTTCATAAGGGCCAGTGTTAAAAATGCTTCCATGTCAAAGTGAAGAAATCTTCCTACTTATTGGATTACACTGGTGAGGAATAAAAGGGATAATTGGTTCCAGGCACAGGTTTAATTATTCTGGATATTAGAAAGTTTTGGAGCACTTGCAGGGCTGTGGTACAAACAGATATTCCATGGCTGTTACATGCTGGAATCATGTATTTCTGTGGAAGAGTCTATCTCAGTGTGCACACCTTAGACTACAGCACCAGAAGTATTCTTTGAGACAAAGTTGTGTCCCAATTAACTCTGGATAAGGGCAGAAATGGTTCACATTCCATTATTTTAATGTTACCTTCTGTTTGCTCTCATTATTTTTGCTACAAATTTTATTTGTATTTAAATCTTTTAGGCAACCTACGAACAAATGTAAAAATAAAGATGCAGTGAAAATAAACTGTTTGGTAATCATTACCACTTTCTCTACAACTTTTCATGTAAATTAGTTTTTTTGGTTTTGAAATGACTCAAAAGAAATTGTACATTATTATAAATTTGTTCATTACTCCCTTTTGGCAGCTAATGGGCTTTTACCAATTTTAAAGTGCAAAGTTTATCACAATAACAAAAATACTAATCTATCTACCAACCACCTCCTACAGAGTCAAATTTTTCCGTGGGGAGGGGAAAATTGATTTGAAAAATAATATGTTCCACTTAAAATTTTGATATATAGCATTTTTTAACTTAGAAAGCCACAATGTTTTTGACCCATCATGACACTGGTTAGTTGTTTTTTTTTTGTTGTTTTTTTGTTTTTTTTTTGTCAGTCATGGGGCTTGAACTCTGGGCCTGGGACCTGTCCCTCAGCTCTTCAGCTCAAGGCAAGTGCTCTACCACTTGAGCCACAGGGCCATTTCCGGTTTTTGAGTAGTTTATAGGAGATAGGAATCTCATGGTCTTTCCTTCCTGGGTTGGCTTTGAACCTAGATCCTCAGATCTCAGCCTCCTGAGTAGCTAGGATTACAGGAGTGAGCCACCAGTACTTGGCTAAACTGGTTAGTATTAACTGTAAAGTCTGTGCTTCTAAATCAGTTTTGGTTTTTGAGAATTTCTGGATTCAGTTTGCCTTCGCTTTTGGTCATTTTATTTGTCAGGTGCACAGGATTACCTTCCTTTTTTTTAGCCTTCTGTCTTGTCACCAACCATTCCTCCTTGGTGGCCATGTACTTCAGAAAAGGTCACATGACTTTTCTGGCTCTACTCACTGTCTAAGATCCCTTGCTTTTCTTTGCTTGCATCCCACAAACTATTAACCTCATCCTCTACTGCAGCACATCTCACCTTACTTGATGAGATTGTGTATCTCCTATAAACACTATCCTGAATGGTCTGCCATTGTTTGCCTTTAAATCTTCTCTAAGTAATGATGGGTCTGAGTTATGCCAAATCTCACCCTACAGGATATTTCCTCAGAACATTACAGAAGACACCAAATAAAAGTGCCATTTTAAAAGACAGGTGGGGCTGAGAAGGTGGCTCAGTGATAGAGTGCTTGCCTTGCATGCATTAGGCCCTAGTTTCTATTCCTCAACACCACATACACAGAAAAAGTCAGAAGTGGTGCTGTGGCTCAAGTGGTTGAACGCTCACCTTGAGCTGAAGAGCTGAGGGACAGCTCCCAGGCCCAGAGTTCAGGCCCCACGACAGAGAAAAAAAAAGATATATATTTTTTCCTTCAGAATGCAAGATCCTCCAGAGCAGGGACAATATTTTCTGTATGTTCTATTGTGTCCAGTACACTGTAAATGCTCAATAAATATTGATGAGTGGAGGCCCAAAAAATCTGCTTTCTTCATTGGAAATATCAACTATACCAATTACTATTCTTGAGTTTGATATAGTTCTAAAATAAAAACTGCCATTCTTTCAAAGACAAACATATAGACACATACATGTATATAAGCACACATATAATGCTTTGGGGGGTAATCAGTAAGATTACATTTCATTAATATGAAATATTAAATCAGTGTTATGTATAAATCAGTACAAACTCATTCAGTCATTGAATCCGTCCAGACTCCTTCATAACACCTGTAAACTTATTAGATCTTTTGCACAAGCATTAGTCCTCCTGAGTAAGCTCAGGTCAGGAGAAGCCACAACAGGACACAGATCCATATCAGGGCCTTAAAAATAGGCACACAAAAGAGGTATGATCAGTTTTCAAAGAAGAGATATCAGTAAGATTATTAAATTATTTAGGATTGAAAACTAAAGAAATGAAGATCTCTACAAAGAAGGAGACTAAAAAGAAAGGAAATACCTCTGAGGTCCAATCAGTCCAGTGTTCATGTACAAGTCTTCCAGGGGTTATGGGCCACAGTGTGATGCCCAGTGGCCCACATGCTTAACTGCTCAAGGCAGGATGAGATGAAGTCTAGGGGCTTGCATACAGGATGGCTGAAGCTCAAGGTGATAGGAGGCAGAACCTGTATAAGAGGGGCGCTTTGTGTGTAATCCTAGTTACTTAGGAGGCTGAGATCTGAGGATCAAGGTTCAAAGCCAGCCCAAGCAAAAAGAAAAAAAAAATCTATAACTTTCTTTTTGCTAGTCTTATGGCTTGAACTCAGCATCTGGGAGCTATCCATGAGCTCTTTTGCTCAAAGGAAGCACTTTTGTGCCACAGAACCACTTCTAGATTTTTCTGTAAATAATTGGAGATAGGAAACTAACAGATTCTCCTGCCCAGGCTGGCTTTGAACTGACATCCTCAGATATCAGCCTCCTGAGTAACTAGGATTAAAGGCCTGATCAATTAACACCTAGCTCATACAAACTCCAAGTAATCACCAAAAAGCCAGAAGTAGAGGTGTGATTCAATTGGTAGAGTGCTAGCCTTGAGCATAGTATTAAGGGACAGCAACCTGGCTTGAGATCAAGCCCCAGGATTTGGAGAAGTAATAGAAATAATCTGAAAATTACAAGCCAGGAAGATGCAGGATATGGACCAGAAGGAGTCTACTGTGTTTATATAGCAGATAGGCAAGGTGAGACCCAATGAGGCCAGAGGTCTGTGAAGCAAGTAAGACACTTGCCCAAGTGTCTCACAGGATGGCAACATGAAGCATTTTGCATCTTCACCAGCAGGTGGCACTAAAACAACAAGCCTAGTTGGTTGGGCTCTAAGTAATGAGCAGGTGATTTTATCTATTTGCTAGGTGTTGGAGGTGGAGTGGGGTGAACTGAGGCCCTTCAGGATTCTCTTCCTTCATTCTTCCATTATCTTGTTCATCATTCCATTTTACAGATGAGGAAAGCTCTGAGATGATTTTTTAAATTAGTTATTTGCTAGATTTTTTGCTAGCATTGGGGCTTTAACTCAGTCTCTCACTTTTACTTGGCTTTTCTTCTCAGGCTGGCACTCTTCCCCCTGGAGCTACATGTTCACTTCTGGGATTGTGCTGGTTCATGGAAGAAAAGAATCTCTCAAATAATTCTGCTGGGGCTGGCTTTGAACTGAGATCTTGATATCTCAGCCTCCTGAATAGCTAGGATTACAGTCATGAGCCATCAGTGACTTGTTTTAGAGATGATTTTTTTAAAAATAATATTTCTATGTTCATCCATTGTTTGTGTGTGTGCGCGCACATGCTCGCACACGTACACATACACACAGAAGCAGGGACATTGTCCAAGCACAGTCAAAGGGCAGAGCAATGGTCACACCAACCATTTATTGTCCAGTGGTCTCAGATTTTGGGTGAGGGGAGGGGAGTGTGCTGTTACTCCCTGCCTTTTGGGCTATGCCTATTCCTTCCTGGTGACTACTTTGTTTCTCATCACAGACTCCCAAAACTCTCTTAGGGAGAACATCCTTTCTACCAGAATGGGAGTTCAGGGCTGCCACCCCAAGATCTCATCTCTTTCTGTCCAGCTGTAGGGCTTTCTCATTATGGGAAGAACATGGGCTCCCTGGGCAGGGAACATAAATTAGCCACCTTTCGTGCCTTAACCTGAAACCTGCCACATTCCTAGATGGAGGCTGGACACAGACTTCATTCCTTCATTCTGCAAGCCATTCCTTGGCCACATTGCACATGGCAGCAATCCTGATCTGGGAAGGGTCTCAGATCAGCTTCTCTGAACAAAAGCAGATAAATAGTATTCAACAGATATGCAAAAATATCACAGGAAGGACTCTGGAGGCTGAGAACTAAGGATCTTGTTTCAAAGACAACTTGAGTAGGAAGTCTCTAGACTTACCTTCAAAGAACCAGCAAATACTCCAAAGTGGGGCTGTGGTTCAAGTGGCAGAGTTCCAGCATTGATCAAAAAAGCTAAGGGATAGTGACTAGTTTCTGAGTTGAAGCCTCTTTAACAGCGATAGATAGATAGATAGATAGATAGATAGATAGATAGATAGATAGATAGATAGATAGATAGATAGATAGATAGATAGATAGATAGATAGATAGATAGATAGATAGATAGATAGATAGACAGACAGATTTTCTGAGTACTGGTATTTCACACCTGTAATCTTAACTACTCTGGAGACTGAGAGTGAGGCAAGGATCATGGTGTGCAGTCAGACAAAGCAGGAAAGTCTATAAGACACTTATCTCCAATTAACTATCAAAAAGCTGAAAGCAGAGCTGTGGCTCAAGAGATAAAGAGATAGCCTTGAGTAGAAAAGCTGAGGGACAGTGTGCAGGTCCTCAGTTCAATTCCCAGGATAAGCGTGCACACATGCACGAGTGCACACATACACACACACGCACACCACACACACACACACACACACACACACACACACACACACACACACACAAAGAGAGGAAGATATGGTAGTATGACCATGAGGTGTGGGGTATAGAGGGGGTGGCTGACTGGGAGCCGTGTTTTGGGTGTGGTGCTGGAGACAGAACTGGAGGAAGGATCTCCTACATGCCTAGAAATGGGGACTTCAGTAACAGGAAGAGCCAGCATCTAAATCCAAGGGAGAACAGCAAATGGGGAGGAGACAGAACCCTCTACACAGTTCTAGATTGTTCTGCAAGGTCCTAGAGTGGTAGGCAGGTGAATGAAAGTTCTCTTCATGGCTTTCATCACTCTAGCTGTTAGTGGACAACCTTGGTGTGTATGCAGGTCCTTGGTGTGTATGTATGCAAGTCCTGGGGCTTGAGCTGTTTATGTTCAAGGCAAGCATGCTACCTTTTGAGGAACATCTGTACTTCCAGCTTTTTTAGTAATTAAAGGGAAATGAGTGTCTCATACCTCATGCCTATAATCCTAGCTACTCAGGGAGCTAAGATATGAGGATCATGGTTCAAAGCTAGCCCAAACTAGAAATTCCATGAGAGTCTTATCTATAATTAACCACATGAAAAGCAGAAGTGTTACTACGGCTCCAAGTGGTAGAGTGCTAGCCTTGAGCAAAAGAGTTCAGGAAAAGCACCTAGGTCCCTAGTTCAATCCTTGGTACTGACTCTCCCCTACCCACCATAGTAACTCAAAATAATAAGTCTCACAAACTTTCATGCTCAAGTTGGTTTTGAACTATGATCTTCAGATTTCAGCCTCCTGAGTAGCTAAGATTACAGGTGTGAAGTTGTCATGTTGAAAACGAAATTTACAACTTTGGTGGGGAGAAAGGATTGGATGGGGTAGCGGGGGGAGGCTGGGAAGGGATGGGAAGGGGAAACAAAGGAGGAGGCTACAATGCTTGATAAGAAATGTACTCATTATCTTGCCCATGTAATGGTAACCCCTCTGTACAGTATTTTCACAATAAAAAACAAGAAAAAGAAAAAGATTACAGGTGTGAACCACCAGCATCTACCTCACTTGACTTTTCACTCAAGGATAGCCCTCTACCACTTGAGACACATCTCCACTTCCAGTTTTTGTTTTTGTTTTTGTTTTTGTTTCTTGAGTAACTGGACATAAGAGTCTGTTGGATTTTTCTCCCGAGGCTGACTTTAAACCATCATTCTCTGATCTCAGCCTCCTGAGTAGTGAGAATTACAGGTGTGAGCAATGAGCACCTGGCTACAGCTCTCTTCTTGTCCCTTTTTCAGGCCCACCAACATCCTTAGCTTCCTGCCCTTGCTATCATTGGTGTTATTGTCACTCCCTCCTATTTTGACTGAGTCAATCAGTCTCTGGTCCCAGGAATCTGCTGCAATGCTATTGTGGTGACTAGGGCAAACATAAGGGAATAAGCCAGGGATAAACAGTATGGAATCTGAGCCTGCTGCCTCTTACATCTGCCATAGTATGAGTGATCTTGGGACTTATGATAAATGCCACTGCCCTCTTGGAGGCCTCCAAAGAGTTAGATGAATGCCCACTCACTGCAAGCATGCCAAGTCCTGGGGTACAGGGCACTAAGGCTCCTCCTGTACTCCACTGCCACCAGTGGGACTGTGAGAGGTCATGTTCCTCTTCTGAGCCTCCATTTCCTCCATAGTTCACAGACATTGTCCTTAAACACTGCATTCCAATCCCTTCTCCTTTCTCCTGGATCTTTGCCAGAAGTCTCATACTTAGGATTTTGGGGCTTTGCTTTTGGCTAAGCCGATCTGTCTGTTCCCAGCCTGGAAATCACACCATTATAATCATCCTTACTTGATAGAGAAGAGAATGGGGACTAAAGATTTGTGATGATGAGATGGGAAAATGGAGACTCAGTCTTTGAATGAGGAGTTTATTAAAGAATATTAAAAACAAGCCAGGCAATGGTGGTTCCTGCTTGCCATACAAGCACCTTAAGAGGCTGAGATCTAAAGACCATGGTTTGAAGTCAGCCTGGGCAAAAAAAAAGTCTGTGAGAGTCTTACTGACAATTAACCAGTTTTAAAAAGTCAGAAATGGAAGTGTGGCTTAAGTGGTTAAACACCAGACTTGAGCAGAAAAGCTAAGCAAGAAAGCAAGCCCTAGTATCACCGCACTCGCGCACACACACACATGTGCCTGCACACACACACACACACACACACACACACACACACACACACACACACACACACACACACACACACACAATCAATAAAATGTGTTTTAAATAAACCAGTACTTCTAGACTAGTGAATTTATTCTTCTTTCAAAATCCTTGGCTAAGGCTTTGGCTTCATCAGCTGGAGGTCCCAGAATGAATAGCATAAATATTGAAGGTCCCTAAAAAAGCCAAAGTAAGGACACCTAGTAGGAAAAGTTTTTGTATCCCACAAGGAAGTCTGAAGGCACAGACGATGAATAAGCAGTTTGTTAAAATAAATACATAAATAAAAAGAGACTTGGCTGTTGGTGGCTCATGCGTGTAATCCTATCTACTTGCAAGGCAGGGATCTAAGGATCACTATTCAAAGTAAGTCTGGGCAGGAATGTCTATGAGTTGCTTGCTTGCTTGCTTTTCTTTTTATTTTTTGCCAGTCTTGGGCCTTAAACTCTAGGCCTGGGCACTGTCCCTAAACTTTTGCTCAAGGATTGCACTCAATCACTTGAGCCACAGTGCCACATCTGACTCTTTCTGTGATTAAGTGGAGATAAGAATCTTCCGAACTTTCCGGCTTTGACTGGCTTTAAACCCAGATTCTCAGATCTCTGCTTCCTGAGTAGCTAGGATTACAGGTGTGAGCCACCAGCGTAGGCTGTCTGTGAGACTCTTATCTCCAGTTATCTACCAAGAAAACTGAATGGGGGGCTGTGGCTCGAGGCGTTGAGTGCTAGCATTAAGCAGTAAAACCTCAAAGACAGGACCCAGACCTTGAATTCAAGGCACAGGACCACACAAAAAATAATAAAGAGGGAAGTAGCAAGGGGCAGTGGGAGGCGAGACATACCATTCATCAAATACAATAGTCTAGAAGCTGACATAGTGCTGACCCAAGTCACAACCGATCATCTATTTGAGGAAGCACAGTGACAACCAAGTAAATAAACAAATATGTGAAGCAACCACAGCAAGATAAACAGTGCAGGTGAGAGTGCTTAAAGGGGTCATTGTGAGTCAAGTGCTGGTGGCTCACACCTGGAATCCTAATACTCTGGAGGCTGAGATTTGAGGATCTTTTTTCAAAGCCAGTGCAGACAGTAAAGTACATGAGACCTTTATCTTCAATAAACTACTCAAAAAAGCTGTAGCTCAAGTGGTAGAGCACTAGCCTTAAGCTCAAGGACAGGGCCCAGGCCCTGAGTTCAAGCCCCAGTCCTCAGACTTCAGCTTCCTGAGTAGATAGGATTACATACGTTAGCCACCTCAGCCAGGCAACATTTTATTTATAGTATCTCATTTAATGCCCATGACTGCCTAATAGGAGGGCTCAGTCTGAAAGTATCAGCTCTGATTCACTTTCAGTAAATGATCAGGTCTGTTTTTCCACTGAAAGTAATCTTGTGTCTGGGAGGAGGATAAAATCCCAGAAGCCCCTTCCTTTTTTGGTGCATCCTACAGTGCAAAAGTGATGAAAGGGCATGAGATTAAAGCTGGGTTTGAAGGGCTGAGTCTCTATTGTGGGAAGCCTGGCCTGGTGTGCAGCTTTGATTAAAAAAAAAAAAAAAGTACCTCAGGGAATATAAAAACAAAACAACACCTCATATCCAATTTCCTTCAGAGTCCTCTAGGGAGCTAGTTGAAGAGAGGGGAAGGGAAGAGAGACTAAAGGGTTTCCTTCCTTTTATGACTTTGATTGCTATACTTTGCTCAAGCAGTAATTACTGAATTTAATAGTAATAATATACCTAACTGGAGAAGGTCCTCAGTTTACTTTCCCATGGTGGAGAAGTATATGAGCTAAAATCTTCAGGTCTCAGCTTTACTTGGGCTGCTTGGCTCAGGGAGAGGGGGACCTCTTCTGCAAATTTTTCTGCCCAGAAAGAGCTCTAGTTTTCTGATTCTTAATAAAAAGAAGCAGGTGCTGCTAGAGATAAGGATGGTATAGAATAGAGTGTGACCTAGGAGCTCACATCCTCTGGAAGAAGGCCCAAACTGAGACCTGTTCTGAGGAGAAATCAAAGAACTAGTGAGAAAATGAATATTTTAGGTCAGCAGGCAAGGGAAGGGGTTGCTGAGGTAGAACTTCTGCTCCTGTTCCTGAGAAAATAGAGAGAACCACACAAAGGTTTACTTTTATGTTTGTTTGTGTGTGTGTGTGTGTGTGTGTGTGTGTGTGTGTGTGTGTGTGTGTGTGTGTGTGTGTGTGTGTGTGTGTATGCATGCCAGTACGGGGGCTTGAATTCCAGGTCTCATGCCCTTGCTTTGCTTTTCCTGCAAGGCCGATCCTCTACCACTTGAGCCAAACCTCCACTTTAAGGTTTTTTTCCTAGTTTATTGGAGATAGGAGTCCGTCAGCTTTGTCTGCCCAGTCTGGGTTTTAACAAGTATCCTCAGATCTCAGCCTCCTGACTAGCTAGGGTTACAAGCAGAAGCCTTCAAGTATCCAGGTCTACACAAAGGTTTAGAGGAAGAAGCATCTAGAGAAGAACAGAGCAAATTTGCAAAGGCCATGCCTGATTTGTCAACTTCTTGGATATTTATTTAATTAGGAAAACAGCAATATCAACATAACTAGGAGAAAAGCAAAAGGTGTAAGTCAGTCATACCATATGGGCCTCGCAGGCTGTAAGGATTCTTGTGGATTGTTTTTAATTTAATTTAATTTTATTTGTGAACATACTGTACAGAGGAGTTACAATTACATGGGCAGAATAATGCGAACATTTCTTACCAAGCATTGCAGCCTCCTCCTGTGTTTACCCTTCACATCCCTTCCCAGCCTCCCCCCTCACCCCCAATCCCAATCCTTCTCCTTCCCCCCCCTTGCCCCCCCCCCCCGCACCAACGTTATAAAGCTCGTTTTGGACATGACAACTTGTACTTCTCATTGTTGCAACAGGTCCACCTGTATCCTTAAACAACTGGTTTTTCCCCATCTCCTCCACAAGTTATACTGACATCAAATATAGTGAAAGCAGGGGTTATACTGTAGGGGAGGGACATACAAAGCAACAAAGAGATAATCTTATAAATGCATTAGAAACACATGCATGAAAGAAAAAAAACATTAAAATACACATCTAAGGGTTCATTTTCCTGACATCACATTATCTGACCTTTTCCGCTTGAATCATACATATACTAGATATTAAAAATAAGGGAAACCGTGGGACCTATGTTTCTTTGGGCCTGGCTTACTTAACTTCATATAATTTTTTCCAAGTTTTTCCATTTCCTAACAAATGGGGCAATGTCATTCTTTCTGATGGAGCCATAGAATTCCATTGTGTATATATACCACATTTTCTTGAACCATTCATCTACTGAGGGGCATCTGGGTTGGTTCGATATCTTAGCTATGGTAAATAATGCTGCAATAAACATAGTTGTGCTAGTAGCTTTAGTGTGGTCTTGTTTGTAACCATTTGGGTAAATGCCCAAAAGTGGGATTGCTGGGTCATAGGGGAGTTCTATGTGAACTAATTTGAGGAACCTCCATACTGCTTTCCAAAGTGGTTGAACAAGTTTACCTTCCCACCAACAATGAAGTAAGGTTCCTTTCTGTCCACATCCCCTCCAGCACCTGTTGTTGTTAGAGGTCTTGATTTTTGCCGTTCTAACTGGAGAGAGGTGATATCTCACTGTTGTTTTGATTTGCATTTCTTTTATGGCTAGGGATGTTGAACATTTCTTCATGTGTCTATTGGCCATCCTTCTTTCTTCTTCAGAGAAGTTTCTCTTTAAGTCTTTCGCCCACTTATTTATTGGGCAGTTTCTTTGATTTGTTGTGTTTCCAGGTCTCTATTCAGAAAATTTCGGCCTGAGCCAAGGAGACCTAGGGTTTCTCCTATTCCATCCTGTAATATTTTCATTGTTTCTGCTTTGAGTTCAAGGTATTTGATCCATTTGGAGTTGATTCTGGTGCAGGGTGATATATAAGGATCTAGCTTAAGTTTTCTACATGTAGTTAACCAATTTTGCCAGCACCATTTACTAAAGAGGTTGTCTTTCTTCCATTCTATTGTTTTAGCTCCCTTATCGAAGATTAGATGGCTATCTTTAAAGTTTTCATCATAGAGGTCCTTCACTTCTTTAGTTAAGTTAATTCCTACGTATTTTATTTTTTGTGAGGCTATTACAAATGGAGTTGCTTTCCTAATTTCAGCCACACTTTTCTCATTGTTGGCATACAGAAAAGCCATTGATTTTGGGGGTTAATTTTATAACCTGCTACTTTGCCAAAGTTTTGAATCAGCTTGAGTAATTTGGGAGTGGAGTCTATGGGATTCTTTAAATACAAGATCATGTCATCTGCAAAGAGGGAGAGTTTTATTTCTTCTTTCCCTATTTGGATCCCCTTTATGTATGCATCTTGTCTTATTGCTGTAGCTAGGCAATCTAATACTAGATTGAAGAGAAGTGGAGAGAATGGGAATCCTTGTCTTGTTCCTGAGTTAAGAGGAAATGGCTTTAGTTTTTCACCATTGAGTATAATGCTGGCTGTAGGTTTGTCATATACAGCCTTTATTGTATTGAGGAATGTTCCATGGATTCCTAATTTTTCCAAAACCTTCATCATAAAGGGGTGTTGGATCTTGTTGAATGCTTTTTCTGCATCTATTAAGATAACCATGTGGTTCTTATTCTTGCTCCTGTTGATGTGATGAATAATATTAATTGATTTGCGTATATTGAACCAGCTTTGCATCCCTGAAATGAATCCTGTTTGATCATGGTTTATGATTTTTTGGATGAATTGTTGAAGTTGATTGGCCAAAATTTTGTTGAGAAGTTTTGCATCAATGTTCATCAAAGAAATGGGTCTATAGTTCTCTTTCTTTGATGAGTCCCTTCCTGGTTTTGGGATGAGGGTTATGATGGCTTCATAGAATGTGTTGGGTAGTGAGCTTTCTCTTTCAATTTCATTGAAGAGTTGGAGGACTATTGGTGTGAGCTCTGCTTTGAAGGCCTTGTAAAATTCCGCTGTAAAACAATCTGGTCCTGGACTTTTCTTAGCTGGGAGGTCTCTTATTGTTGTTTCTATTTCAATGCTTGATATGGGCCTGTTAAGCTGGTTTAATCCATCTTGGTTTAGTTTTGGCATGTCAATATTTGCTAGGAAAAGGTCCATTTCTGTCAAGTTCTCAAACTTATTAGCATAAAGTTTTGAGAAGTATTCCCTTATAATGTTCTGAATCTTGGTTGTTTCCATGGTGATGTTTCCATTCTCATCTCTGAGTTTATTAATTTGGGTGTGTTCTCCTCTTTTTCTGATAAGATATGCTAAGGGTCTGTCTATTTTGTTAAGTTTTTCGAAGGACCAACTCTTTGTTTTGTTGATTCTTTCTATAGTTTTTTTGGATTCTAATTCATTTAATTCTGATTTAATTTTGATTATTTCTTTCCGTCTACTGGATTGGGGTTTATCTTGCTGCTCTTTTTCAAGGTAGTTTAGATGTGTCATTAAATTGCTAGTTTCTGATTTCTCCAATTTGTTGATGTAGGAGCTCAGAGCTATAAACTTGCTTCTGAGTACTGCCTTTGCTATGTCCCATTGGAGCTGGTAATTTGTGTGTTCATTTTTGTTGAATAGCATGAACATTTGTATTTCCTTTCTAATCTCTTCCATGACCCACTCTTGATTCAGCAGTGTGTTATTCAGCCTCCATGTGATACCGGACTTTCTTTGGTGGCTTTTAGTGTTGAGTTCTAATTTTATTCCCTTGTGGTCCGAGAGAATGCAAGGTATAACTTCAATGTTTCTGAATTTAGCCAAGTTTGCTTTGTGGCCTAAAATGTGGTCTATTTTAGAAAACGTTCCATGTGCTGCTGAGAAAAACGTGTATTCTGATGCTGCTCAGTGAAATGTTCGGTAGATGTCTGTTAAGTCTAGTTGATCTATGCAACTGTGTAGATCTGCGGTTTCTCTGTTGAGTTTTTGCCGAGTTGATCTATCTAGTGGGGAAAGTGGTGTGTTAAAATCCCCAACAATTAATGTCTTTGGATCTATATGGGATTTGAGGGAAAGTAGTGTTTCTTTGATAAATTTGGGTGCTCCATTGTTTGGCGAATAGATATTTAGAATTGTAATATCCTCCTGAAGGAGAGATCCATTAATTAGTATGTAGCGACCTTCTTTATCTCTTCTCACGAATTTTAATTTGAAGTCTATTTTATCAGATATTAGGATTGCAACTCCCGCCTGTTTATGGGGGCCGTTTGCTTGGTAGATTTTGTTCCAGCCTTTAACATTGAAAATGTGTTTGTTTTTACGGGCAAGATGTGACTCCTGCAGAAAGCAGATAGAAGGGTCTTGTTTTTTAATCCAACTAGACAGTCTATGTCGCATAATTGGAGAGTTCATTCCGTTAATGTTAAGAGATAGGACTGAGAGGTATTTGGGAGTTCTTGCCATGTTATCCACCTTCTTGGGGGTTGTGAAAACTGGGTTCTTCCTATGGTTCTTGGATTCTCAGTTTGGGTGCAGTTTCTTGGCCTTTGTTGCGGTCTTGTTGGTTTTCTATGTGTAGGACATCTTTAAGAATCTTTTGTAGGGCTGGTTTGGTGGAGATGTATTGTTTCAATTTTTCTTTGCTGTGGAAGGTTTTTATTTGGCCTTCAGTTATGAAGGAGAGTTTAGCTGAGTACAGTATTCTTGGTTGATAGTTGTTTGTTTTTAGGGCATGGCATACATCAATCCAGGCTCTTCTTGCTTTGATTGTCTCTGCTGAGAAATCTGAGGTGATTCTAATTGGTTTCCCTGTATAGGTGATTACCCTTTTCTCCTCGACAGCTTTAAGGATCTTTTCCTTGGTCTGAGTTGATCCTGTGTGGATTATAATGTGACCTTGGGATGTCCTATTCTGGTCTGGTCTATTTGGGGTTCTAAAAGCTTCTTGTATCTGAATAGGCCTATAATTTGTATGTTTGGGAAGTTCTCTGCTAGGATCCTGTTAAACAAATTTCCTAGACCATTAACTTCTGTTTCTAGGTGCTCCTCTACACCCATTATCCTTACATTAGGTCTTCTGATGGTGTCTTCCAGGTATTGGATAGACCTATCATATTTCTTGGACTTGTCTTGGATGGTTGTATGTTCTTTCTCTATAATATCTAGGCTGTCTTCAATCCCTGATATTCGATCTTCTGCATGGTCTAACCTGCTGTCAAGACTCTCTACTTTGTTTTTTATCTCTTTTCCTTCTAATTGGTCAGCTTTGATGGCTTCAAATTCTTTGTTGAAGCTCTGTTTTAAGTCTAGTATGAATTTCTTTACTTCCTTAATTTGGTGTTCAGTGTTTGTTCTCAAATCACTTAGTTGATTGGTTATGGTTTCTTTGGACTCCCATTCCTTCTGTTGGGTTCCATTCAGCATTCCCTTTGTGGTCTCCCTGACTTCCTTCAGCTCTTTGTTAATGGATTCCATGAATGCCTTTAATGATCTTTGTGTATTCTCTACCTGGTCTCTCAATTCCTGAATTACTCTTTGATTAGCTTCCTCCCGTTTGTGGGATTCCTGCAGTTCTCTTTCCTCCCATTCGTGGGATTCCTGCAGTTCTCTTTGAGTGTTCTGAGCCTGCTCACGCCATTCCTCACTTTCTCTTTGAGTATTCTCAAGTTGTTCACGCAAATCCTGTATCAGTTTTTGAGTAGGTTCCTCACGCTTATGATATTCCTGTATAAACTTTTGGGATGCCTCCTCTCTCTCCCTATCACGCTCATACACTGTCCTTTGTAAGTTGTCAAAATTCTCATTGATCATGTTTGCCACCAGTGTTTGTAGAGCTATTTGGGAACTCTCTTCTGGATTGTTCATTATCTGATCTGACCCCGGATTATCAAGATTGGGAATTGAGATATCCGGATTTGCCATTTTTCTTGTGTTTTTCTGGCTTACTCTGCCCATTTGAGATGAAAATAGCACCAGTTTTGTGCTAGAACACTATCTTAAGGCAACCATCAACCAACGTTTGCATTTATACAGTCACTAGTCTACAGATACAATCTAGTTCAACAGATATATCTATTCAGCATCAAACAACTATATGTTAATGGGCTTCGAACCACAGAGAAGAATTTGGAAAACCAGAAATTTATAGGGTTAGGGAGAGTTGTGGGTAATGAATAGGAATAGATTGGTGTTGGGAGGCACAGGGAGAGTTAACTATGTCTTAATCTTAATTCAGGAACTAGGTTGGGTAGGATGTAAGTAGAGAGGGAGAGAAAAAGAAGAAAGGGAAAGGGAAATGAAAAGAGACCAGAAAAAAAATAGAAACGTAAAAATTAATATAGTTATGGATATTGAAAAACCATCTATTTAGAGAGGAATGTGAATATATTGAGAAAACAGGAGGGAGATAGAGGAGATGTGAAAAACTTTAAAAAATGCTTAAAATATTATATAGGTATAAAGAGGTAGTACTGCTATTAAGGAATTTAAGTCTCAAAGGTTTTGGATTGAGTAATAAATTTGTGGATTAAGTGTGTACACAATGGGGGATAGGGTCTACTAGTTAACTATGGGTTTATCTGAGGATGTGCAGGACAAGAGTTAAGTCACATACAGAAGAACAAAAGAGAGGAAAAGGATAAAAGGATAAGAAAGGGAGAAAAAAAAGATCAGAAGTTCAGTAGAGCTAGACAAAAAACAAAAAGATAATTAAGAAAGAAAGAAAAAGAGAAAGAAGACAAGAAAAGAAAGGAAAACACACATTCACGTATTCCTAAAATAAAAATTATAAGAGGGAAAAAAAGTTACTGGAAAACAATTATTTTTTCAAAAAATGCAAAAATTAAAGATTAATAAAAGTTTTAGAAAAGGGAAAAATTATTTTTATATATATAAGATACCAAAAAAGAAAAAGAAAAGAAAAGAAAAAGTTCTTTGATTTTTTTTTCTTATTTTTTTTGGAGGGGTGGGAAGAATCCTGTATCTCCCTTTTGTCTGTAACCAGCCTCTTGTTGGAGTCTCTGGTCAGCTTGAGGTCCTGTGGCTTGATTGGTTTCTTAAGTCAGTTTGTTCGAACAGGCAGAAAAATGCTCTGCTTTACCCAAGATTTTGAGATCCCCCTCCTAGGTTAGGTTAATGGGAGGGTGATCTGCTTTGAGAATCACAAAAGAGGGGGATGCAATGGTGTGGCTAGGTTCTGGGTAGAGTTGACGACTTTCACCTATCAGTAGCTTTTCCCTGGGGCTATCTTGTGCAGGTGAGAAAAAGCAAGCTTTCTGGGTGCAAAGACCTGCCTGGTCAACAGCACTGTGGCAGAACAGAACACACAAAGCCAGCACTAGGCTGACAAGGTAGGGCAGAGAATGTGGGAAGGTGGCTCAGTGGTAGAGCGCTTGCCTTGCATGCATGAGGCCCTGGGTTTGATTCCTCAGCACCACATAAGCAAAAAGAAAAAAGCCGGAAGTTGCTCAGTAGCTCAAGTGGTAGAGCACTAGCCTTGAGCTGAAGAGCTGAGGGACAGTGCCCAGGCCCAGAATTCAGGCCCCAGAACTGGACTTACCCAGCCCCCCCCCTCCAAAAATCAAAAGGAAGGGCAGAGAAGACAGGAGACTTTTGATTACTCTTTTATTGGTCAGTCCTGTCGGTTGACCTCAGGGCCTGTGTCCTGTTCCTGAGCCTCGTTGTGCTTAAGGCTAATGCTCTACCACTTGAGCCACAGCCCTGCTCTGGCTTCTTCTGAGTCTTTATTGGAGATAACACTTTCATGGACTTCCTGCCAGGCTGGCTTCAAACAGAGATTGATGCTCAGATCACGGCCTCCCTAGTAGCTAGGCATACAGGCATGAGCAATTACTTCCTGGTTTCATTAACTCTTTTTTTTAAATTTTATTTTATTTGTGAACATACTGTACAGAGGGGTTACAATTACATGGGCAGGATAGTGCGTACATTTCTTACCAAGCATTGCAGCCTCCTCCTTTGTTTACCCTTCCCATCCCTTCCCATCATCCCCCCTCCCCCCCATCCCAATCCTTACCCCCCACACACACCGATGTTGTAAAGCTCGTTTTGGACATGACAACTTGTACTTCTCATTGTTGCAACAGGTCGACCTGTATCCTTAAACGACTTTTTTTCCCCATCTCCACATGTTAGTTATACTGACATCAAATATAGTGAAAGCAGGGGTTATACTGTGGGGGAGGGACATACAAAGCAACAAAGAAATAATCTTATAAATGCGTTAGAAACACATGCATGAAAGAAAAAAAACATTAAAATACATATCTAAGGGTTCATTAACTCTTGTGCCTCAGTACCTCATCCCCAGGAATGTTCACTGGAGCCAAGGTGACCTAAGCCTTCAGGGGAGCCCCAGACCCCGGGGGCTGAGCAAAGGCGGGACTCCAGCACTATCTGCAAAGCCCAAGGAACTCGACTCCAGTCACCATAGCATCAGAGGAGGCAGGGATCAGATCCTGAGTGCCCTCCAACTGCACCAAAATGCACCAAGAGCACCATTACCCAACAACCAGGTAGCGGTGGAAGTGTTAGAGAGTCGGAGTGGGACAGCGCCATTGCTTCTTGCGTTTGGTTAATTGTTGCCGCTGCTACCACGTGGACATGCGGATGGCAAAACGGCAATTGTAGGATCTGGCACCTAATCCTCATGCTGGGGGAGGAAAACCTGCCTCCCAGATGATAGGCATGCCCGGATCCCTGGAGGCAGGGGTGGGGACTAGGCTGATAGGTTATTGGACCTGTCAGTCCAATGCCTGGGACTGGAAATTTCCTGTGGCTCTGCCCCCTGAGCCATTCTATTTAGGCCAGCTGATGGGCGTGCCCGGATCACTGGGGTGAGCACTTGGCTGATAGGTTATTGAACCTGTCAGTCCAGTGCCTGGGACTGGGAATTTCCGGTGGCTCTGCCCCTTGAGCCTTTCTATTTTGCCCAGGTGATGGGCATGCCCAGACCTGGAGGCGGTGAGCAGTTGGCTGATGGATTATTGAACCTGTCAGTCCAGTACCTGGGACTGGGGATTTCTGGTGGATCTGCCCACATGCCGATATTTTTTAGGCCCCGACCAGCCTAACCGATATTAAGTCTTGCCACATGTGTCTGCCTAGTCAATTCCAGCCTCCTGTCTCATCTCTGGCCATCATGCCATCTTAATTCAGATCTCCATGGAAGCTGGATTGCCTTGTTGGTATTGTTTTTATTTCTTTCCTCTTTAGCATGTTTGCTAAAGCATGTGTATTTGGGGGGCTTTGGGCCTTTGTGACAACTGGCCACCTGCAGCCTGGAATATTTCATATTCCCAAATGTGGCTTCAGGGATAGCTCATAACACAGCTAGTGCAGTGCAGGGCTGCCAGGCTCTGAAGGGGCTTTTTTAGCGGTGGTACTGGTGGCCTTGGTCTTCCTGCCCAATGTGGGGCTGTGGGTTTTGTACCATGAGAGGCAGCTTGGCGGCACCCGTGGGGGTTCAGTTTGATGCTTTTCCTTTCTCCTCAGTCTCTGGCTGTTCTCTGGCCATTCTGGTGTTTTGCGTACAGAGGGCTCTTTGCCATAGGGCTAATCAAATGGAGCTTAGCAAGTGGTGTAGTTTATACTTTGAGGTTAACTTGGCAGCTTGAAGTATGTCCTGTAGCAGCTAATTGCCCTTGACAATGTTTGAATTGTGTGAATGAGTTGTGTGTTTTCTGTATTTTGCATATGCTGGACTCTCTGCATTTCATACATGTGTCAGAGTCAGAAAGACAAAGACCTATGTGAAACTGTTATTTCCTAACAACCACAATGGAACTGGGAATGGAGGGAGCCTCGGTAGCATGTGCAGTGGAATGGGGAAAGGAGGTGAGCCACAGATAACCTAGCCCAGATCTCTTTGAGACCTCTCCTCTTTCCCAAATTCACGTGAGAACTGGAGGAAAGCTGGTAACCAGGGCTGCTAACACTAATCCAGGACCCACAAGCAGGGTTAAGCTCTCTTCAGCAAGGGATGATAAGCAGGTCTGGCCATATCCTGGAGGAATAGAGCTGGCAGCAGGGGAGGTTCAGTAGCCTCTAGAGAAGCTCACCCTCACTTCACGGTATGGGTCCTAGATATGAGCCTAGCTCCAGGGTATCTCAGTGGGCCCTGGCCTTATGGATTACCAGAGTGCTTGTTAATAAAGTAATATAGTTAGTTAGCTGGGCACCAGTAGCTCATGCCTGTAATCCTAGCTACTCAGGAGGCTGAGAGCTGAGCTCATGATTCAAAGACAGCCTGGGCAGAAAAGTCTGTGAAGCTTTCCTCTCCAGTTAACTACCAAAAAGTCACAAAGTGGATCTGTGGCTCAAATGATAGGAGCACAGAAGCTCAGGGACAGGATCCAGGCCCAGAGTTTAAGCACCAGGACCAGTCCCCAAAATAAAACAAAGAAAACTGAAACACAAAGTTACTCTTGTTGATTCTCAGAGTACTATGCTATGGCTGGAAGTTCTAGGCGCTAGTAGGACTCTCATTCCAGAAACCAATAAGGAAACTGGAGTTCTGTGGGGCTTGAAATTGTTTGAGATCCCCATCACTAGCTAGATTACCATTGGCCTGCCTGGAATTGTGCCCAAGTCTATCTAATTATTGGGCATGTACAGCCTTTTAACTTTCATTCCCTTGGAAGTGAGCCGCAGCTCAAGTAGTAGAGCATCAGCCTAGAGAGAAAGGGATATGAGATAGCACACAAACCTAGACTTCAAGCTCCAGCACTGGCACAAACAAACACACTCTCTTTTCCACCTATATGAGCCATGGAGAGACTGGAGTGAATGCAGTGTGTGCTCTTTTGCTTACTAACTGGTAGGTCTTTGTGTACTTTTTAGTGCTAGCTGTGGCTTGAAATCATGGCCTAGTACTATAAACTGAGCTTTTTTGCTCAGTTCTACCACTTGAGCTACAGCTCTAATTCTAGGTTTTTAGGTGGCTCATTGGAGATGTTTCATGAACTTTCCTGCCCAGACTGGTTTGAACAACGATTTTCAGATCTCAGCCTTCTAAATAGCTAGGATAACAGATGTGGGCCACCAGCACCTGACTTAGCTGGGCTAAAATGCAAACTGCCTGGAGGCAGCCCTAGAGACTTGAATTTAATTGGTCAGGTTGGGAATGGCACTATGCTGTGTGTGTGTCTCTACGGCTTGTGCAGATGCCTAAACTCAGGACCTCATATTCTTTTTTGTAGTTGTTGGCCCTGGGGCTTGAACTCAAGGCTAGGGAAATATCTCTGAGATTCTTTTTCTCAAGGCTACCACTGACTCACAGCTCCATTTCCAGCTTTTTCTGAGTAATTTCCTAAAGATAGAATCTCATGGAGTTTTGTGCCCAGGCTGGCTTTGAACTATGAACCTCAGCATCCTGAGTAGCAGCAGCAAGGGTTACAGATATGAACCAACAGTACCCAGATCATATTTGTAAAGAAGGATGAGGTAGCGATTATCTTTAAGGCTTGCTTCTGGGTTTTGTGTACTACTTCTTATTGTTGTTATTGTCATGTCAGAAGTGGGGGTGGAACTCAGGGCCTTGTACTTGTCAGGCCAGTGCTTTTCCTAGAGCTAAATACCCAGCTCCACCTCATATTTTTTATTGTTTTTTCCCCCCTTACAATTGGTGCTCTACCAGATGAACCCCATCTCTATTTATGGTTCATGTGTTTTGATTTTTTTTTTTGTTAATTGGAGATAAGAGTGTCAGGCTTGCTTGCCCAGGCTGGCTTTGAACTGCAATCCTCTCATCTCAACCTCAGGAAGTAGAATGGTGGGTTTCCAGAGGCTGGAAAAGGGATGGGTGGGTGCTGCTAATTAATAGGTACCCAATTTCAGTTTGGGGTACTGAGAAAGTTCTAGAAGTTGATATCAGTGAAGTTGCTTGAAATATGACTGTACTTAAAGCCACTGAAGTGTATTCGTATACTTGGTTCTTATAGAATGTTTTATTCTATACTTATTTTCACCCAATGAGAGAATAATTAACATTGCTGCCAGAGAGGGGCTGGACAAGAAAGGTTGGCAGGAGGTGAGGCCCTTGTAAATTTCACTCGTTCATTTTCTCACCACCAAATATCTGTTGTTGGACCATTTGTGCTGGGCCTGCGCCAAGTTGAAACGAAGGTAGTGGGTGGTTGCTTAGATCTGGCCCTCTATTACTTGAGCCACAATTATACTTCTGGCTTTTTTTTTTGGTCGATGGTGGGGCTTGAACTCTGGCTTGGACATTGTCCCTCAGCTCTTCAGCTCAAGCCGAGAGCTCTATTGCTTGAGCCACAGTGTCACTTCCGGTTTTCTAGTGGTTTATTGGAGATAAGAGTCTGGTTTTCTAGTGGTTTATTGGAGATAAGAGACTGGGTCTTTCCTGCCCGGGCTAGCTTTGAACCTCGATCCTCAAATCTCAGCCTGTTGAGTAGCTAGGATTACAGGCGTGAGCCACAGCGCCCGGCATACTTCTGGCTTTTTGAAGGTTAATTGGAGATAAATCTCTCAGATTTAGCTGCCTAGGCTGGCTTTGAACTTAATATACTATCTTAAACTCATGAGTGGAACCTGCTCTTTTGTTCTTGTTTTTGGTTATCAGGCTTTAACTCAGTGCCTGGGCACTGACCCTGAACTCTTCGGCTTAAGGGTAGTGCTCTACCACTTCGAACCACTGCAATACTTTTGGTTTTCTGGTGATTAATTGGAGATAAGAGTCTCACAGACTTTCCTGCTCATTAGCCTTGAACCTCAATCCTCTGATCTCAGCCTCCTGAGTAGTTAGGATTACAGGCAAGAGCCCCTTCACCTTGCTTGAAACCTGCAATTCTATGAGGGAAGGGGCTCCGATTATCTCCATTTTACAGATGTAGAAACAGGCAAAAAATGAAATGACTTGTCTATGATGTCACAAGTTAGTAAATGGCAGAGCTGGGGCTTTTATCTTTTATCTTTCCAATTGCAAAGTACACTCTCAAATAATACTCCATTTGTGTGTGGCCTTTATCATCCCATCATATTCCTGTACCAAGGAATCAACAACACTCACAGGTGTGATTAAGTACATGGCTCTGTCTGGTGAAGAGAGTGTCTGGGTTTGAGTCTCATGTTCACTATTGAATTGGGATTGAGATGTTTATATGACCAAGATTCAAGTTTTGTAATCTTGTCCCTGGCCAATCATTTGTTCTGTGTTCCAGTGGCCAGGTGTGTAAGACTAGGATAATTTATTACCAAGTTCACCCATTAAAGTTAGCTTTATATTTCATTTGAGTGAAGATGGCAACCTTGGGCTGAGTGTCTCATTCAGTGGTATTCTGTACATTTTTAGCATGTTGGGAAGGAGGAGGGAGGTGAGGGTAGAGGAAGACGAACCGAGAGGAAGATGTACAGGTAGAAGTGGAAGTTGGCCAGGTATCAATGTCTGGAGCCTGTAATCCTAGTTACTCAGGAGGCTAAAATCTGAAAATGATGGTTCAAGGCAACCAGGGCAAGAAAGTCTGTAAATTTTTTTTTTTTTTTGGTCGGTGGAGGGGCTTGAATTCTGGGCTTTGGCGCTGTCCCTGCGCTCTTCACCTCAAGGAGAGTGCTTTAAGGCGAGTGCTCTACTGCTTGAGCCACAGTGACACTTCCAGTTTTCTAGTAGTTTATTGGAGAAAAGAGTCTCACAGAATTTCCTGCCCAAGCTGGCTTTGAACCACGATCCTCAAGTCTCCGCCTCCTGAGTAGCTAGGATTACAGGTGTGAGCCACCAGCACCCAGCAAGATTTTTATCTCAAATAAACTACTCAGAAAAGACTGGAAGTGGAACTGTGGCTCAAGTGGTAAAGCACTAGCCTTGATTGAACACAAAGAGGCTCACTGACAGTGCTCAGGCCCTGAGTTCAAGCCCCAGGACTAAAGAAAAAATAAAACAAGAGATGAAGTAGAAGAGAAAGATAGGGCTTTGTGTTAGTAATATAGTTTTTTGTTGTTGTTGCTATGACAAATAACTTGCCCGAAATAACCTAAGGGAAAAAGGATTAATTTTGCTTCGTGTCACAGATTTCAGGCAATCATGGCAAGAGAGATTTCTAGTTTAGTTAATCTGATGTCCACACACACACACACACACACACACACACACACACACACACACACACAGGCTTGCTTTACTCATCAGCTGGATGCATCTAAACCCAACCCAACACACACACACACACACACACACACACACACACACACACACACACACACACACACACACACACACAGGCTTCCTTTACTCATCAGCTGGATGCATCTAAACCCAATCCATCTCAGTTAAGTTCATCCTCAAGATTTAGCCATCACAGATGTCAACTTCATTTGCCTCCAGATTTACCTTACTTGTTCTCTCACAACTCACCTATAATTTATCATTGTTGGGTTTGTTTTGTTTTGTCAGTTATGGGGCTTGAAATCTGGGCCTGGGCTATGTCCCTGAGCTCTTCAACTTAAGGCTAGTGCTCTACCACCTGAGTCACAGCACCACTTCCAGTTTACTGAGTCATTCATTGGAGATAGGAGTTTCACAGACTTTCCTTCCCGTGCTGGCTTTGAACCGTGATCCTCATAGCTCAGCCTCCTGAGTAGCTGGGATTACAGGCATGGGGCGCCAGTGCCCAGCTTCATTGTTGGATTTTTTTTATCAATCTTAAACTATTGTGTGTGTATATGTATGACATGTATGCACCTGTATGCATGTGTACACATGCTGATACTGTGGCTGGAGCTCAGCCTCTGTGAGCTCTCCCTTACCTTTTGTGTTCAAGATAAGGCTGATGCTAACACTTGAGCCTTGCCTCCATTTTGGTTTTTTTAGGCCAGGATCTAGTGGCTCACACTGTAATGCTAGCTACTCAGGAGGCTGATATCTGATGATTGAGGTTCAAAGCCAGCCAGAGCAGGGCTCTTATCTCCAATTAGCAACCTACTGTGATGTAAAGTGGTAGAGCACTTGCCCTGAGGAATAGGAGCACAGGTGAAGCAACCAGGCCCTGAGTTCAAACTCCACAAACAACAAAAACAAACTGAAAAGTCTCATGAACTTTCTTGCCTGACCTGAGCTGACTTTGAAACATGATCCTTAGATCTCAGGCTCTTAAAGAGCTAGGATTACAGGTGTGTGTGAGCCATTGGCACCCAGCTTTTAGACTCCGAGATAATGGATGTTCCTAAAATTGTCAGAACTTTTTGCCTTGAATGGAGCCTGTAAGATGCAGAACAGGGTCAAAGCTGGGTGTAGAGTGGCTCTGCCCAATGGAAAGGGCAGAACTGAGCATCTCTGCAAGCTGAGTGGCTTAGACAACAGTTTTTAACCCTCCCCTGGGGTCCACATCTGTCAGGCCTTGGAACCTTCCAGAACAGCTCTGTAAGTCACAGGTGGCGGATGTTGTATATGGAGATATTCAGTCAACTAATCCAGTAAACAGGATCAGCAGGACCTAGCTGGATTCATGGACTGCCAGAGGGCCTTTCACTGAAGGAGATGTGCCTGCTTGTGGCTCTTCTGCTCACCACTGGCCAACCTTGAACTCAGTATCTGAACACTGTTCCTGGGCTCTTTTGCTCAAGACTGCTACTCTACCACTAGAGCCGTAGCTCCATTTCTGATTTTCTGGTGGTTAGTTGAAGATAAGAGTCTCATGGATTTTATGCCCAGGTTGTCTTTGAATTATAATATTCAGCTCTCAGCTTGCTAGGTAGCTAGGATCAAGGTATGAGGTACCAGCCCCCAGCCCAAGTTTTTTGAGCCCAAGTTTTTCTGTTTGTAGAATAGTGGTGTTCTGAGTACATTTTGCAATATTGTTATTTTGTGTTTCTGTGTGTCTGTGTCTAATGGTCCTGGGGCTTGAACTCAGGGCTTGAGTACTCTCCCTAAGCTGTTTTTTGGTTTGTTTTGGTTTTGGTTTCGTTTTTTGCTCAAGGTTAATGGTCTACCACTTGAGTCTAAGCTCCATTGCTGGCCTTTTGGTAATTAGTTGAGTAGCTAAGAAACAGGCCTAAGCCACCAATAAGAAAGGTACATTTTATCAAAACAAATATGACTACATCCAAAACAAGAATACACATTTCATGTCCGGTGCCCATGGCTCATGTCTGTAATCGTAGCTACTGTGTGAGCCCTGTGACAGGCTCTACCTTTTAATAGCAGTCATTTTTCTCACTTACTTACTGTGTCCAGAATTCTTGCATTAGCTAGGCACCAGTTGCTGATGCCTGTAATCCTCACTACTCAGGAAGCTGAGATCTGAGGATCAGTTCAAAGCCAGCCTGGACAGGAAAGTCCCTATGAGATTCTTAGTTCCAATTAACCACTGAAAAACTGGAAGTGGAGCTTTGGTTCAAGTGGTAGAGTGCTAGCCTTGAGAACAAAAACTCATGGATACCACCCAGATCAAGAGTTTAAGCCCCAGGAGCAGAAAAAATAAATTCTTGCATTGTGCACAAGGGACTTACATACCACTAATCCCAATACTCAGAGGATTGAGTGTGATTAAGATTCCTTCCTAAGCCAGGTACTAGTGGTTCATATCTATAATCCTAGCTACGCAGGCAGCTGAGATCTGATTATCAAGGTTTAAAGCCAGCTTGGGCAGGAAAGTCTGTGAGGCCCCTATCTCCAATTAGCCACTTTTTGAAAAGCCAGAAGTGGAGGTATCACTCAAGTGATCACTAGCCTTAAACAAAAGATCAAGGAGTGGGACTAGGCCTTGAGTTCAAGCCCCAAAATTGGGACACATACACACACACACACACACACACACACACACACACACACACACACACACACACACACAATTTTTTCCTATGGTCTCTCTGTTCTCTTTGGCCTCTGCATGCAGGCCATGAAGCATGGATGGTGTAGATTCAGATCCATGGCTCTCTTGGTGGGTGTCAATGATGCCCATTGAGCAACTCCCTTTGATCCTTTTACCATTTCCATGGTTCCTCAGCCAGCTGTTGACTCTGCTCCTCAGCACTCAACACCTGTGGCTTTCTTCAGAGGAGAAAGGAAGCTAGAGGGATGACCAAATGGATGAGGGCAGCAGGAGGAGATTGTTCACTGCAACTCAAGGCTCTCCACGTTCAGGCTTGCACAGAACCCCATATCACCCCGTTACTTAGCCTCCTGTTCTTCTGATCCCCTGGAACATCATACACCTTACATATAATCATTTCATGGACTCCCTGGAAACCTTGAGGAAGCATCACTTCTTCATTGCTGTCTATTCTTCCTCTGTCCACATATTGTCTTCACTGAGTATATCCCTCTTCCTCAGCATTCCTTCAGTCTCCATGTAAGTCTGGGTGATGCCTCTGAACTTTTTTGCTCAAGACTCGTGCTCTACCACTTGAGCCACAGCTCCATGTCCAAGTTTTTAATAGTTAATTGTAGATAAGATTCAACTTGCTTTCCTTCCCAGGCTGTCTTTGAACCATGAGCCATAGATCTCAGCCTCCTGATTTAGTTAGATTTACATGGATAAGTCACCAGTGCCTGTCCCTAAGCCTTTTTAAGTTACCTTCAAGGTCATTGAAAGCCCAAGAATTCTTCGAACAATCTCACCAACTCTCCCAGGAATCATAACTGTCCTTGATTCTCTGCCCTCATAAGGGTGCTCTGAGTATTTGGATACAAGGAAATGTGCCATTTGACAATCATCATTGAAACAGTATAACACAAAAAAATTGTGTTGTATACATTTTGCCTTTATAAGTTTAGGTGAAAAATACTGAGTTACAATATTCGTGTTCTCCATGGTGTTTAAATTATGTAAATGAATGTGTCAAATACAAATGCTCAGTGGAGTCCTAGTATATCTTTGTATTAATAGAATAATAGATCATTCATCTCTAAGTGTATTTGAGTAATAGCTAGTTTTAGTGAAGATGTGACTTTTTGATTATTCAATTATTTTTGTTGGAATATCAGTTTTTATGAATTCTGTATGTACATTAATGGAGAAATGAATTAGTTTTGTACTATCTGTTAGAGTATATTAGACTTTGCCAGAGAACCATGCAGACATCCAGATACAAAGAACAAAGTAAGATTTATTGACAGCAGTGGAACTGGCAAGATCCCTTTTCATAAGGGAAGAGTGAGAAGGGCCGGCTATTGTTTGAGATGACATATATAATTAGGGGCCAGGAGGTGGAGAACCAGTGTGGATGTGTGGACCAAGGGATCCATCATGGTGGACTAGGATTTATGGCTGCTGCCCAAATAGTAGATAAGGGGCTCTGCAGCTGCCCAGACCTTAAGGTCACTCTAGGGAGTTCTTGCTGCCTTATATGGTGTTAGCTACCCCAGAAGAGAACCATCTCAAGGTAAAGAGGGCTTGAAGGGAGGCTGATCATTAACTGCCTTTAATTAATGGGCCTAGTGTTGACAAGGAAGGGAGCATGCCAAGCTGTGGAAAGGAGAAGAAGCATGCTTTGCTATGGGAAATAAGCTTATTGGGCTATCAATATTTAGCAACTAATGGACTGTGGATTTGTCTTTAGTGGAGAATTTGATGCTTTACTTGAGACATAAAAAAATTCTTCTCCCATAAGAAGGCCTTTCCTCCTATGTATAATGTTTTGAGCAGGAAAATTTCAGTAAAATTACACAGGTTCTTTCCTGACTACCTCATTTGCCTTCTCTCCCAGTCATGCTTCCTGAATCTTCTGTTCATTGTCAACAGCAAGAATGAAAGACTCTCTGGTGAGCTGCATTTTATTTCTCATTTTGTATTACATTCTATTTTATGAACTTAAAGGTGGCCAAGATTTAAAAACAGAAAAAAAAAACAGATCCAACTTCAGTAACATGTTCATAAATCACATAAAGATGGCTATTAGGTTTAGCATACTATAAAATCTGACATTCTTTTTTTTTTGTATTTGGGTCCGGTCGTGGGGCCTGAACTCTGGGCCTGGGCACTGTCCCTCAGCACTTCAGCTCAAGGCTAGCATTCTACCACTTGACCCACAGTGCTACTTCCGGCTTTTTGCTTATGTGGTGCTTAGGAATCGAACCCAGGTCCTCAGGCACGCAAGGCAAGTGATCTACCACTGAGCCAGCTTCCCAGCCCTAAAATCTGACATTCTGTCTATATTAAGTGCAGATTTGCTTCAGCTTGTTTCTAGTTTTTCTGATGTGAGAAAAAGTAATCACACTGTTACATGATTCAATTACCCAGAGGAGGTGACATCTAATGGAAGGTGAAGGTTCCCTAGCAATTTGTCAGAGATCCCATCCTCATGAGTAACACTGAACTATCTTAATGAAGTCTTAAAGGAGTTGCTGAAACAGTGTGGTCACACACACCTTTGAATGTTTAGAAGACTGAGTAAGCAATATGTACTTAAATTATTCTTTATACATTATTGGACTGCTTCATGGTTGCTTTTTTACTTGAAACTTAGGCTGTATGTGATGATATATGGTCAATTATTTTTCTAGAAATCTCTCTATTTTTTCTAAGGTGTCCTCACAAGATTCCCACACACACACTATTTTCTGTTTCAGTCTTTGTTTTCTGCTCTCTAGCTTTGTTTATTTGTATTTTTCTTTATGTATCTATTTTTCTCTGTGTATTTTTTTTCCCAGCCTGTCTTCCCTCCATCTGTCTCTCACTTTTTACTTTTCTTCAAATGCTGTGTCTGGGAACTAGCTTTTCTTAAAAATTTTCCTTTGCTGCAGTGGCTCTTAGAATTGGCATTTTTCTTACACATTGTATGATTGCTCATTTTGCCATATTCCATTTGAAGACAGGTCTTGCTATATAGTTCAGCTTGCTCTTGAAATTTTATGTAGTCTAGGCTAGCTGGTAATCCCCAATTCAGGGAGTATACGTCTATTCCATCCTTTTTGGCTACATTAACCATTACATATGGCCACATTGTTTTATGGTCATGCTTTCCATCCATCTACACCATTTTTCACCTTCCATATATGAGGCTGTAAAATCATTAAATACACAGCTCCTACCAGTCTTTGGAATCATTTTTATAATTAGTGGGTCTATGAGTTTGTTGATCCTTGGAAGCACAGTAAGGGAAACCATACCACGGCTGATACTTGATGCCTGGTGTATTTTATTTAGCTTAATTGTATTCAAGATATATCCCTGCTGTAAAATGTACTAAAGCTTTCTTCCTGTTAAACACATTTATCTATTCTTTCCAGGCTTCTGTCTTTTGGTTATTGTGTGTAGTTGTTGTGTAGTGATTGTCCAAATATTTGTTCTAGTCCCTGCTTTACTTCCATTGGTATAAATCTAGAAATAGAAATGCTAGACCATATTCTTTTGTAATTCTATATTTAGTTCTTTTAGAAGTCTCCATACCATCGTTAATTGTTTTACATTGCTGTCAGAAATGCATCAAAATTCACTTTGTTGTCATATCTTTCCCAACAGTTGTTAGACTTTAGAAACTTTTTTCTTGTTTCTGTTTAAAAGTATGTATGAGGACTGGGAAGTTGGCTCAGTGGTAGAGTGCTTGGCTTGCATGCATGAGGCCCTGGGTTCGATTCTTCAGCACCACATAAGCAAAAAGAAAAAAGCCTGAAGTGGTGCTGTGGCTCATGTGGTAGAGCGCGAGCCTTGAGCTGAAGAGCTGAGGGACAGCTCCCAGGCCCAGAGTTCAGGCCCCATGACCGAACCCCCCCCAAAAAAAGTATGTATTCAGTAATTTCATTTTTATTTGAATTTTTTCTAATAACTACTGACATTGAACTTTTTTATATTTAATGAGCTACCTGTATATATTTATTTTAGAAAAGTCTCTTCAGTTTTTTTTTTCCATTTTGAAATTAGATTTTGTGCCATGGGGAGGAGGTTAGTTATAGATTTTTGGTGGGTTTTCTTTTTTTGTTGTTGTTGTTTTTAATGAACTCTGGGCCTGAGCACTGTCCCTCAGCTCTTCAGCTCAACGCTAGCATTCTATCACTTGAGCCACAGCACCATTTCCAGCTTTTTCTGCTTATATGGTGCTCAGGAATCAAACCCAGGGCCTCATGCATGCAGTGCAAGCACTCTACCACTGAGCCACCTTCCCAGCCTTGTTTTATATTTTTAATTCACTGTGGTTAGTAATCTATTTAGGGATATATGCAAGTATTTTCTCTAATACCATGCTTTCTCTTCCTTGTTGATCACGCCTTCTGATATACAATGTTTTAATTATATGCACTAAATTTGATTTGGTTTAATATCAGACACTTCTGGTGTCCTATCAAAGGAGTCACTGTCGAGTCTAATGTCATGAAGCTTTCCTCCCTTCTCTCTTCTTTTCCTACTTTCCCTTCCCTTCTTTTTCCCCTGTTTTCCACTACTGTCTTGTCAGCTCTTCTTTTCTCTGCCCCCTTTCTCTCCTCTCGCCACTCCACTCATTTTCATTTCTCTTTATGTCTGGAGCCTGTGTTGCCACAATTAGTGTCGAAGCCCCGACCATGCTTTCTTGTGCTAGTAGTAGATCTTGAATTCAGTCAGTCAGTCACTGTTGACACTTTGATGTAAGCCATGCCTCCAACCTGTTACTTGCTACTTAATTTGAGTTGTCCTCCAAGGCTGCTTCCAGACCTCAGCCTCCTTAGTAACTAGGATACATTCTTGTTCCTGAAGCACTTGTTTTGTTTTTCATACCAGAACATACTGTTCCTGGTTTATATGGAATTAATATTCAACCTCAACTCCAAAATTTCAAATTAATTTGAGTTGTCCACCATGATAGCTTCCAGACCTCAGCCTCCTTGAGTAGCTAGGGTCTGATAACAATCTTGAGCTAGAGCACTTGTTTTGATTTGCTTTTTTCTTACCTGAACATTTAACACTAACAGTTAATTTGATACTAAAACAAGATTACTGGTTTATGTAGAATTAATATTCAACCTCAATTCCAGCATTTCACGTTTCAAATTAAGTATTATATTTCTAATAGTTGTACCTATTATAACTAGTACATTTTCTTAACTAAGCAAACAGTTTAGGCTAGCACAACTACATGGAAAAATCTACATTTTCTGAAGACTTCCTCTACCCAATGGATTATCTATTGAAGGTTATTTTCTTTCAACACTTTACACATATATTTCCTTTTTGTGTGCTAGTCAGCATTCACCACTGGTATTGTTATGCTGGATTGGTGGGATGATTGTTGGCTATTCCTCCTTTGTAATGGGGTTCAAAGTAGGAATAAAAAGTCTTTCCATTTAGCCTCTGCAAAACAAATTAGTACATATTTCATTCCAACTTTTAAAATTTCTTTCTATAGTTTTTAGGTCATATCACTTTTTATCCTTTTTATCCTCTGTTGTGCTTGTGGTGGTCATATTTCACATTTTTTTGTCATTTTTAATGTTCCAGAAGCCCTTTGCCCTTTGCCTCCATCCTTCAATAAAGGCCTAATAAAATGCAATTGTAGTCAAGGAACATTTTATTCCTCTGCCACCTAAATTTCTTATTGTAGGAGGTATGCAATGCTCACAAAAGTTCATGTAGCAGTTCTTACAGAGGAAGGAAGTATCAGGGTATCTATGACCACATTTCAATCATTAGAATTTCTTCAGGCTGGGGAAGCACCAGCTGCTGCATGGGAAGGAGGCTCCTGCTGAGGCCACCGCTCCACAGGCCCCTGGCTGCTTTGTGCCTGTGTCTGGGAAAGCCAGTGTAAGATGAAGATAGTCTTTCCCCAGCCATTTGGATAATCAAGAGTTTGGGACAGATCCTTTGAAAGTGAGGAGCCAGGTGAAAAGCACAGGCTATGGTGTTGAAATGGATTAATAAGGAACAATGTTCTGTTATATTCTGTTATGTAAGACAGCCATGAAAGTGTATTGTTTTAACAATTCATTTTCCTACAGACTACCCCATCAAACCACCTGAGGTTGTGTTTACAACAAGAATTTATTATCCAAATATTAACAATAATGACAGTATGTGTCTTGATATTCTAAGGTCACAGTGGTCTCCTGCTTTAACTATTTCTAACGTTCATTTATCCATTTATTCACTGCTATGTGATCTGAACCTAGATGACCTCCTAGAGCCAGAGATTGCATGGACAATAAAAGAGACAGAAACAGGTACAATAGAGTATCTTGGGAATAGAATCAAAAGTATGTCATGTGATGCTACCTTAAAGTCAGAATAACTTGCATTATAGCTGGAATGAACTTGAAAGTATTGTTCCTTTTTTGATTTCTTGTCTGGCTGCTCCCCTATCAGACCTCATCTTTTCTTTTAAATTTTATTTTTCCCTTACCTCCCTCTCCATTCATTCACATTCTCATCTGAGAAGACTTAGGTTCTTCCAGCTTTAGACAATAAATGCTTTTAGAAACTGTAGTTACAAGAAAGAAGTTGCCCAAGACTCAATTTGTTTTAAAGTTCAGCATTTGTATTATGCAGCCAGTATGTGCACTTTTTTTTTTGTCGGTCATGGGGCTTGAAATCTGGGCCTGAGTGCTGTCCTTCAGCTCTCCAGCTCAAGGCTAGCATTCTACCACTTGAGCTACAGCGCCATTTCCTATGTTCACTGTTAACCTGATTATGAAACCAAACCATTCCTCACTACTTTAACATGATGAAGAAGCCACCTGAGGGGGCTGGATCTGGATTCTCACTTGTCACATCAAAGGAAACAATATTATAGCAGCATCCATTCTTGATGAAGCCTTCCACTGTTAGAGATTTGAGGTTACATGTACTTTATGCTCCTAAATGATGTGGCTGGAGAATTGGTATTGAATTTATATTATCAGCAGAACAGAAAATGTTGTTTATTTTATGAAGGTCAATAAAGGAGTGAGCTGTTCTTCTCCAGAGAATGGAAATTAGAAGTCAAACACACTTTGTATTTCAAAATAGGGTATCAAACATTTGTAATTTTCATTTAAATTGTTAGGAGACGGAGCTATTAGTTAATCTGTCTTCCAATACACTGCTTCATATAGCACTGAATAAATGATGCAAGTTGTTACTAGATAAGTGATGGATAGCTCTTCTAGTAATTGATTTATTTTTCTACAGTAAAGTTTCATAAATCAGAGTTAGCTGCCTGAATTAATCAGTATGGAGAATATATTTTCTAAATGGAAAGCTGTTTTTATTATTTTCCATGTGCATCCCCTAACTAAAACTTCTCTGTGCCATGTGCATTTGAAGCTGCAGCGGGAGGGGAAAACGGAGTAATAGTGGGTTACAGTTTACAAAATAAAGTACTGTTGTTGTGGGAGTTGTAATGAGGCTGTGTTGAATATAACCATGAGATATTTGGCATCCATAGGTTTGTTCAGCCATTTACATTAATGAGCATTAAATGCAGCAGATATAATTTCAGATGACTTAACTAGGTAGGTAGGAAGAAATAAGGAGTACTCCAGACCTGCTCTCCTGATAAGTAAAATAGATCATCCGTGCTGGAAGACATAGCCTGGGATTCAGAACTGCAGCTTTTAGTTGAGAAAGGATGATGAGCTGAAGAATCTTTGTTCTTCCGTGGTTCTGATAGGCAGGAATATCAGAAAAGGAATTTTTAAAAGACTTTGATCCAATGTGAAGACAAAATTTAAAATTCCCATAGATACCTCATAATTCTTAGTGAGAAGTTCGAACGTAAGAAATGTAGGTATAAAATCTTACTCCTAGGAACAATTCATGCTTACATGATAGGCAACGTGATATGTAAGAAATATTATGGATTCTGAGAATAGAAAATATTTGTGTTCCTCACCTAATGGTTGAGAAGCAATACAACAATATATATAAATTATTTCAAGGAAATAAAAAACAACTATTTCCTTATGACCAAACAAAATAAAAATTGAGAAAAACAACCCAAAGAATACGAAAGGTTATACTTTGTACACAGCTTACTACTTTGACAGTACATGGGTAAGTAATTTTAGGAAATATTTCCTCTGTTATCAAAAGAAGAAAATTGAAACACAGACATTTTTTTCCATTGTAAAACATCAGTATTACTTTCTTAATTAAGACATTATGGAGAAAAGTATATATTTATCAACAATCCATTCCTACTTTGATTTAAAATATTTAATAATTAGAATGAGAAAAAAATCTTTACAGTAAGGAATCTTTGGATCTCATTTGTGTTTTGTCTTTTTTTCTGTGACTTATTTTAGGTATCTGAGAAATGAATAAGATATGCCAGCAAAATCCAATTGACAGTCCATGTGAAGTCTCAGTCACGAAGAGTAATACAGTGGAGGAAAGAGTGAGTTTAGTAACTTTTCATGTGAGCTCAAAACATAAGCCAGAGTTGAGTAGGAAAAATGAGGACTCCCTTGAGATGAGGACTGAGGGTTTCATTGAGTGTCAGAACATGCCTTCCTATAATGAGCCTGATTAGATATGTGCTGCATATAGGCCTGGTGTATCCGTAGTTGATCAATCCCTTAGATATTCTGACAATTTTAGTCAAAATGATGTGAGTCCAAATGAGCTGCCATATTTTGAATATGGTGGAGAAGGAAAAGCATTATACTCAGAGAGCATATTCTTAAGACAGAATGAATATAACCATAATGAATATAGAGATTACTATTATAACTCTGCTCACTTTTCCCAGAAAGTACTTCAGGGCGGAAGAAAAACTCCTGAATGTAGTCTGTGTGCAAAACTATTCTACTTAAGACCTACAGCCACTACACATGAGAAAAGATACACAAGAGAGAAACATTGCACATGTAATGCATGTGACAAATCTTTCAGTAAGGAAATAGACCTGATAAAGCCTCAGAGCAAATATCCAGAGAATTCCAATGAGCGTATCAGTGTTTAAAATTTACCTCTCAGATGTCAGACCTGAATTTACAGCCTCAAACACCAACAGAAGAAAAACTCTGAATATGAGGAATATAGGCAATTTTCCACCCATAGAAATTACACAGCATGTGGAAAGTCATTCAGACAGAAGTCAAAATTCCTTTTGCATCAGAGAACACACACAGCAGAGAAACCTTATGAATGTATCAAATGTGGAAAGTTGTTCAGACAGAAGACACACATCACTTTGCATCAGAGAACTCACATGGGAGAGAAACCTTATGAGCGTAAGGAATGCGGGCAGTGTTTCACCTAGAAGTCACAACTTGTTATTCTTCAGACTATACACACAGGAGAGAAACCTTATGAATGTAACAAATGTGGAAAGTCAGGCAGAAAAAAAAAGCCTTGCTTTACATCAGAGAAGATATGGGAGAAACAGTATGAATGTGATAAATATGGAAAGGCTTTCATACGGAAGTCACCCCTCATTTTGCATCAGAGAATACACATGGGAGAGAAACCTTATGTATGTAACAAATGTGTAAAGTTGTTCAGACAGAAGACAAACCTCACTTCACATCAGAATATACACCAAAGAGCAACATGAATGAACAGGTGTGGAAAGTCTTTCATGCAGCAGTCACATGTCACTTCACATCAGAGTTTACACAGGAGAGAAACCTTACAAATACAACAGGTAGGAAGTCACCTACAAGTCAGACCTTACTAAACATCAGAGAAGTCACACAGAAGAGAAACCCTGTGAATGTAAGAATTGTGCAAAGCCCTTTACCCAGAAGTAAAACCTTAATATGCATGTGAGGACACACTCATGAGAAACCCTATGAAAGTAAAAAACTGGACAGACATTCAAACAGAAGTCACAACTCACTTTATATCAGAGAGCACACACAGTAGAGAAACCTTATGAAAGCAACATGTGCAAAGACCTTCAAACAGTTCACACCTCAGCAGGCATAACAATTTACATAGGTTAGAAACCTCAGGAATGTAGTATATGTGCAAAGTCCTTCACCCAGCATTCACACCTTAGCAACTCATGTGAAACCTTCGGAATGTAATAAATGTGGAAAATTTCTCACGTGAAACATATCTCACTATGCATCAAAAAGCACACATGGGAGAGAAGCCTTAAGAATGCAGCCTAGTGTTTAGTCTTTCACCCAGAAGGCACTGCTCAGGCTCTATAATTAGATATCACAAGAGAGAACTGTTTAAAAAGAAACATGTGGGAAGTGGTGCTGTGGCTCAAGCAGTAGAGTGCTTGCCTTGAGCTAAAAAGCACAGGGACAGCACCCAAGCCCAGAGTTCAAACCCCACAACCGACAAAAACAAAAAACAAAAAAAGAAACATGTGGAAAGTTGCAAAACAAGAGTTTCACAAAACTAAGTTTGTATCAGAAAACAAACACAGCAGAGATCATATGAATGTAACAGATGTGGAAAATCCACCAAGAAAGCAGGCTGTCATTTTGAACACACAGAAAAGAGAAACCTGAGCACAAATTTAGAAAGTAACCTGGATGGCATTCTTAGTATTCATTAGAGAACTGACTTACATAGGAGAAAATAGAACTAACAAATGTGTAATTACTGAATCCGAAGTCAGTCTTCACAGCATCTGAGAACACATACAGCAGAGAAACAATTGAGGATAACAAATATAGAAAAACATTTTGCCAGGGGCTGGGAAGTTGGCTCAGTGGTAGAGCACTTGCCCTGCATGCTCAAGGCCCTGCGTTCAATTCCTCAGTACCACATAAGCAAAAAGAAATAAGCCGGAAGTGGGCACTGTGACTAAAGTGGTAGAGCACTCGCCTTGAGCTGAAGAGCTGAGGGACAGCGCCCAGGCCCAGAGTTCAGGCGCCACAACCAGACACCCCCCCAAAAAAAAAGAAAAACATTTAGCCAGAAGTCACCTGTCTACAGGTAGCAACGTTCTTTCATATGCAGAAAAGCTTAAGTTTTATGCAATCCCATTTTTCTGGTTTTCCCTTGATTTATTTAAATTCTGGATCTTCAGGAAGTTTTGACCTGTGCCACAGAGCCTTAGTGTTTTCCCTATCCCTTCGTGTAATATACTCAGGGTATCTGGTCATCCATTTGATCTAATTGTTATTCATTCTGGTGCAGGATGATATAGAAGGATCTAATTTGTTCTCTGGATGTATAGCCAATTGTGCCAGCATCAGTGTTTGCAGACGTTGTCTTGTATATTGAGTTTTTGTCTCCCTTATCAAATGTTTAGAGGCTACCCACAGGTCTGCGGGTTCTATTACTAGTAGTAGTAGTAGTACAGCTTTGTTAGAGAGTTTGAAGCTTGGTATTGATATTCTTCCAGCACTGTTTTTCCCACTAAGGACTGCTTTTGCTATTCAACATCTCCAGTAATTCCATACGCATGTGGGATCACTTCTTCTATGTACTTAAAAAATATTGTTGAGAGTTTAAAGGGTATTGTGTTGAATTTGTAAATAGCTTTGTGAAGTATTGACATTTTCATGATGATGATCCTCCCAATCCAGGGGCATAAGTTTTTCCATTTCTTTCAGTGTGCTTTAATTTCCCTTGAGGTTTTAAAAGTTTTCATCATAGAGGTCCTTCACATCTGATTAAGTTAATTTCTAGCTTTTGTTTTTATGAGCCAATGGGGTTGCTTTACTGATTTCAGCCTCATTCTTCTCATTGTTGGCACACAGGAAAGTTACTGAATATTTTGTGTTAATCTTATAGCCTGATGCTTTGCCAGTTTCCAATCAGCTCAAGTAAGTTGGGAGAGGAATCTATGACATAGTCTCTTTCAATGCAAGATCATGTCATCTGTTCCTGAGAAGAATGTATATTCTTATGCTGCACGGTGAGTTATTCTGTAGATGTCTATAAAGTCTAGATGGTCAATGCAGTTCTTTAATACTAAGGTATCTCTGATTAAATTTGCTGGGTTGATCTATCTATAGGTGATTTTGGTATGTTAAAGTCTCTAAAAATCAATGTGTTTGGATCTGTGTATATTATGGGGTAAGTAGTATCTGTTTGAAGGTGGGTGTTCATTTGGGGTATAGGTATTTAGAAGTGTTATATCCTCCCATAGGAAAGATCCATTTATTAGTATGTCATGGCCTTCTTAGTCTCTTCTTACTAATTATAATTTGAAGTATATTCTATCTGATATTAGTATTGTTATTCTGGCCTGCTTAGGGGGACTACTTCCTTGATAGAATTTATTCTACCCATTCAGATGTTTCTGTGGGCAAGGTGTGCCTCTTGAAGACAGAAAATAGATGGGTCTTGTTTTTTGATTCAACTAGTCAGTCTATTTCATTTAATTGGGATTTAACTCCATGAGTATTGACATGAGTGAAAAGTTTGGCAATTCCTGCCATGTTACCCACCTTTGTATGGCCCGTACCTTCTCATTTCTTACTATGTTTATTTGGTTCTCTGGTAAACAGCTGTTTCTCTGACTTATACCACATTTTCCTGATCCATTCATCTACTGAGGGGCATCTGGGTTGGTTCCATATCTTAGCTATGGTGAATCATTCCACAATAAACATAGTTGTGCTGGTAGCTTTAGTGTAGCCTTGTTTGTGATCATTTGAGAAAATGCCCCAAAGTGGGATTGCTGGCGTGTAGTGGAGCTCTACGTGTAGTCTTCGGGTGATCTTTTTGAATCCTTTTGAGGCTCAGGGCAGTGGAGCATCTGTAGACCGGTCTGGAGGGATTAAGGTGTGCGTGGGAAGTCTTTGGTGCATCCTTTTTTACATTTCATAAAGAGGCTGGGCTGTGTGGGTCACCCCTTTAATCCTATCACTTTTTGTTTAAATCCACTGTTTGAATTAATCTGGAGCACAACATCCAACCAAGGTGTAATTGCTGTGGCTCAGAAATCCCATCAGAAGCTACTCTCTGATTCATATGCGATGCTCTGTGTGTGGTTGGGTTATAAAGATGCCAGTGAACCATCCTGCTCTCCATGAGCCAGTGCTCCCAGCTCAGTTTCTATGGAACCAACATTTCCATGTCCTCCTTGCAGGTCCTCTTGAGCCACACTGGCAGGCTAGGACATTTGAGATGAAGGTTCTATCCTGCCTCTCTGGAGAGCATGTTCAGTGTGGGTGGAAGAGAAGGATGTCTGAGCTTTTCAATTCAATCATAGCTCTAGAACCACAGGAGTTTCATGGCACTTTTGCGGTACACATGTCCTATGCACAATCCATCAGGAATCTAGAGTAAATTGAGCCTAGATAGAACTGGAACAAGATTTTGTTTTTACAACTAAATGGTGTAAGCATACCTCCATGTCTGGGGGCAGTCCCTGACTTCAATTTACTGTACAATCAATAAGTTGTTGTACAAAAGAAATAACGCAAACAATAAGTAGATGACTCACACCTGTTGATGAGATCTGAGAATCACAGTTCAAAGCCAGTCAAGGCAAGAATGACTGAGAGAGTTATCTCCAATTACCCAGTGAATAGTTGGAAGTGGAGTCTGTGGGTCAACTGATAGAGTGGCAGCCTTGAATGGAAAAAGCTGAGGGATGGACAGTGACTAAGCCATGCATTTAATTCCCATTCGGGCATACAACACAGACATACACACACAAAAGAAGCAAAGAAACAGAAATTAAGAAAAATAGCCATCTTGCGACAGACCAGCTCGGCCGGAGCACTGGGACCGATGGGACAGGGATCTGGGGATAGGTGGGCAAAGGAGTCGGCGAAGTGACAAACAGACTCAGACTCAAAGGAGTTGCATCTGAGTGTATCTTTATTGAGGAGAATTAACATTTTTATACAGTGTGTGATTGTGACATAGATTCTTTGATTATTTAAGCACATAATCAATTTTTTAAGGCAAAGCCTTGATGAATTACATGAAAATTGATGACTATCCCACCAACTGTTTAAGCTAAGTGATGCAAAACAAATCTAGCATATTGTTTAATAGAATGTGTCATCTATTCAGCCTTTTTATGTTTAATAATTAACAAACCTAAGACAGGGCTGTACTTACATTATACTCTTTTTAATTTTATTTTTATCCAACTAATTTCATCATTATAACCTCCTGTATAAGGAAATGGTTCTTGGTTGGTTCAGGAAATATGTTACTAACTTTATATTTTGTGTGAAAACACCATCTATTCCCTATAACGCAAGTTGGACTAAACTTAATCATAACTGATGGGAGAATCTTTCTTTTTCTTATATAATCAGAGGTCCCTTCTTTTTTTAGAACTCTCTAAACTACTGGGATAACTCTTTTTAATTTAGTTTAATTCATTGATTTTGTCTGTTGGACATATCTGGAAATTATAAGTCTCTATATTTACTATGCATGAGCTGCAAAACCGCTTGTGAAGTTGAAGGAGTTTCTGGAGGCACCATCACATCAGATGATAGATTACTTGGGGCATTGCCCCCATTTAATCTTTGGCCTTAGTCTTTATTACTTAGAGAAGCCATCTCTATTGGACTGGAAAAATACAACATGCTCTGTTCGCGGATCAATAGAAAAATAGCCAAAATGAGAATAAAGGCAACGAATGTAAAGCCACGAAGAATATAGTAAGAATAAAGGTAGAGGCTAAAAAGGTGCAGCCAAGTGTATGGGAAGCCTTGAACCAACACCCCCTTCCTGAGGGCATGCTTCCTTGAAGCTCTTTGTCCAATGCGATCTCTCAAGCAGACTCCGCAGAAGGTGGCATGACACCCACTGGTCACAGAAAGATGTCCACTCAGCTGGAGATACCAGGAACCACTGGAAGTGCAGAAACTTAAGCGTTTGACCTTGTTTCTCTGGCCAGAGACTATTCATTGAACTTGCAGTCCCTTATTCTGTTGTGAATGTCAAATCAGAAGCCATCTATCCACCACAGGCAGCTTTATGGAAGTGCTCTGCCCACCTGCGCCGGCCTCTCTTTGCTGAACCCAGCTAAGGACTCCTTACAGACACATCTTCATGGCTGCTTTGCCTGCTGTGATCTCTACTCCTTTCCAAATGCTTGCTTTGGCAGCTTCCCCTCCATTGTGCCTCTCGGACTGGGTTCCCATGCTGGTTGGATACTAAGCTGCTTGTTAGAGGAGGAAACAAGAGTTGTTGTATACAATGGCAGGCCTGAACTGGCTGGAGGCAGGACAGACGCTCTCCCAGGTGGGACTTGTCAGGGCACAGGGCAGACATCCTGCCACTGGGCCCTGGGTCACTGTGGTGAGCAGCAGTCACACTGGAACTTCTCTTTCTCAGAGAACAACGGGTTAAGTCTGACCAGATTGTCTTTTTTAGGGAATCCAGTTCTCCAGCAAATCCTGGGGGATGCCTGGGGCTTGAGTCTATGCCAGGCTCCACTCCTGTCCAGAACCTTTCATTCCAGAAGTTTTAACCAAGTGTATGTGGCGTGGCACCATCTCACTTTCTAGGAGACTGAGAATGCTTATTGAATGAATACAAAAAACAATGTATACATGAGTTCTGCTATGTGGACATGATTTACAAAGAGCTAAACTTAAATAGCTTATTGAGATTGGAGCATCAGTAAAATACTCTTTCTCATTTTTAAAATCAGATGATAAGCAGCATGTCAGCTGTGTGCAGTGCAATGAACACCATGGGAAACCTCGTAGTCCATGTGAAGAGCAATGCATACCCATCCTAAGTACCAGAAATAACCTAACACATGTAAATAAAAATATCTAAAGCTGCTGGTCACAGGATGCTCTTGACTATAAACCTGATGTCTATGGTTTCTCCTTTGAAACTAGACTCAGAATAAATTTCCATAAGACTCTTATCTCAAAATGTTTACCACAAATGTGGGAAGTAGAATTAGAGATGTGGCTCAACTAGTAGAGCAGTAGCCTTGGGAAAAGAAGCTCAGGAACAGCTCTGAGGTAATGAGTTCAATCCCTAAAATTGGTTATTTGATTGTGATGTATGGAAATTAATAGTTATAGTGTCTATATATGTACAAAGTGCACACATATGTGTCAGTTGTGTGGCTTGAACTTTGGACCTGAGTACTTCCCGCTGCTCCTAAGCTCAAAGCTAATGCTCTACAACTTGAGCCACAATACCACTTCTGATTTTCTGGTGGTTTATTGGAGCTAGGATGTCTCACAGAGTTTTCTGCCTGGGCTGGCTTTGAACCATGATCCTCAGATCTCAGCCTAATGAGTGGGATTATAGGTGTGAGCCACCAGCACCTGGTAAAATGCACACGTTGTTGTTGTTTTTTTGTTGGTTTTCTTTTTTGGGTCCAGTGGTGGGCCTGAACTCTGGGCCTGGGCTCTGACCCTCAGCTCTTCAGCTCAAGGCTAGCGCTCTACCACTTGAGCCACAGCACCACTTCCAGCTTTTTTTTTCTGCTTATGTGGTGCTGAGGAACCGAACTCAGAGCCTCATACAAGGCAAGCACTGTACCACTGAACCACCTTCCCAGCCCCCAAAATGTACACTTTTAAGAAATGCTCTTAGATGCAAAAAAATGAGATTTCTGTAATAGGGTTGTGAGAGTATTTCATTAAGTCTTTCACTACATATTCTACTTCATTTGAGGATGGCAGTGAACTCATTTCAAATAACAGTCCAATTGTGATTGGGTAGGCTTATAATTTAAAATTTAAGAAGTAAAGTCAGGAAGTTCTAAAGCCTTTTTGCAATATAGATATCAAAGGACATGACCCTGTGCCCATTTCTAATCTGTATTGTATAAGCTTTTGTCTCACAAGTCACAGTTTAGTCTCCAGCTTTATGACTTGCTTACAATCAAATTATGAGAAAATTTTAAACAAATGCATAAGTAAAGTTGTCCAGATGCTGGCAACTCACTCCTGTAATCCTAGCTACTCAGGAGATTGAGATCTGAGGATCGCAGTTCAAAGCCAGCCCAGGCAGGAAAGGCCATGAGACTTTTATCTCCAATAAGCCACCAGAAAACTGGAAGTGGTACTGTGGCTCAAGTGGTAGAGCACTAGCCATGAGGTGAAGAGCGGAGGGACAGTGCCCAGGCCCAGAGTTCAAGCCCCATGACAGACAAAAAAGAAAGAGGGGGAGGACTGGGAAGGTGGCTCAGTAGTAGAGTGCTTTCCTTGCATGCGTGGGGCCCTGGTTTCAATTCCTCAGCACCACATAAGCAGAAAATGCCAGAAGTGGCACCATGGCTCAAGTGGTAGAGCACTAGCCTTGAGTTGAAGAGCTGAAGGACAGCAGCCAGGCCCAGAGTTCAGGCCCCTTGACCGACAAAAAAAAAAAAAAAAGTAGATAGTTGTCTCACCTCCAAGTGTAATCATTACTTACCTTCAATAATAATAAGCTTATCTTGTTTCATTTATAATATACCTCACCTAGTCTTCTCCCTCATATCCAGTATTATTTTGGAGTAAGTATATGACCATTTTATTCATCAATACTTCAAAATATACCTGTAAAACAATATTAACAAGTTAGGTTTCCACAGGTTTTTTTTTTTTTTTATTGCTCAGTTTTTAGAAACTGTCATGTTACTCAGACTAAGTACTGGAGTACAAGTGTGCTTCAAGTATTTACAAGCACTCTGTTAGCAAATGGAATATTGTCCCAATTCTTTGCATTAACCAGATAGCTGATTGAATAATTTTTATTTCATCCTACACAAAAAAGTAGAGGGCACATGACTTCTTGATTAACACTAGTGACTATTAGTAGATCAACCCTGTGTCTTTTGTTTTTATCTCTCTTTAGACAGCAGTGGTGAGGGTTTTTGTTTTCCTTCTTATGCTAATGAATTGAACTTCACTAATATTTTACCTGACTAAGCCATTCTTTGTCCAGCATCCTTATGTTCATGTGACCCCCCCGGCCCTGTCTCCCTCACTGTCTCTGTCATGTTGTTTGTTTTTTTTTTTTCTTCTTTTGTTGGTCGTGGGTCCTGAACTCTGGGTGTGGGTGCTGTCCCTCAGCTCTTCAGCTTAAGCCTAGCAGTCTACCACTTGAGCCACAGCACCCATTTCTGGCTTTTTCTGTGTATGTGGTGCTGAGGAATCGAACCCAGGGCCTCATGCACACAGGGCAAGCACTCTACTACCACTGAGCCAATTTCCCAGCCATCATGTTCGGTCTTCTTGAACACTCCGTCAAATGCCTTGCACAGCATTAATTCAGTACATTTATTTTAAAACAGTAACTTTCTCCAAAAATAACTCAATAGCCCTATCTGGAGGCCTGATTCCTATGATTGTAAGCATAGGCTGTGAATCTACAAGATAAAGGGAAAGCTTTAACATTGTTTAAACAACAGAAAGCTCACAAAAAAACATACTCTATCCCTGCCTTTGTCTCTTCCTCTGTTAGTGTATATCTTTTAGAAGTCAGCTTCTTCAACTATTGGGTCAAACGTTCCAGAAGGAAAACTTGCAGATACTACGTTTGGGCATAAACCAAACTTACATGCCAGCTTTAGGTTAAGTAGTAGGTCTGTCCCTCTCCTGATACTGGATGGGGGTTTAGTTCACTGCCACAAGGTGGACTGCTGAATCTGCTCTCCTCATCGTTGGGACAAGTATGTGATGTTATTTCATGGTACCATATGTCTGTGGAGTGTTATGAAGTAGATTTTTCTGAATGTCCTTTTTCTGGCTTTCTAGAAGAATATCAATAAGCAAGAACATAAGCGGTCCCTGCAGCTTACATTCCATTCACTGTGCATATATTTTAGGTAAGTTTGAGTCTCCTAGATTATTGAATAATTCTAACCTCTGTAGTTATTTTTTTTTAACCAGCCCTTCCTTCTGTGCTTTTGGAGTAGTGCTTCTCCTACCCAGAAGTTAGTTTCTCAAGTTCCTACTAGGCATCACAATGACTAAAATAGTGATAGACTGATAATCTTGTCAAGACCTTTATCCAAGTCCCTTATAAGACAAAGTAGTATTGAACCCAGTGAGGATTTCTTGAGAACTTCAGTCTCTAATTGAATATCAAAGACAAAAACTAAAACCAAAGTAGTTTGGGGTCCTCAGTCCTACATTACAACAACTGCAAAAGCACAGAGTAGTAATGTGTAGAAAGAAACATTCCAGAAGAGAGTATATGGAGACTTACAGTCCCATCAGAGAAGCAAATGGGACTGTAGAGTTCCTTAATGGAGGCACAGACTCTTGAAGGAGGGAGGGAACTGAGCATCTGCTTACAAGTTGGACTGTCTGGCCTGGATGCCAGATGTAGGGCTATTTGTATAAAATGCTTTCAGAATCAGTTAACGAAGATGATGATAGGTCCTGGAAGTGTTGCTTGAAAAACATTTGAAGATACAAGGATTGTCAAGTTACCATATCTGATATCTGATATCAGATATAGTTAACACTGATATCAAGGTAATTTATGTGCCTGTGCTTTTGGAAGAACATATGGACAGACAGTGGCATAGTCCTAGTTGTAACTACCATTTGTCTTCCTGACCCAAACCCCTCTATTTCATAGAACTGATGCTGACATCTCTCTGGGTTCTTTATTGGAACCTGACCAGGAAAAGCCCCTTCCTACAAACAGGTGTAATGAGTTTGTGTCTTTTCAGCAAAAAAGACTCAGGGGGCCTTCTACTTTTATCTGAGAAAAGTGACCTTGTTGGCATCAACATTGGTGAAGTCCTAGCTGTCATGAATACACTCCTTTCTGGGGCTGCTCAAGAGGTTCCTCCTGTTTTCCTCTCTGTTCTTTACCTCATGCTTCTTTAAGAGTGTGATAAGACAGCTACTGTGGGGTTTTTTAGAGGGTGGATGGGGTTGGTGGTACTGGATTTGAATTCACTGCCTCATTCCTGCTAAAAAAGTGCTCTACCACCTGAGCTGTGACTCCAAACCTATTTTGCTCCTGTCATTTTGACGATAGTGTCTCAGTTTTTGCATGGTCTAGACTGAGATCCTCCTGGTCCTGGTCTCCCAAGTAACTATAGTGGCAAGCAGGTACACCACCCCAGATATCATTTCAGGTAAGATGTAGTGAATTTTTTTCTGGGTGTTCCTTGAACTACAGCTGTGATTATAGCATGAGCTGCTCTACCTGGCTACAGTCTTAAAGTTTTTTAGTATTGTTTTTGCCATCACATCAGTTTTCTCTCATATGTTTAGACTATTCTGCCCATCTCTGTGACTTCCTTAAAATTCTCACTACAAGATCATTAATATGTGCTGTATTTCCAGTTTACCACAGATCATTCTACTCCATTGTTATTTCCGCCATTTTCTATATTTTCTCTTTCTCTTGTAGCACATCTCAATCCTACATATTCTTCAACCTCTAAAACCTCTTCAAGCTCTTACCATTCTCAGTCAAAGCCACTGGGAGAAAACTTCAGGGTTCTCACAAGTTGATAGAAACAGGAGCTCAAGATGCTGGAACAACACTGAAACCTGGCTCTTCAACTGGGTCATCCAACTCTGATCCCACTGACTATCCAAAAGTATTTCCCACAACCCCTTACCACTGGGACATCAAGTACTTGTCCTTTCTTCCCTTTCTCTCATCTGTGATACAGAGGAAATTGTATATACCATTAAACCTTCTAGGCCAGAGATTATTGCAGCCACTGAATTATCTTCTTGTAAAAGCAAGCATTTATGGTTATAGGGAGGGAGATAGAGTTACACTACGAGAAAAAAATGTAAAAATGGTCTAAAGTACACCTAGCCTGAGATTTTTCTCATTTCTGTTAGTTCAACAATGTCTACCCAATGCCTGTTGAGTGTGAGGCCTCACATTAGGTACAGAGGATACAATGGTAGAGAAGCCCAAACAAATGTGTGATTAGATAGTTTTGACCATACATCAGGCTGTCAAAGATGAACACAGGTCTAGGGAGAGGGAAGGCAAGTAGGCAAAGGCATTTAAGAAAAGAAGTGCTGAGCTCAGGGCAGGACTTTGAATAGGCTTAAACAAGCAAAGAGGAAGTTAGAGACATTTCAAATGGAGGTTCACCTACAGTGGGCTTGTGATGAAATGGGAAGGAACAGGTGACTAAAAGGGGATGATAATGGGTAGATTCTGAACATGTGGTATTCATGGTTTTAGTGTCCTTCAGGTGATAAGACCTAGTTGCACTCTCAAGATAGACATTGTGGCTAAAGATTTGTAACCAGTAACAAACAGGAAGTCATGATTGGGGACTGTCTCACATCACTCATGGGCATCTTGAGGAAATCTACAAGGAAGGTAGCCAGGACAGTGGGAAGGAATATCACGAAGAAATTCTGGCAGAGAAAAGAGAAAGAACTTAAAGAGGGCCAGAGTTTGCAGAGCCTGAGGTTCAGTGGAGAGGCTTTGCTAGACATACTTTTCCAAAGTGAAGAGCTAACATTTAGTGAAATCACTGCCCCTAGTCACACAATATCAGTGATATCACTAGCAATTCTGTTTTTGTTGTTGTTATTGTTGTTAAGCCAAGTAAAGAGGTCACATGACTGTAGCATAACAATTTTTTTTGGATTTTTGGTACGGTCATGGGGCCTAACTCTGGGCCTGGGCACTGTCCCTCAGCTCTTCAGCTTAAGGCTAGCACTTGTAGCATAACAATTTTTTATGTTTGAATTTATATTTTCATTTTCAAATGAATTGCTAGAAAATTTTCCATATATTATTATCAATTTGTTGTACAGGGTAGATTTATTTTGACATGTGCATATACTCACACAATGTAGGGGCTGGGAAGGTGGTTCAGTGGTAGAGTGCTTGCCTTGCATGCATGAGACCCTGGGTTCGATTCCTCAGCACCACATAAGCAGAAAAAGCCAGAACTGGCACTGGGCTCAAGCAGTAGAGCACTAGCCTTGAGCTGAAGAGCTGAAGGACAGCGCCCAGGCCCAGAGTGCAGGCCTCACTACTGACAAAAACAAAACAAAGCTCATGCAATGAACCTTGATCAGACTCACGCCTTCTTTTCAATTCTCCCTCAACCCCGCTAGCGGGAGATTTGATTGAAAACTCAGGAGAAGGGCCCAGGGACAGAAGATTCATTACAAGAAAGAGATGAGCAATGAGGTGGGCTTCTTGGGGTGCAGAAGTTGTCTTGTGGAGCAAAAAAAAAATTGTAGGTTCCACAAAAATGCAGAGCAATAGGGAAGTTTTCCTAACACCATTTTTCTTGGTTCACTTCTGGATTAAAAGCTCTTTCATAACTTTGCCCCATATGCATAGGTTTTTGTTTTTGCTTTGCCAGTGACAGTTGCTTCTATAGAGATAGTTCCTGCCCAAGTCTGGGAACACCTTATTTGGACATTTCCTGTTTGTCTGTTTCTTTGTAGTATGAGCTGTTGATGCTCAGTAGGCACCAGGGGAAGTTGGCTCTGTGGTCCTTTCTCTGTTCTGGTCTGTGCAAGGTAACCTGCTTTCCCAGTGCTATCTGCAACTGTAGAGCACAGACTCTAGAGCCAAAGATCTTGCTGTGTACCTTATAGAAAAAAATGTGAGTATCAATACACAATCCATGAAAACAGATAGTTATAACTCACGCATCAAGTATGTATATGGCTTATTTCAGTTCAGATCTATAGTCATTTCTGCTTTTGTTTTTGTTCTTTGGAAGTTGTTGTTTTGTTGAAACAATATCTCACTATGTAGCTGAGGCATGCCCTGAACTCGTGACTCTCTTGCCTCAGCCTCTCAAGTGCTAAAATTACAAGCCTGTGTCACCACCTTGTTCAGCTTATTTTTGTCTTTTTTGTGCCATTTCTGAGTCTAGAATCTAGGGCCTGAGTGCTATGGCTGAGCTTTATTGCCTAAGGCTAGTGCTATACTTGAGCCACAGCACCCCTTCCAGCCCTTTTGCTGGTTAATTGGAGATGAGAGTCAAGTTGGCATAAAACTCAGCCTCCGGAGTAGCTAGGATTACATGCATGAGCCACCATGCCTAGCCTTTTTTTCTTTTCTTAGGGCGGTGGGGGGAAGGTGCTAGTACTAGAACTTAGGGCCTAGGAACTTTCCCTTAGCTTTTTTGCTCAAGATGAGCACTCTGCCACTTGAGCCACAGTTCTACTTTTGGCTTTTTGCTTCTTAGCTATAGATAGAGTCTTCATAGACTTTCCTGCCTAGGCTGGCTTCAAACTTTGATCCTCAGATCTCAGCCTGCTGAGTAGCTAGGATTACAGTTATGAGTCATTAGCACTAGTGTTTTTATTTAGAATTTGGTCATTCTACTGCCTAGTCATTCTCTTTGCAATTAGACAGCACTGGTAAGTGATATTATTGCATGTATAATCATATGTTCAGATTTTTATTGGTTGAAATGAGGTCTCTCAAGTTGAGTTCTCTCAAACTTCTTGTCTAGGCTGACCTTAAACTGTAGCCCTCCCAAGTAGCTAGGAATACAGGCATCACCCTTTCTTTTTAGATAAGTTTTCACTATGTAGCCCATGCTGGCTTTGAACTTGCTGTCTACCAGGCTGCCCTTGAAAGTGGTAGAATGCTAGTCATGAGCAAAAGGAGCTGAAGGATAGTGCCCAGGCCTAGAGTTCAAGCCCCCATACTTGCAAAAAAGATTAGGATTGGATGCTTTGGCTTACGTAGTAGAGCACTGGCTTTGAGCTGAAGAGCTCAGGGACAGTTCCCAAGCTCAGTTGAAGCCGCACAACCAACAAAAAAATTAGGTTTGGAGACATGGTTTAGTTGGTTGGTAGAGCACTACCCAAAGAGCCAAAGCAACAGGTACTAAGTTTGAGTTCCAGTCTTACAGCAAAAAAAAAAATAAAAAAATTATAAAAGATCCGCTAAATGTATATGCCCTTTCTACTACCATCAGGGAGTTATGAATCTCAAAAAGACTATGAACAAATGTTATATAATAAAAATTAAGTATGAGAGATAATTCTTTTAAATACTAAACCTTTTATTTGTCTTTCCATGTACATTTTCTCTTTTAGACTTCATTTGTGTGTGTGTGTGTGTGTGCCTGTCATGGGGATTGAATTCAGGGTCTTGGTGCTGTCCCTGGGCTTTAATTTACTCTGGACAACACTGGGTATTAGCAAATTTCCTATGAAGAGCCAGATAGTTAAAGTTTTAGCTTTTCCGGGCTACATAATCTCTACTGCAAGTGTTACCCTCTACAAGTAGAGTATCAAAGCAACTGTTAGAAATATAGATGTGGTTACATTCTAGAAATGTTCCAGCATTAAGGGTTGTACTTAGAGCTTTGAGTCTTTTTCAGTTATTTTGCTCATGGCTGTCACACCACCATTCAAGCCATGCCTCCACTCCTGGCTTTTTGCTGGTTGAGATAGGGATCTCTTAGATTTGTCTATCTAGGCTAGCTTCAAACCTTATTCTTGAGATATTAACTGACAGAACTATTTTTAAAAATAACTTCTAGTATGAATTCCACTGGAGAAAAACACTGAATTAAAAGTTTAAAGAGCTCACATTTTTACTTAGGACCTTGGCATATCTAAGACCACTCTTTTTTCCTCTTCAAAAAATGGAAGTGGGCACCAAAAGCTCATGATTCTAATCCTAGTTACCCAGCAGGCTGAGATCTGAGGATTGCAGTTTGAAGTCAGCTTTGTCAGGAAAGTATTATGAGGAAGGTTATGAGGCATCTCAGTAGTAATCATACTCTTGGTAACTAAAAACATCTCTTTTAAAAAGTGACTTTAGCTGGGCACTGGTGGCTCAAACCTGTAATCCTAGCTACTCAGTAGGCTGAGATCTGAGGATCAAAGTTCAAAGCAAGAAAAGCCATGAAACTCTTATCTCCAATAAACCACCAGAAAACCAAAGTGGCACTGTGGCTCAAGTGGTAGAGCACTAACCTTGAGCTGAAGAGCTGAGGGACAGTGCTCAGGCCCAGAGTTCAAGCCACATGACCAACCAAAAAGAAAAAATGTGACTTAGGCTGGTCACAGTTGGCTCATACCTTAATCCTAGCTACTCAAGAGGCTGAGATCTAAAGATTGAGGTTCAAAGCTAGCCTGTGCATGAAAGTCTATGAGACTTATCTCTAATGAAGCACTCAAAAGAGGCAGTTGTAGAGCTGTGGTTCAAGTGGTAGAGTGTTAGACTTGAGCAACAAAGCCCAGGGACAATGCCCAAGTCCTGAGATTAAGCTTAGGACCAGAAAAAACACAAAAACCTGGCATTGGAGTATTGGATGTATGACTCAAGTGTTAGATGCCAGCAGTGGATGAATGTGTTAGATACCTAGTTCAAGTTCTAATTTTAGACCAAAAAAAAAAAGGGACATTGGCTGGTACCAGTGACCCACACCTATAACCCTAGCTACTCAGGATGTTGAAATAAGAGAACCATGATTTGAAGACATCTTGGATGGACCAATCCAAGAGAATCTTTATTTCTAATTAACCAGCAACAAAACAAGAATGTGGGCTGGGAAGACGGCTCAGTGGTAGAGTGTTTGCCTTGCATGCAGAGGCCCTGGGTTCAATTCCTCAGCACCACATAAGCAGAAAAAGCCAGAAGTGGTGTTGTGACTGAAGTGGTAGAGAGCTAGCCTTGAGCTGAAGAGCTGAGGGACAGGCCCAGGCCCAGAGGTCAGGCCCCATGATTGACCAAAAACAAAAAAAAAAAACAACAAAAAAACAAAAACAGTGTGCATACTGGTGGCTGGCACCTGAGGATCAATTTTTGAAGCCAGCTCAGGAAGAAAAGACCATAAGACTCTTATCTCCCATTGACCAATGAAAAGCTAGAAGTACGATGTGGCCCAAGTGGTAGAGTGCAGGCCCTGTGTTTAAGCCCCAGTACATACCAGCATGGCTTAAGAGATAGAACATCAGTTGTGAGTGAGAAAGCCAAACAAGAGTTAGAGGTCCTGAGGTCAAACCCCAATATCATAAAAAATAGTAACGAATTAAGATAAAAGCAGAGAAAACCCAAAAGAAAAGTAAAATCATCTTTAACTTTAATAATCAAAGGTAACTATTGATATTTTATTGATTTCCACCTGTATTTTATTTTCAGAATATTATTCAGAGTAATTATTTGTTTATATAAAATGAAGGTTAAAAAATGTGATATCTTCCCATAATTCCTAGCTTTTGGGTAGGCCTCAGAATTGAAACATTCAGTTTCAGTTTAATAAACCAGAAATTGTAGCTGAAGTCGAACAAGACAGTAGCATTTCAGGTTAAGGTTAATCTTTAATGTATATTTATGAGATGTCACAATTCCATTATGAAAAATGTGAATAAATTTTCTCTAAGTCTTAAGCAATCAGTTTCTTTCAAAGAATTTCAAGGTAATGAGCTAAAAATAGAACTCTCATAAGCCACTTTCTCTTCAGAGTTAGGCAGTAATCAGAGTTAGGCAGTAACCTGGCAGTACCACAGGCGAAAAAATGACTTCAGTACTGAACTTCCCATTGTGGAAACCTGTCTTCAGGCATCAGATTTGTTCAGGGTAGGAATTAGAAGCATTCTGGCCCATTCACCTACATCAGAATGAGGAGGAGGTATTTGTTTGTCTGTGAACTGTCTGGGTGAAAGTTGTTTATAAACACTTATTATTTAAGTTGTAAATGTTAGTGTTATCACCTCCATTAAGCTGCTAGCTACTGTGTTAACTAAAGGGGCTAGTGTTCCATAGGTGCTAAAAAGTATGTAATGAATGGTTCTTCCCTGAAATATAATTTTTTTTGCAGTAAACATCTCTTAATGGTGTCATCAAGTATGCAAATGCCTACTTAGCCACACTTTAATAATTTGTGTCATCTCTTTTGGTCTCCATTCAGCTTTAGTAGGCCTGTAATATTTTAGAAACCAAACAAGGTAGCTCTTTGTTTCTACTTCTTATCCCTCTTTTATCTTACTCTGCTATTTGATTCCTCTTTTTTATTTATTTTATTTTTTATTTTTTTATTGTGAAAAAACTGTACAGAGGGGTTACAATTACATGGGCAAGATAATGAGTACATTTCTTATCGAGCATTGTAGCCTCCTCCATTGTTTCCCTTTCCCATCCCTTCCCATCCCCCCCTATCTTCTCCCCACACCCAATCCTCCCCAGCCACTCCTCTCACCCCCTCACCAAAGTTGTAAAGTTCATTTTTTGACATAACAACTTAAACATCTCATTGTTGCAATGGGTCCACCTGTATCCCTATTTAAACGATTTGTTTTTCCCCTTCCCCTCCACAAATTATACCGACATCAAATACAGTGAAAGCGGGGGCTATACCGTGGGGGAGGGACATACAAAGCAATAAAGAAATAATCTTATAAATGTGTTAGAAACAATCGCATGAAAGAAAAAAATTGAATACATATCTTAGGGTTCATTTCCCTAACATCACCTTATCTGACCTTTTCTGCTTGACTCAGACATATACTAGATATTGCAAATAAGGGAAACCATGGGACTTATGTTTCTTTGGGACTGGCTAACTTCACATAATATAGTTTTTTCCAAGCCTTTCCATTTCCTAACAAATGGGGCCATGTCATTCTTACTGATGGAGGCATAGAATTCCATTTTGTATATATACCACATTTTCTTGATCCATTCATCTACTGAGGGGTATCTGGGTTGGTTCCATATCTTACCTATAGTAAATAAGGCTACAATAAACATAGTTGTGCTGGTAGCTTAGTGTGATCTTGTTTGTAAATATTTGGGTAAATGCCCAAAAGTGGGATTGCTGGGTCATAGGGAAGCTCTATGTGGAGTCTTCTGAGGAACCTCCACACTGCTTTCCAAAGTGGTAGAACAAGTTTACACTACCATCAACAATGCAGTAAGTTTCCCTTCTGTCCACATCCCCTCCAGCATCTGTTGTTATTAGAGTTCTTGATTTTTGCCATTCTAACTGGGGTGAGGTGGTATCTCAACGTTGTTTTGATTTGCATTTCTTTTATGGCTAGGGAGGTTGAGCATTTCTTCATGTGTCTATTGGCCATCCTTCTTTCCTCTTCAGAGAATTTTCTCTTTAAGTCTTTAGCACACTTATTTATTGGGCAGCTGTTTCTTGGAAGATTTGTTATTGGGGGATTTAATATTTTGAGTTCAAGGTATATTTTAGATATGAGACCCTTTTCCATTGTATGGCTAGTGAAGATCTTCTCCCAATCTGTGGGCTTTCTATTGATCATGCTAGCTATGTCCTTTGCCATGCAGAAGCTATGCAATTTCATGCAATCCCATTTGTTCAACCTTTCTTTGATTTGTTGTGTTTCTGGGTCTCTATTAAGAAAATTTTGGCCTGAGCCAAGGAGACCTAGGGTTTCTCCTATTCCATCCTTTCATGTTTTCAGAGTGTCTGCTTTGACTCCGAGGTCTTTGATCCATTTGGAGTTGATTGTGGTACAGGGTGATATATAAGGATCTAGTTTTAGTTTTCTACACGTAGTTAACCAATTTTGCTAGCACTATTTACTGAAGAGGTTGTCTTTCTTCAATTCTATTTTTTTAGCCCCCTTATTGAAGATTAGATGACTGTAGGTCTGTAGGTTCATTTCTGGGTTTTCAATTCTATTCCCTTGGTTCTGAGGTCTGTTCTTGTGCCAATACCAAGCTGTTTTGATTATTATGGCTTTGCAGTAGAGTTTGAAATTTGGTATTGTTATTCCTCCAACAGTGTTCTTTCTGTCGGGAATCATTTTTGCTCTTCGGGGTTTAGTATTAGAATGACTAGCTACAGCAATAAGACAAGATGCAAACATAAAGGGGATCCAAATAGGGAAAGAAGAAGTAAAACTCTCCCTCTTTGCAGATGACTTGATCTTGTATTTAAAGAATCCCATAGACTCCACTCCTAAATTACTCAAGCTGATTCAAAACTTTGGCAAAGTACCAGGGTATAAAATTAACCCTCAAAATCAATGGCTTTTCTGTATGCCAACAATGAGAAAAGTGTGGCTGAAATTAGGAAAACAATTCCATTTGTAATAGCCCCACAAAAAATAAAATACCTAGGAATTAACTTATCCAAAGAAGTGAAGGACCTCTATGATGAAAACTTTAAAAACTTGAAAAAGGAAATAAAAACAGAACTTAAAGTAGCAAAAACGCCCATGCTCCTGGATTGGAAAGGTCAACATCGTGAAAATGGCAATACTTCCCAAAGCTATCTACAAATTCAAGGTGATACCTATCAAAATTCCAACCTCATTCTTCAAGGAAATAGAAGAGGCAATCTTCTTTTTTCTTCCGTTCTCTTCTTTTTCTTCTCTCCTCCCAAGTATTCTATGGTTAATTGATAAATCCAATGATTCTTCCTCTATTAGTCTCTGTTACCTCTGTGGTGAATCTAATTCCTCTAGACTTTCTTCTTTTGGTCCTATTACAGTCCACATCCTTTTTTTACATCTCACTATTCTGTCTGCCTTCTTTACTAACTTATCCCTCCTTCTCTAAAGCATAGGCTTTATTCAGACATCTTTCCCTTTCTCACAATCCAAGACTTTGTCCTCTCTTCAGTCTTTTCTGTCCCATTTGTGCAAATAATTCCAAAATATTAGTTACCAACTCTGGTTCTCCCAGCGCCTGTTATCTATCTTCCCATTAAGTGTTTCCATTTCAATCATTCTGATTCCCATTAATTTCAACGGGTAAAACCATAATGTCTTCTCAGTTCATTTTGGTCGTGGTCATTGTTTGCCCAGACCTGTCCTTCAATCACTGCTCTCTATCTATCCTTCGTCCCTGTGCTGCTTGTGCCCTTCCTTTCTAGTCAACTGCAAGCCCTTCTTTGTCCCTTCCTCCTCAACTTTACTCTTCATTTCTGCTTTCTTCCATCTTTACCTAGACTTTCATCTTGTCCTTGCATTATTACATTGGTACTCCCAAGTCTTTTTGTTTGTTTGTTTGTTTGTTTTTTTTAATCACTACATTATCTTGTCATTACACTGCCAAACTCAAGTAATGGCTCCTCATTGCCCACAGCGTGAAGTCTAATCTCCTCAATGTGACAGTCAATGCTGTCTGCAGTCTCCTTTCACCTTACCTATCTGATTCTAGTTCACATCACTCCCCAGCTGAGACATCAGGCCAGGTCAGTCTCCCTGCTGACTCTTAACTCTGCTAGTAGTTGTGTTTCTTAGGGTCACAACTGCTCATCCTCTAGGATATAACCCTTAGCCCTGTCCTCCAGGAGGCTTTTCTTGATTACTTTAACCTGCCTGGAATTTTCTCCTTTGAATACTTAGCACTGGTTATTCCCTCTAGATATTTGGCACCAGCCAATATTTTGTTTTATGATATTGCTAGTTTTAGTATTCTTGTTTTATTTATATACCTTTTTAAAAACCCATATGTTTGTCTGTTCTCTCTAACATAGAACAAGCACTATATTTTATGCTTCCATTTTGACTTAGTAAGTATTCAGCCGATTTTTTTAATGAGTATGTTGAACATGATTTTTTTTTCCTGTTCCCAGGTTAAGAAAATCCCTGACAATCCCTGCCAGCATTTTCTGCTTGATTTTGCCCAGTCAGGGCCTGCGCAGAACTTTTGTGGGCCAAATTCAGACCTGTTCAAAGGATTCATACAGGCATGTAGAAAACAGGCCCCAAAGACAGATATAGTTGCTGGTTCCACTATTGATCAATCTGTGAACGCCACCTTTGCTGCTCTGGTGTACCACACTCCAGTTTTATATGAAAAGCTGAAAAAATATGGTAACTTATATTACAGGGAATATGTTTGATCTGAGGACTAATTGCTAAGGTTTAAGAAGGCCTAACAAGTGAAGATTTTTTTAAAAATGAACAGATTCCTATAACTTCTTCTTGTTAGTTGTGCTTGGTGGTGAAGAGATTGAGGGACAATTGATGGTTAGCAGATTGTAGTGTACAGCAAATAGCCTTGACTTTAAGAATTAGCAGATGCTTTATCTTTATCCAGAATTCTCATGGGAATTGGTAAGTAGTTGAATTGAAAGAAAAATTAATGTGGATTGTAATGCAACCTCAGTAACTCCAGGTTGTTCAGCTGTAGGTTAACCAAAAAACTTTTTTGCACTTTGATGTTGTCCTCTGTAAAATTAGGTTAGTATTGATTACCCCGAAAAATCTAAGAAATTCTGATTAGAAACTACAATGTTATTGAATGTGCTAATAACCTGTAGAAGGAAAAAGATGTAGGTATTAACTCTTACCTTTGGACTTGCAGTTTCTTTATGGCATATCCCACTAGTCTTCCATTGGTTTAGCCTGGTTCTTACTACTTTCTTTCCTTGTGTTCCCCAGGGTAGCATCTTTGTGAAATGAATACATAAACACACACACACATATACACACACACACACTTACACACACACACACACACACGTGTGTGTGCACGCATGCGCATGTGTGCATGTGTGTGTGTGTGTGTGTGTGTGTGTGTGTGTGTGTGTAACCTGCAGCCTGGTAGAACCTACAAAAAAAGAAAATATCGATGGGAAGTTGGCTCAGTGGTAGAGCGCTTGCCTTGCAAGCATGAGGCCATGGGTTTGATTCCTCAGCACCACATAAGCAAAAAGAAAAAAAGCCGGAAGTGACACTGTGGCTCAAGTGGTAGAGCACTAGCCTTGAGCTGAAGAGCTGAGGGACAGCGCTCAGGCCCAGAGTTCAGGCCCCACGGCTGGACCCCCCCCCAAAAAAAAAAGAAAATATCTTCCTGTATACTCATGTACATTCAAGGAAAAAGCATTTCAAGCCCTAACTAAAGATAAGGTATGGATTTTCAGAGCACTTTTGCAAGACATGTTCTTTCCAGTGCAGAAGAAATAAGAATAAATGCCTTTTCAGAGTAGGTGGTTGTTGCTCTTGTTCCTGTTAAAATTGCTTTATGGTTCTATAATCTGTGCCACTCCTTTAATCTCACATTGCAGGTCATATTTCCTAGTTGTAAAACATCTTGGTGACTACTTCTTAATTCTTATCTCCTTTAAAAGATCCACTCATGGGCTGGAGTATAGCTCAGTGGCAAAGTGTTAATCTGGCAAGTAGACTTCCTGTATTTGATCCCCAGTACCAAAAAGAAAAAGAAAAAAGAAAAGGAAAGAAAAAAAAAGCCACACAAAACTACATTGAGACATGAGTAGAAACAAATATCATGTGGAAAAGTATATCTCCCCTGAACACTGTGGGGTATATCTCCTTTAAGCAGTGTGGGGTAGGTGAAGTAATCCACAAGTTGTTTTGTTGTTGTTTTGTTTATGCCAGTCCCAGGGTTTGAATTCAGGACCTGGGCACCATCCGTGAGCTTCCTTTGCTAAAGGCTAGTACTCTATCACTTGAGCCACAACACCCCTTCAGGCTTTTTTCTGAGTAATTTATTAGATACAGACTTTTGCATCTGGGCTGCCTTCAAACAGTGATCCTCAGTTCTCAGCCTCCTGAATAGCTAAGATTATTGGCATGAGCCACTATCACTTGCCTTCCACATTTTTTTTTTTTCTTAAATCATGAGACTGACTGGAATTGGTGGAATGTTCTTGGACTCTAAGGTTCAGGTTTTTTTTTCTTTTTTTTTTTTTTTTTTTTTTTTTTTTGTCGTTCACGGGGCCTGAACTCTGGGCCTGGGCGCTGTCCCTCAGCTCTTCAGATCAAAGCTAGCACTCTACCACTTGAGCCACAGCGCCACTTCCTCCACATGGTTTTTTGAAGGAAAATAAAAATATTTGTGTGTATAAACGTATATAGTAATTAAGTTATAGTAAGAAAGCTGGTTTATCTTTTTCATCAGAAAGATGAAAAACTTGTAGATTAAAAGTTGAAAACAGTTGACTTTCCTTGTGGGGTAAAATTCAAACACATATGTGTTTGCAATAGAGAATCACATGATCAGAAATGGAAATTAGGCTGGGCCCTGGTGGCTCAGGCCTATACTCCTAGCTACTCTGGAGGCTGAGATCTGAGGATCACAGTTCAAACCAGCCTAGGCAGGAAAGTCCATGAGACTCTTACTGCCAATAAACCAATCAGAAAACCAGAAGTGGTGCTGTGGCTCAAGTGGTAAGAGCACTAGCCTTGAACTGAAGAGCTGAGGGACAGCACCCAGGCCCAGAGTTCTAGTCCCACAACCCACCTGCCTGCCTGTCTGCCTGTCTGCCTGTCTGCCTGTCTGCCTTTCTTTTTCTTTTTACATTTTGTCTTTTCTTTTTCTGTTTCTCACTTTCTTTCTCTTCCTTCCTTTCTTTTTCTTTCTTTTTTTCTTTCTCTTTCTCCATTTCTGTCTCCTTATTTTCCTTCCTTCTCCCTCCCTCGCTCCCTCCTTCTTTCTTTCTTTCTCTCTCTCTCTTTCTTACTTTCTCTGTCTTTCTTTCTTTCTCCCTCCTTCCTTCCTTCCTTCCTTCCTTCCTTCCTTCCTTCCTTCCTTTCCTTTCCTTTCCTTTCCTTTCTTCCTTCTTTCCTTTTTTCTGTGTTAATACTGGGGCTTGAGCTCAGGGCTTTGTATTCTTGCTTGGCCTTTTCTTTATAAGCTAGTGCTCAACCACTTAGACACGCCTCCACTTCCAGCTTTTCTGCTGGTTATATTAGAGATAAATGTCTCAAGGATTTGGCTGCCTGGACTGGCTCCACACCCTTATTCTATTATTATCAGCCTTCTGAATAGCTAGGATTACAGGCATAAACCACTTGCCTATTTTGCTTTGGAAATAATTTGCCAGCTGGGCATAGGAATCTCACAGTTATAAGTTTGAAGCCAACCCATGCAAGAAAGTCCATAGATTTTTTTAAATCTCCAATTAGCCACCAAATAGCCAGAATGGAACTGTTCAAGTGGTAGAATATTAGCTTGAGTGAAAAGCTAAGGGACAGCACCTAGGTGTTGAGTTCAAGCCCCAGGACCAGAACAACAACAAAAGATGAGATGAGATAAGATGCACGATGTCCTCTAGCAAGGAGTCATCAAGAGAGGCTAAAGAGTGGAGGTCACCTGCTGATAGAGAAGCCCTAGGGTCCTCCTTACAAAGTCCTCATCCTGGGAATCAGAGATGGCTCTCCCCAAGGAGCAGTGGGACTAAGAGCCATCTTCTTTCTCATTAGAATTAGCTCACTGCAATGAGCACCTTGATTCCAGTCTATCCTTCTTCCTGGCTCTGTGTGTGTGTGTGTGTGTGTGTGTGTGTGTGTGTGTGTGTGTGTGTGTGTGTGTGTGTGTGTGTGTGTGCTGGTACTAGGGGTTGAACTCTGTCCTTTGGCACTGTCTCTTAAGCTGTTTCCACTCCAGGCTGGTGCTCTACCACTTGAGCCACAGCTCCACATTTGGCTTTTTTTTAGTGATGAATTGCTCATAAGAGTCTCATGGATTTTCCAGCCCAGGCTGGCTTTGAACCACGATCCTCAGATATCAGTCTCCAGGGTAGCTAGGATGACAGGCCTGAGCCACTGGCATAAGTATTCTCCCACAAGTATTAATTCCTTGGGGAATTATAACAGGCCAACTTCCTGCTCCTTCTCAAGGTATTATTTTGCCCATTTAGAAGGGGGAAAAATCCTATCAGATGTTTTACATGGGGAAAAATATAGTTTTCTCTTTTCCTATGTAAAAGCATATTATTAGTAGTATTTTGCAGGGCTTTCTGGGTCACCTAAATCTCAATGAATATCTGTTGTATCCAAACTTCTCCATGTAAGACACTGTATTGATTGAGAAATCTTTTCTGTTGGCCCAAGCATAACAACATCCTGGATGAGGTTTTTTTTGTTTTATGAGGTTTTTATGCCTGTCATGGAGATTGAACTCAGGGCATTGTCCTCAAGCTTTTTTTGCTCAAGGCCTACCACTTGAGCCACAGCAGCACTTCTGGTCTTTTCCAACCACAATTCTTAGATCTTAGCCTCCTGAGTAGCTGGGATTACAGGCTTGAGCCACCCATATTCTACTGACCATTACTTTTTTGGAATGGTCACACCAAGTAAGGGTATGATCTCATGGTGGTAGCCCAAATGCTCACTCACTTTGTTCCTCTTGAACTTTCCCTTTCATTTCCTAAAAACCTTTGGCTTGTGTTTTGCTTGTAAACGCAAAGGGTATGAAATTCCTATCTACCACTTTTGCTCTCTTTGATTTTTAGAATCAATGCTTAATCTCTTAAGTCTTGGGTTTTACACCTGCAAATCGATTCATTTGGATCAGATTATTTCTAAAGCTTCTTCTAACTCCCAAATTCTTATCCTCCAAAGGTGCCAGGTTATTTGGGCAACAGCCTGCAATGGGTTCTCAAGAGGCAGTGGACTCAATATGAATAGCAAAGCCAGTGCACCTTCACGTTCCTATGTCCCTTTGAACCAGGTATGAGATCCTCCCCCTCCCTCCCTCTCTTCCTTCCTTCTTTATTCCTTCCTTCTTCCCTTTGCCAGCATTTTGCTGGCTGTTTAGGAAATGGAGTTTTGTAGACTTCTTTTGGTCGAGGCTAGCTTCAAACCATGATCCTCTAGATCTCAGCCTCCTGAGTAGCTAGGATATTATAGTCACAAGCTGCTGGTCCTGGTTCACTTCACCTGTTCAGTGAAGGTCAAGAAGGCCTCCTCAAGGATGCTTTGCTGCGATTAGATGAGATAATGATAGGACGAGGATAGTGGAGAGTCTGGCTGTATGTGCACAATAAACGTAGGATACCCAGGGGACGGTCCTATCTCTATAGGAAACGGGTCAACCAGTAATCTCACAAGTGGATTATAGATGGAAGGATAAATAGCAGAGATGAGCCTTGGACTTGAGATCCTCCTGCCTGGGCCTTTCAAGTGCTAGGATTACAGGCAAGAGCCCCACAACTCTCTAGGCATAAGATAGTAAGTCGTGTATTTGTTCTGAGTATTTCTAGATCTCCTCCTCAACCTGTTGAAGCTCCCTAAGGGGACAGTTTAGATAGTGCTTGTCAATCAGTGTGACTTCACTCTGGGGAGAGGTTGGGAAGAGGCAGCTGGTTTATGAACGCAGATAACCCTCTTCCAGCCCACAGTGTTATCAGCTTTGCCACTCCATACCTCGCCTTCTGCTTGACCTCTCCTGGGCACAGAGCTGATATCTTTTATCAACACAAATCCATGGAGGGTTGACAGAGGGCTTAAGTGTTAGAGCACCTGCTTAGCAAGAGAGAGGCCTGAGTTCAAAGCCCAGTACCTTTATAAGCCAAGAGTGGTGGTGGATGCATGATTGTAATTCCAGCACTTGGGAGGTTGGGAAGGGAAGAATGGCACATTTCCAGGCCAGCCTGTCAAGATGATTGGGGATATGTCTCAGTGTTGGGCTATTTGTCTTGCATGCAGAAGGCTTTGGGTTTGATTGCCACAGCAGAAGAGGTGGGGGCCCTGTGTCAGCCAGTGGGCAGACCAGTCTAGAAAAATCGACTCATCAAGATGAAAACCCCAGACCTCTAGCCTCAGCCCTGAAGGAGTTCAGGTGCATCATTAGGGAGATTGTCCTAAGTTCTTGTTCCAGATGTAAGGTCACAGACTCACCTGTGGAAGGCCATGAGACAACTGTGACCCCTGCCATGTCCCCCTGGCCACTCCAGTCCTGCATGGCCACATCCATCCGTCAGGGTCAGAGGCCCCAGGCCTGGCTGTCCTGTGATCTGGAGCAGCTAGCTCTTTTTGGTGGAGGAGGCAGTGACGGTGTCAGACACCTGAGGAACAGCTCAGGCCGCACAGCCTGTGTTGTGCAAGAGCCATGCAGGCCCCCGTGGGTGACTCTGGGGACCCCAGTAAATGGAGGCTGCTCTGTGTAGGTGGCTGGGTCAGGGGTGTGGAGAAGCAGCTTCAGCGTGGAAATGGTTTTGTATGGGTGGTACTGGGGTTTGAACTCTGGGCCAGACAGGTGCTCGTACTGCTGAGCCATGCCCCTAGTCCTGTCTTTTAATGCTTATATTTGAGCCAGGGTCTCTGCTTCCTCCCCAGAGAAGCTCATGGGCAATATCTACCTAAATTAGGTTTCTTGAGGTAGCCAGGATGTCAGGTGCAGGCCATCCAGGCCAGTCTTTTGACAGGAACATATCTTGTAAACTTCTGCCCAGGTTGGCCTTGAACTGAAATGCTTCTAGTTGGGAACTTCTCTGACTATGACCTTCCTACCCAAGATTTCCCTTATTTGAATGGCCCATGCAGCTAATGGGTTGTAAACAAATTTACATTAGGTCCTTGGAAGTCTAGGCACTTCCTGGGAGACTGAGGTCTGAGGATCATGTTTCAGAAGCAGCCTGGGCAGGGAAGTTTGTGAGACTCTTATCTCCAGTTAACCATCAAAAATCCAGAAGTGAAGCCATGGTTCACGTGGAAGAATGCTAACCTTGAATGAAAAAGTTAAGGGACAGCACCAAGGCTCTGAATTCAAGCCCCAGTACTAGCTCGAGAACACACACACACACACACACACACACACACACATGCATGCACATGTGTGAGTGCAGGTATATGCATACATAGCATTGACAATGAACCCAGACTTGTTTCTTGTGTGTGTTGAATAAGCACACATGTTCCCACCTGGCTACGTTCCCCGCCCATTTTGTCATCTTTATGCACCACCCAACGGGCTGGCCCCTGCCAAACCCTGCCCTTCCCAGCTGCAAACCTGGGCAGCCTTGCCAGTGAGGAGGAACGGGGGCTGAAAGGGGTTGGCGCCAGGGCACTGGGAATGAGGGCAGAGCTGTTTTCTAACTTGAGTTTCTCCCGCCCTGAAGCCTTTTCATGAACCTCTGGTTCAGGCGCCTTGGATTTTTGCTGTGCTGGTTTATTTTCCTTCCTGGATTACAGCTTTAAGCTCACACATGGAGCTGTCACACCCTGACTGGCAAATAAATATTCCTGGCAACGTGCCCCAGCTGTGGTTTCCTGTGTTTAGAGAGCGCTGTGCAGGGAGGTGTTTGCAGAGCTGTGCTGCACGTTGAGTCTGTTCCTCGGTGCCTGCTGTGAGGCACAAACCTGCAATGCTCCAGGGTTCAGATCCCAGCTCCCATTTGCTGAGATCTGAGGAGAAACTCACAGACCACAGGATGAGGTCAGAGTCTCTGTTCTGTGGGGCTATGAGCTCATCAGGCTGCAAGGTTGAAGGTCTGGCCCAGGCTGGGCCTCTGATCCATCCTGGTACTCAGAGGGCCGTTTATTTCTACCTTACCCATTTGTGCAATGAAACCCTGCATTTCAAGAATGAGTCAAACCTTTGCACACACATGTGAGAGCGCACACACACGTGTGAGACTTAGTGATTTCTTTCCTTTGTTCACGACTTACAAGTATGTATGCATGTCATGTTTCATGAATCATGAGCATCTTAAGTGCTTGGGTATAGTTTCTAGAACCTTAGTGTACTACCTGATTCCATGCAAGTCCACTGGTGCACAGAAGAGACAGAGAAAAGACCTGCTCACAGAACTTTTGCATTGACTCCTACATCTCAGTCATGCCAGAAGGAAGCGTTCACTTAGGTCTACTTATAAAGCTGCTGCTGGCAGCTTACTAACTAGACTCATTTGAGTTTCTGGTTCCATCCAGCTTCAGTAGATTTTACTATCTCATGTCTAAAGGGGCATAAGGTAAGCCTTAGTGAGGTTTTCTACAGGCCATCAGGTCAGTGTGTGTGTGTGTGTGTGTGTGTGTGTGTGTGTGTGTGTGTGTGTGTGTGTGTGTGTGTGTGTGTGTGTGTGTGTATGTGTGTGTATAGATGTGTTTGCATGTATTTCTGAGCTGCTTGCTGCCTAGGCCTCCTGGGGCTATAATTGGCACCCTAGTAACACCAGCACTCTGGGTAAAATTCATAGCTGTCAGTTCCCTGTCTGTCTGGAATACCCAGAAATCAAGTAGCACAGTGGTAGGGGAGGCCCAGGGCTGTTGATCGACTTGTCTTCTTATCTTGTTTTCACATCAATAGCAGCCCGATTTCTGGTTCAGGGCAAGGGTGGGTAGAAGTTCCTCCTGCCCATCCCGGTGCTCACTGTTAAAATATCAGGGTGGTTTATTGTATTATTTTTTCAGCAAAGATCAGACCACCATGGGCCAATGGCTCTCATGGAGTAAGTAATTAGTTCCTAGCAAAGAAAACCCGGCACAGCTGTTTTAGGAATCCATTAGCCATCCATGGCATTGCCATTTGATTTTAAAGGTTAGAAAAATGGGGAAGGGGTGGGATTTGAATTTTGTATGAGCAAGGGTGTGAGGTGGCTCTCCAGACACATAAACTATATTCTCAAACCAGGTCGTTGGACTAATGGGGGCAGGAAATTGGTCACTTACAAACACTTACATTTTCCAGCCCACAGAGCACTATTACGAATGATTATTCCTGTATGAAAGATGGGAACTGTGAAAGATGGACATAGGAAGAAACCCAAGCCATGTGTTTTATGGCTAGAGACAGAAGGAGCGGGAATTCTAAATTCTGGGTTCCCCTCTCTTTTTGTGGACAGCCCCACCCTTGTTCCTGAGTTCTTCTCCAAGTTCATCTGTCCACCAGCAACTTCAGGACATAGACCTTAAAAGCCTTGATAATAAATGCTTAGGAGAACTATGTAAAATGCCTGGGAATGGAGTTGTGTTGTCTGTAGTCCCAACGTAGGCTTTCAGCAGCTTAGAGACAAAATGAGGATTTTTTGAGATTTTGTTTTTGTTTTTGTTGGTTGTGGGCCTGAACTCTGGGCCTGGGCACTGTCCCTCAGCTCTCCAGCTCATGGCTAGAATTCTTACCACTTGAGCCACAGTACCACTTACAGCTTTTTCTGCTTATATAGTGATGAGGAATCAAACCCAGGGCCTCATGCATGCAAGGCAAGCACTCTACCACTGAGACACCTTCTCAGCTCCAGAATGAGGGCATTTGATAGACTAGACCCTGTGTAAGGAGGTTCATGTTTATACCTCTGTTGCTCAAGTCAGCCCTGGAGACATGTTTCTCACCCCAGCTGAGCAATGAGCAGGGGAGTGGAGAGATAGAAGTTGCATATCAAATCAGTGATAGAGCCTGTTTATGAATGTAGCCAGCCTAGAACAACCCCTATGTTGTTACTGAGGAAACCAGAATGGCTGCATGCTGACTCCATCCCCCAGCTGGTCAAGGGCAGGGCCTGGTCTCAGCAGCACCATCCCCAGGTCCTTGCAGGGCAAGAGCAGACCTCAGCTTTTACAGCTGGGATTCTTTTTGGTCCCACTGCTACCAGCTACCATGGCCTCCCATTGGTCCATCTGGGCTCCGCTCCAGTGGGTGGGGCCTGCCATGCAGGCCCTGGTCCCTCCTCTCTCTTAAAGGGCCAGTGGTGTCTAGGCCCTGAGGATGGCCCATATGTGCTGCTGCCCCTTTCCAGTTGGCTCCTGGGGTGCGTATCCGATGGCACTGCAAACCGACTCAGGTTTCCACTGCTCCTCAGTGGCATCAAGGGCGGAACTCCATGACCCTGGATGACATTAGTGGATCCCAAGGCCAAGCTTAGTTTTATTTTATTAACAAACAACAAGAACAACAAACAACACTCTGTGAAACCCAGGATAGGGTTAAGGCTAGCGGCCTCTGGAAGCAACACCGAGCCTGGGGGGGGGGGCTCTCACCTTTGGGGGGAAGGGTGGATGGGGGGAGGAGAAGAGAGAGAGGAAGAAGGACAGGAAAGAGGGGAGAGAGGGAAGGAGCGGAGAAAGGAGGGAGGAGAAGGAAGGAGGATGGAGGAGAGAGAGAGGAGGGAGGAGAGGGAAGGAGGGAAGAGAGGGGAGGAAGGAGAGGGAAGGGGGGAAGAGAGAGGAGAGAGGAGAGGAAAGGAGGGAGGAGAGGAAAGGAGGAAGGAGGGAGAGAGAGGAAGGAGGGAGGACAGGAAAGGAGGAAGGAGGGAGAGAGAGGAAGGAGGAGAGGGAAGGAGAGAGGAAGGGAGAGAGAGGAGGAGGAAGGAGGGAGGAAGGCCTGGGAACCTGTGCTGGAGGAACAGAGAAAGGGACTTTCTAATCATAGGACTGGTTTTTAGGTGGAATGAGCATCAGGTCCACAGAAGGAAACCAAGGAAGAAGATGGACACAGCCAAGGAAGGCTGGGCATGGCTGCGGAAAATATCAGAGAGCTCCGCCATAGCTGGGCCACACAGCTCCCTCCTTGGCCTAAGGAAGGAGGCACAAGCCAGGTACCTGTGGCTCATGCCTATCATCCTTGCTAACTGGAAGGCTGAGATCTGAGGCTCAAGGTTCAAAGCCAGCCCAGGCAGGAAAATCCATTCAATTCTTATCTCCAAGGGGTAGAGCACCAGGTCTAGCAGCTAAGTGACACTCTACAACTTAAGCTACAGCTCTACTTTTGGCATTTTGCTGGTTAACTGGAGGTAAGATCTTGTCAAATTTCCTGCCCCAGCTGGTGTAAAACAAGGTTCTTAGAGTAGCTAGGATTAAAAGTGTGAGCCACTTTGCCCACCTTCCACACTATTCTTGAGGACATGGAAGAAGCTCATATGGATGAGAACAAAATACACAGCTAACAGCCATGGTGAGAGACCACGTCCATTTGCTTCCATCCCTTCCCAGCCAAATTTAAAAACAAAAGAAGACTTTGTTTTGCCCAAACAAATATTGGTTATTCACATTTGTATGTCTGGTGTGATTTTTATTGTTACTACTTGTGGTGGTTTTCAATGGATCAAAGCATCTTCAGAGACACACTGACTTTTCAAATTTCTTCTTAGCATAAAGATCTGTCTCTGGCATGAAAATGTTGTCTATTTAATGACACTGGCCTTTAAATTTAAAGAACAAGGTTAATACTTAGACCTATCTTTGAACATTAAAATACAAATTGTATCTGGACTTAATTAGGTTTGTATAGATCTAACAAACCTTTATGAAAAGCAGTTTAGAAAAGAAAAGCTTTATTTGGGCTTAGTATCCTGGGTTACACTGTATTTTGGTTCTGTGTTTTGGGACCTGTAGCAAACAGAGCCTTGCAAGGGTGGAGTGAAGCAGAGGTGTTCACATAAAGGTGTCCAAGAAGCAGAAAGAACAGAGTAGCAGAAAGAACAGAGTAGGGCCCAGGGCGAACATAGCCCTAAAGGATACATTCTCAGTAACCTACTTCCTGCTCCCCCTTTCTCAGTTAGACCAAACTTTGGCACTTTCCATCAACTCCCAATAATCCAAACCATTTTGAAACCATCAGTGGACTAATAAATGAATTATGTCACATGTCCTCATGATGCAACAATCTCTCATTGAGTGGCACTGTCACCAAGGGTTGAAACTTTCAAACCATGAGAGGTATAGGATGACAGTTCATATTGAAGCCAAGTAAAAGAATCTGAATGGCCTGAGGATAATCGGTGGTTAAAAATAACGTAAAAGGATGTTTCAGCAAAGAGAACTTAGTGGTGAAATGGTGACTTCTTGTGTAACACAAGAGAAACTCCTAAGACTCCCTAAATTTTCTAAGGTTTTAAAATATAAATGGATTTTGTTCATATAATTTTATAACGGAGTACCACTTATGAAACTAGTCAGGTGATGTTGCTCTTAAACGTGTGGGCTCTCATCCATTTATATCTTCTTTATACCCCTTACTCACATATTTCGCCAGACCAGTCATTTTTTCATGGAAGTGTAGAAGATTTAATAGTACTGTTCTCTCTCTCTCTCTCTCTCTCTCTCTCTCTCTCTCTCTCTCTCTCTCTCTCTCTCTCTCTCTCTCTCTCTCTCTCTCTCTCTCTCTCTGTCTCTCTCTGTCTCTGTCTCTCTGTCTCTCTCTCTCTCTCTCTCTCTGTCTGTCTCTCTCTCTCTGTCTCTGTCTCTCTGTCTCTCTCTCTCTCTCTCTGTCTGTCTGTCTCTCTCTCTGTCTGTCTGTCTCTGTCTCTCTCTCTCTCTCTCTAACACACACACGCACATACACTTACACAAAATGAGAATATAAATCTCTCATCAGTTTTTAAATAAAAAAAAATCATTCCAATCAACCAATAAATGAAACAAGAGAATCAAATTCAAGACAAACACAAATAAGCTAGTCACTAAAGTTGCATAATTATCAATAATTTAGTTAGATGTTTAGTTTATATTCTCTGTGTTTGTTTTATAATTTGTAAACTACATGTAATAAAAAAATACTTACCATACTGAGAACTCCTGCTATGAAAAAAGCCCTTAAAGTTGGTACAAAGTGGGTGCTAAATAGTGATTGCTAATTTATATTATGAAACCCCATCTTATGCTGCATTGTGACATCTCAGTAACTAATGCATGTTATGTTACTGTGTCCAAACCTATTGCTTGGGTAGTTGGATGGAGTTGTAGCCCATTATTTCTTGATGTTATTTGTTGATAATAAAGGATAGTAAATGACTATCTAACTGGCTTAAATATTTGCTACATTATACTTCTTGTGAATTAGTGTTCTATAAACCATTAATGGAAAAGTATACTACAAGGCACTGTGCAGTATTGCACAGTCTGGTACAACTGGTGTGCATTGTCTCTTATTGTATACAGAGGCCATAGCAGATGATCAACCTATACTACCCAGCATTGCTTAGGTATACTCTGTGTTTCTTACACAATGACAAAATCACCTAACAATGCATTTCTCACAATGTTACTGCATCATTGAGCTGTTCATGTCTATACAGTGATATTATACAAAATTCAGTTTAATAAATAAGAATTGAAGCAATGAATCAATAGCTCAGTCCTATAATCCTAGCAACATAGGAGGCTGAGATCTGAGGATTGAAATTCAAAGGCAATCCCAGCAAGGAAAATCTCTGAGAATCTGACCTCCAATTACTATCAAAAAGTTTCAAGTGAAGCGGTAGCTCAGCTTAAGTAGTAGATCATAATCTATGAGTAAAAATGGCTCAGGGACAGTGCTTAGGCCCTCAGTTCAAGACCTAGTGTCAGCACACACAAATATATATAAACGCACATACTCACACACACCAGGTAGCCATATAATTTAAGCTCAAAGAAAAAAAAATATACAAAGCATTTCTAGGACCCCAGTGGTTGCTTCTACACACAACTGAATTGCAAATTCATTTTTCCCTGACAAATTTCCTGGCACTTATTCAGCTACTGTCTATTAATTCATGTATTAGCTAATTAATTAATACTACTATAATCGGCTTGAACTCAGAAACTTGAGCTCTTGCTTAATTATTTTGTTCAAGGCTAGTACTTCTAACACTTTCTTTTTTCTTTTTCTTTCTTTCTTTCTTTTTTTTTTTTTTTTTGGTTAGTAGTGGGGCTTGAACTTTGGGCCTGGGCGCTGGTCCCTCAGCTCTTCAGCTCAAGGATATTGCTCTACCACCTGAGCCACAGTGCCACTTCTGGTTTTCTGCGTTAATTGAAGATGAATCTCAAGGACTTTCTTGGCCAGCTGGGTTTGAACTGTGATTGTTAGTTCTCAGCCTCCTGAGTAGCTAGGATTACAGTTGTGAGCCACTGGCACCTGGCATACTTTTTAAAAAATATATTTTTGTCTGGTCATTTACCCTATACTTCCAAACCACCCCTTCCCTTTGGCCCATTTGTTGTTACATTATTATGTGGTTAATCAGGCATAAGAGTCTCAGCCATTTTTCTGGCTGTTTTTGAGCCTGAATCCTAAGATCTCAGACTCTTTAGTATTGAAGAGTATAGGTGTGAATCCCCAGTGTCAAATTTATTTTCTGTTATTATTATTTTTACTCTTTCCTTCTTTATAATTACTTTCATACATATACATTAAACCATACAATTTTATGTATCTCTAAAATTAGCATAATTTAATATCAATAGATTTTTTTTAGGTCTGGAAAATTTATCTCAGATATCTCTGTGTATTTTAATTTTGATGAATATACTACAAATTATTAGTCTTCTTCTTATTAGTCTTCTGAAACTTGCTATTTTACTAAAAAGGCTGTGATATTTTTGTTACATGAAATGTGCATATCAGAAAAAAAGTTAGATCTGCTACATGAAAGGATTTGCATATTTTCTTATTGTTTTTTTGTGGGGGGTCCGGTTGTGGGGCCTGAACTCTGGGCCTGGGCGCTGTCCCTCAGCTCAAGGCTAGCGCTGTACCACTTGAGCCACAGCGCCACTTCCGGCTTTTTTCTTTTTGCTTATGTGGTGCTGAGGAATCGAACCCAGGGCCTCAGGCATGCAAGGCAAGCACTGAACCACTGAGCCACCTTCCCAGCCCCCAAGGATTTGCATATTTTTAATTTTATTAGATACTACTCAGCAGTGTTTCAGTCTGTCTTCACCAACTTATACTGTCAATCAAACCAGATGTCTGAAAGTAGTCATTCCACCACTTACTGGTAAATTATCACTGAATATAAATTTTCCTAAATCTGAAAAACTCAAACCAATAGAAAATTATCACCTCACTTTTTCTGTGGGTAAGAACAGAGGAGATGCTCAACTGGGCACTGCTGTCTCCAGATTTTCTCATTGAAGTACAGTGAAATGTCACCTGTGAGTTTTAGCCTTAAAGCCATAACACTAATTGGAAAATCCTCTGGGAAGGTGTTTCAGTCACATGGCAGATGAAAGATCAGAAGGGAAAGTAGAGACATTTGCCAGTGGAAGGCAAACTGAGAGTGACTGGTAGCTTTGTAGTCCTGTCCACACAGATTTCTTCAGTGTTCTCAAATAGGGGTGTGGCTTTTCCATGCATTGAACCACTGAAAGAAAAATTTGAAATGCCCTTTCAGTCTTCCCTAAGGGGACCAAAATCACTTGCATGTCACTGTACTGGTTAGATAGGACAGCCTTCATTCATTTCACATGGCATTTTGCAAGCACATTAATAACAGGAAGCCAGGCCATCCAGGACGCTAAATGTAATATTCCATATCCATCCTGCTTTTAGAAATATTACCCTTTTAAACATTGGTTTGTAGCTTTCATTTGAATCCTTATGTTTGCTTTGAAATTACGTATTTCTCATATATTTGTTGAGATTGACGCTTTGTTTATTTTTTCAAAGTTTACATTTTATTTATTACTGTCTCTAGGGCTCATTGGTGTATTTTATTATGAGATGTGGTGACTAAATATAGCAGTCTTAGGCAGTATACTAAATGTGTGACAAGTTTACAGGACAAATTTTGGCTTATGGCATGAATTCAATAGGATTTCTGCACATTTAGTAAAAAATCGTACTGTTTCCAGAACTGCAGGACTGAAAAAAGCTCACAAAGTTACTTCTACTGATGAACGGATTAAAATACTATCAAATTCATAGTACATAGAAAGTGCTTAAAGAAACGATTGGAAATAGAATAAGAGAGAAAAGGTCTTAAGATCCCGTATAGATTATAAAAATACATTCACAGCATGTGAAACAGCAAGGCACACTGAGAATATGAAAATGGAAACAGATCATCCCATCTTATTGCAGGATGATGTGACTCCTGCATATAAGAAAATACTTTGTAATTGCTAACAAAGACAATCCTTAACTCCCGACAATTACAGCTCTTAACTTTCCTCATTCTTATTACTAAGTTAGATCTCAGTGGGAGGTTTAAGAGGAGAAAGTGAGATGCTAATGTCTTATAATGATTCCCCTCACTGGAATTCTTATGTCAAGCATCCTGACTATGGACAGCAAGAGTGAATTGATTAGAGGCATTTAGAATCATGTCCATTGTCTCTTGAGGCAAAGAAGAATAATGATGTGCCCTTGGCTCTATATTTGTATTTTGAGAGGCTCAGTAGCGCAATAGTAAGCTTTAAACTACAGGGAAGAATACCGTGCTTTCTTCAGCTTCATTGATTTTCAGGACAGGTTTATATTCCCTATGTAAAGATTCCACTTCTACTAGATTATGGTTATTTTCTTTTACATTCTTCTTAACGTTACTGGGATTTGAACTATGGATCTCAAACTTGATAGGCAGGTGCTCTACAACCTGAGCCTGTACCCTTATCCATTGTTTTGCTTTTTATTTATTAGTCTAATTTTCATGCTTTTGCCCGGCATTGCCTCAGAAAATGATCCTCTTACCTAGGGTCTCCAGGATAATTATGATGACATGTGCACACCATCACACTCTTACTGACTGAGATAGAGAGGTAGTCTCACTAAGTTTTTGACTGGGATTCCTTTAAACTTTAATCCTCCCTATCTCTGTTCCCGAATTGTTGGAATTCTAGAAATGGGATGCAATGTGCTCTAGATGTTGGAAATTTGATAAGCATACCAAGCTTCCATGGCAGGAATAGGTTAGTAAATGGCAGACTAGGTTTATTTTCAGCTGTTCTCTTCTGTTTTGTCATTCAGATTCTTTCAGTGTCCTAGAGTATGGATTGAACTTCTAACTACCAAAAATTTTGTTCCCTATATGGGTATTGAAATGTTCAAAAGTTCCTTTATTCACTCACTCAGGATTTGAAAAAAATATTGACAACATGAATTATTGTAGGTATTCCAAGTGTTTGTTCAATCCAAAAATCTAAGTGGTACCAATAGTTATTTGTGTCTGTTTACCTATATGCATATAAGTAGCATCTCAAAGTACATTATGTCCAAAACATTTGTTAATGTACATATTTATTCATTTAAATAAGGGGATTCCATTTGATTTAGGGAAAACCATTGTTATTTTGCTGGCAATGTGGAGAGGAATTAAAGTGGAATCTCTCCTACATGAATGGAGGCTTTTGTATCTAAGTTAATACAAATTTTAAAAAAACATTTCTTTTTATGAATAATTTTGGTTCTTAGGACCTACTGAAACTCATTTGATAGTACCATGGCAAAAATCAGTTACTCAATGAAAACTGGGACTTCTATTAAAGTTGCCAACATATATTTCAACTATACAATGACATTAGGATTAAAACAGGCAGATAAGTTACAGTAGATCATCAAACACATTTAGATGAAAATTATACCTCTTTGCACTTAAAACTTATACATACTGTAAATGCCAATTTAATGTGGAAAAAGTTATTATGAAGTAGTATCCTGCAGACATTGTTGACAAGGTCTTAATAAACAGCTTTCTTATCATGACCTGGAGTTGCTCTGGTTATTAGTCATAAGCCTCTTTGGGGAAGTTATGTTAAATTTTTATAACAATTGTGTGTGTGTGTGTGTGTGTGTGTGTGTGTGTGTGTGTGTGTGTGTGTGTGTGTGTGTGCGCGCCCATCCTGAATTCAAGCTTGAATTCATAGTTGGGGCCCTGTCTCTTAGCTTTTTTGCTAGAGACTGGTGATCTTCCACTTGAACCACAGCTCCACTCCTGCCTCTTTGTTGGTTAACTGAAGAAAAGCAGCTCAAAATTTCCTGCCCACGCTAGCTTCAAACTGTGACCCACAGATCCCTTAGAGGCATGAGTCACCAACTCAGCTGCTGCTCCTCCTCCTCCCTTCTCCCCCACATCCTTCCTTTCATCTTCCCCACCTCTTTCAATTTATTTTTCTCCAAATCTGAGATGTTAACTCCAGCCAGGCCTTCACAGTATCATTGGAGAGACACATCCAGTCCTTTATTCTCTGGTTATGGTTCAAAATAAGGTCTCACATTTCACCAGGGTGAGTCTAGACCATGACCTTCTTATACAGTTGAGATGAAAGATGAAACCACCACATATTAGGATAAAGTTCTGCAAACATTTCCTAGGCAGGTCTCAAATTGTGTTTCTCACAGTCTCTTAGTTACATACAGCATTTATTGTCAGTCACATGAGTATATTTGTGAAGAAATACAAACCAGAACCATGATGCCTATTCCACAAATATGAAGAAAATAATTACTGGGAAAATGTAGTGGGCAGTTACCAAAGGATCTCTAACAGTAACAAAAGATCCTGGTTTGTAATCCAAAATCAGACTCTCACTGTATGTTTTATGTGAGGCGTATCACTTACTTTGTGCTATTTTGTTGTGGCACACCTAGGATACCTCCATGCACACTTGATGTGGCTGTTTTGCCATTGTTTAAACCAGCAGTCTGTGTTACTTCAAACACTGATTTTTAACAAATGCATACTAGAATCGAGCTATCTTTATTCTGTGTCCTCTGCAGTACTACTGCAAAGGGTGGGTGCCATCATAAAGTCGAGCTCAATAATCATAATAAGGCATACCTAAATTATACCAGTAAGACCTCTATTAGGTATTAGCCCACTCAATCCTATTTTATCACCTCTAGTTCTCCAGATAATTAGTTCTTTGATCTCTAGAAAGACATTTTCCCTTCCTCAACACATGGGCTAATACTCGAAAAGATATGGCATAATTTCCAGAAAAGAATGAATTAGAGATGCAAATATATGAGAGTTTACACAAATTCTCAACTACAAATTGATGTGTCCTATAATAGTTATTATTAATAGTATTAATAGAAATACATGTGTGTATTTTATTTTTACAGTGAATCATTAAATTTAAGTAAATATATTACAAAATTAAGAGGTAATTAAGAAGGAAAACAGTCTTTGATTTTCCATTTCTTTTCTTTTCTTTTTTTATTGTGAAAATACCATACAGAGGGGTTACAATTAAATGGGCCAGGTAATGAATACATTTCTTATCAAGCATTGTTGCCTCCTCCTTTGTTTTCCCTTCTGATCCCTTCCAATCTCCCCTCCCAGCCAAAGTTGTAAAGTTCGTTTTTCGACGTAACAATTTGTACATCCCATTGTTGCAATGGGTCCATCTGTATCCCAATTTAAACAGTTTGTTTTGGCCCTTCCCCTCCATACATTTGTTTTTTTGAAGAAAGTCACTATAACCCATGTGATTTCCATTTGTCATAGTTTAATATTATGTGACAAGGTTTGAATACATTTTGAGTGAGATTTTAATACTTAGCAATATATGTATATATATGAATATTTTTGAGTTAATTATAATTCTGCAATTTTTATTTACACTGACAGTCAAAACTTATTTACAAAAAAGAAAAAGACACTCAAAATTAGGACATTATTATCAGCCAAATATTTACCAATAATTCCAGTTAACTGATCACATTCTGGAGGAAAGTAAAAATGTTCAGATTATTTCATTGGTTAGAGGATAAATTCCTATTTAAAAAGTGATTTGCATTTCAAACACTTCTAATTGTTAATTAAAAGTGACTAATTTATTATTAATCTCTTACCTTGTTAAATTAGTACTCTGCAACATGCATGACATTGAAACATTCCCAAAGGAAAATAAGCAATAATAATCATTTGATGAAATTATTTAGGAAATTGTCCTATTACCATAATTTAATTTCCATATGTACTACCTATATCATAGTATATGAATTTAAAGAGACACTGTAAGTAATTTCCTCTCTAGAATATGGAAATCTGAAAGAAATCCTGGTTTTTAAAGTAAAGTCAGTTTTATAAATTTGTAAACTCATTGAAGAGCTTGATAGCCAAATAAACACACCTAAATCTCAGGAAAAACACATCCATTCCTCAGGAAGAAAGGAGGTAATCTCTGTTCTTATTTAAGTAGATGTATTAAAAACTAATAAAGTGCTTTACAGTCACTGTGCAACTTTTAGGGTCTGTAGAAATCACAGTTTGTACTTCATGCTTATTATTTGTCTAGAACAAAAGTAGAGTGTTCAACATATATGGAACAATATATGTACTAATGTATATGTGATCACCATTTAAGAAGAAAGGTTGCAAAAATAATGCCTGATAGTTTTCTAAAAAATAATACTGAATTGTCCAGCTCTTGTTCAAAACCTCAACACTGACTCTTTAGTTAAACTGAAAGTCAAATTGACCAAATTGACATTTTCTTCTCTACAGCGTGCTTGTTGGACATCCAGGAAACTGCCATCTCCTAATGAAGTTGAAGTCAAGGAGTGTGATTAATGATAGCACAGAGGATATGCAAGGGAATTAGAAAAGTCAGAATCTACTTATGCAAAAAGAGAAGATACTCGCATGTTCTCCATATGCTAAATATAACTTAAACAAAAATTTAGGGATCAGGAAAAATGCAAATTAAAAATCTTCAAGTAACTAATAACAAAAGTAAGCTAGGTATCTGTAATAATGTCAGAAAAAAGAACAATCAGACATAGTATTTCCAACAATAAAGTTTGCTCTCTTGTTACATGTTTGTATAATAAACACATTATCTATCATGAAAACCTGAACTTCAAAATATATGGAATAGTAACTGATATAATCCATGCTACATGCATTTCTATAGTTGGGAAAAATCAACTCTTTTCACTATTGCTTAGAGTAGTGGAGGATAAATTATTAAGTTGCACAGTGACTGCAAAGTGGAGGATAAATATAAGCCCACTAAATCAAATCAAAATTTACAGAAAAATATATCAATAACAGCAGAACCTATGTCCTTCGATGTTTATGTGTGTATTTCTCCATAAGAAAGAATATTTTGAGCCATGCAACAAAGCTCAAGGTTCAAAAGAACAGAAATCACAAAAACACATCCTTATATAATAACTGGATTGTTGTAGAAAAATTTGATGAAGACGTGTAGAAGTTAAAAATCCACTTTTACATAATACGTAGGTCACAGAGGACTTTTCCCAAGGAAATTTAGACCAAATGTACCTAAATAAATGAGAATAAGATTCATGTCCTATGAGATGCCTTTAAAGCAGCAATTCCAACATTAAATATTTATAATAGTGAATTATAAGGTAGAACTCTGTGATGTGCACAAATGCAGCAATGATTTTAACAAATTGAGTAAGCAAATGGTCATGCAACTGCATTTTTTCATGCTTTTCCAGATCATAATTTCTAAGCTTAATATTTTTTTATTTCAATTAACAATTAAGGCACTAGTGGCCCTGCTAGACTACTTACAGAATTGCACAAGGGGAGGATTTCCCTGTTAGGGACTCTGAGTCTGGTTGTCATATTGGAGATTGTTTCTGATTGGACTACATATCCTTCTATAAAAAAAATTGCATTTTATTTCTGTTTCATAGTTTGCCTTGTGACTTCTGAACCGGTAAGTTAATTTTAAGAAAAAAATCCTAGACACTTGTCTATAAAATTTATTTTTTACTTGCTGGTCAAACCAAATTTGGGTTTATTTCACTTTGGGGTACTGGGGGTATTTCACTTTGTATTTTCAAATTTTATGTTGGATTACTTCAGGACCTATCCAACCTTATTATCCAATACATTTTCATAGCTTGGTGCCTTTTTTCTCAAATAGTCTATAATATTTGCTGCAGACATTCTTGACCTCCATCTACAATTTAGGGTCTTGTCTTATTTATTTTAAACTGGAGATCCTGAGAGATATGTCCATACTATAGAGCCTAATAGCAATGTCAGTAGTCATACTTGAATGAATGCCTTCTGTGCCACCCAACATTTTAATTCCCTCTGAATGGCAAACTTGGAAGAAGCAATAATATACACTTGGCTTTGAGGATGCTATGCAAACATGCACTAGGATAGAACTCTGAAACTTCATAAGGCTTATATCCCATGTGAAGAGCTCATACAGGCATGCATGTGATGATTAGGGCATAATTTGTCCTTTGCAGGGGACCATGAAGTTTTTTTATTCTTCTTTCTAAGGATAAAAGCAATGTGTTAATCTGTTGTGGTTGTCCCAAGAATGTAAGAAGAATCACTAGCCAATTAGCATAGAGGTCATCACTCCATCCTGTTGTGTTCTGATCCCCTTCTGTCATTTTATCTTGAATGTTTGCATGCAGACATTGAGAGTGTCTTCTCAGACACTGAGCATATGCATTTATTATACTCTTAATGATGTGTTATGAACATCATTTCTATATGCCACTAATGACAATATATTATAAAAATGTAACTTGTTTTAAATTTGTATGCATCAACTTTTACAATTGGTCTTATAGATGAGTTTTTATTATATAAGAATTATTTACAAAAATATTTCTTCATAACCTTGAAGACATTTTCACATTTTTGTAATTTTGTCATTCTGAGAATAAACACCTTTATGAGAAAAAGAGTTCATTTTCTTTTAAATTATGTGTATGACTAGAATTATAAGATATTATGAAAATTATAAAGTGTTATGTCAGGATACAGGTGGACCCATTGCGCTAATGAGATGTAAAAGATATTTTGTCAAAAATAAACCTTACACCTTTGCCATGGAGAGGGATGTGGGGGAGATGGGAAGGAATGGGAAGGGGAAACAAAGGAGGAGACAACAATGCTTGATAAGAAATGAACTCATTACCTTGCCCATGTAATTGTAATCCTCTGTACAGTATTTTCACAATAAAAAATCCCACAATAACATAATATGCTATAATAATGTGATATCACAATAATATGTTAGTGATATAATGTGCGCTATATATAGTAATATAATATTAGTAATTGTCATAATGATTACTATTATCACTGATACAATTCACATACCATAAATTTACCTATTAAAGTATACGTTTCAATAATCTCTAGTACATTCAGAAAAAGAAAAACAAAAATTCACAGGTTAACAACAAAGATATTACCACTAATAGAGGCGTTTGGGTGCTTCTTTTCAATTGCATTCTTTCTCTTTATTGCCCAAAAGCAGACTGTTCTAAAGTGCTGGATGTCTTTCTCAATGCTCTATTGCAAATAGATTTCTAAACCATCTTTGTAAACTCCAGCACATTTTAAACAGTATATGAACTGAATCATGCAGTATATATTCTATTATATTCTTTCAATTAGTCATTTTACAGTTGTCAGTGGTACACTTGCTTAATAGATAAAATTGTCTATCATCCATTTCTACAGCTGTAAACAGAGTTGTCCACGCTCATAGTCATTCAAATATCTTCCATTTTTATAATTACATTTATCAGTTCTCTGAATATGACTCTACTGGTTTCCCAGAGCAGATATGCAAGAATGTATAGGCCTAACAGGAAGCCCTCTGATTTTGAAGTAAAGACAATTTTCATTTACATTTGTAAAGTTAAAGTACTTACTACCTGTTCAGGCCTATTTATACTTTCATCAGCAGAACATGTTTATTGTATATCTTTTCCTTAATATTTATTATCTAAGGCTTAATTCTTGAAATTTACAAAATTTTTGCTAACTAATAAAATTAAGCATCTTTAGATAAATGATTTTTATTTGAACTTTCCTCTTCCATTGGCCTTTTTTTCTTTATTTCCTCGTTGGTATTAGAGTGCTCAAAGACTTGTATGCTTGGGACTTTTCTTGTAATTACAAGATGATACTGTCAGGGCTGGGAAGTTGGCTCAGTGGTAGGGTGCTTGCCTTGCATGCATGAGGCCCTGGGTTCGATTCCTCAGCACCACATAAGCAGAAAAAGCCGGGAATGGTACCGTGGCTTGTGGTAGAGCTCTAGCCTTGAGCTGAAGAGGTAAGAGACAGTGCCCAGGCCCAGAATTTAGGCCCCATGACTGACCAAAAAAAATGATACCGTCATACATTTAATTTATGGGTTCTCTTTTCTCCTAGAATTTATATATTATGTACCATGCAAGAAAAAATTCTAACAAAGAGCCAGGAGCTGGTGGCTCATGCCTGTAATCCTAGCTACTCAGGAGGCTGAGATCTGAGGATCAAGGTTCAAAGCCAGCCTGGGCAGGAAAGGCCGTGATACTCTTATCTCCAATAAACCACAAGAAAACTGGAAGTGGTGTTGTAGCTCAAGTGGTAGAGTGCTAGCCTTGAGCTAAGAGATGAGGGACAGAGCTCAGGCTCAGATTTCAAGTCACATGACCTACAAAAAATATATGTATACATATATGTATATATACATATGTGTATATATACATATAAAACAAAGAACAATATGGCTATATCTATAACCCATCAATTGGGAGGCGGAGGCAGGAGGATTAGAAATTGACAATCACTTGGGCAATTTAGTGATACACCTAGTCAATTAGTTAAACAAAAGAATACCAAGAAAATACTAAGTATTTGTATTATTTTGTGAATAACTTGATAAAGTAGAATGGCTATGGATTCTATTCACTGTGAGAAAATATGTTAAGGATGAGTAAGTCAGGGCTAATACAGACCATCAGTCAAGCTATATTTGTCATTTAAATGTAATATTTGATTAGTGCAATATTTAATACTTTTATTAGTACAATATTTTATTTATTTTGATGTTTTCACCGATCCTTAAGTGAAAGAAAATATATCCAATTCAATGTGTATCAAAATCAATTTCATTAAGAGTTTGATTTTCTTATCTTTTGGCGTATTTGGTACTCTGACACGTTTCTTATAACAAGTGAATATGAAGTTGAGCATTTCAACTACCACATTAACAAGCTCATTTGATACAGTCAGGCTCAATTGTAAAAAAAAAAAAAAAAGAAAGAAAGAAAGAAAAGAAATTAAAAATGCCCTCTTTACTATCAAGGCCCATGGGTTGTTTAAAAGTAAATACTTTGCTCTGGTTGTTGATTATCCTATTCTACTATGGCAATACCAGCAAGTAAAGAAAGTAGCCGAGGGTGTGCCAAGATTGTCCAAGAAAGATACAGATATGAGAAATTAAGACTGTTAATCTCATCTCAAAGTTATTTAATGGTCACTTTATGCAAATACGGACTACCCTGTTTAAACTAACCAATCATGAGCAGAGTAAATACTTGAGCTCTGCCAATAAGAACAGAGGGGCCCGGCTTGCTGTCTTAGGGATAAATAAAAAGCAACCCTCCTAATCTGTATGCCGGTATGTGTGTGAAGGGTGCACCCTTTTGGACCAAAATTAATTTTGCGTTGCTGAGACAATTCTTTGTTTTCGTGACTTTTTGAGACTTTGGTGATTTTTGCAGAGCATTTTTACAACACAACTAACACAGAATGTTTGAATACTTGAAAATTCACCATCAGATTTCCTGATAATGTAAGTACATCAAATCCTTGCAGGTAGAATACCTAGAATGTTGTAATGCCTGGCATGAATTTCTAACATGGCTCTTCCTCTGTCTTTTCATTTCTTCCGTGTCGTATTTGCTTCCTTGTGTTTACAGTTAGATATAGAGATAAAATTACACAAGTTTATAAATTTAAAAAATAAGCTTGTGGAATAAAGATGGTTCCTAGGACAGAGAAAGAAGATAGGCTCTCAACCAGGTTTATCAATTTGTTTTATTTTATGTGAGTGAATCAGGAGCAAAGGGGGCCATTAGAATAGACTCATTGGGCCAACCTGCAGTGTTCTGGTTTTTTGTTGTTGTTGTTTTTGCTTTTTGTTTTGTTTTTAACCCCCTCAGTTATCTACGGGATGTGAACTTTCCCTATTAGCATATGCCCTTTAAGTGGCTCTCTGAAACTAAGATGCAGCTTGAAGGCGTTTACAGTTGGAGGCTGATTTCTGATAGCTGGGCTAATGCGTGATTCATTGAAGGAAGTGAGATGCATTGGGCAGTTCCTCTCAATATCCATCATAGCATGCTTTTACAGGGTCCATGTTCCTGGTAATGAGAGGCATTTAGTAGTGCCAAAGGTAAAAAGGATAATATCACAAGAAAGACCAGGATTATAGAATAAAAATGTGTTCAGGGAGTTTTCAAGGGGGAGGGTAGTGGGGAGGATTGGGTAGGGGGGAGGATGGGAAGGGATGGGAAGGGGAAACTAAGGAGGAGGCTACAATGCTTGATAAGAAATGTACTCATTATCTTGTCCATGTAATTGTAACACCTCTGTACAGCATTTTCACAATAAAAAAAGAGAGAGAATCACCATATAAACACATAATTTTAAGCAGGATAAATGGTATAATTATCAGACAAGAGTTTAAAAGTAAGGCAAGATGTTACTAATAAAAAAAAATCCCCACAGTATAACCCGTACTTTCACTGCATTTAATGTCGGTATAATTTGTGTAGGGGAAGGGGAAAAACAAGTCATTTAAATAGAGATACAGGTGGACTCATTGCAACAATGAGAAGTACATGTCGTTTTGTCGAAAACGAACTTTACGACTTTGGTGGGGGGGGCGGGGAGGATTGGGTGGGGGGGCGAGGGGAGGATACTAAGGGATAGGAAGGGGAAACAAAGGAGGAGGCTACAATGCTTGATAAGAAATGTACCCATTATCTTGCCCATGTAATTGTAACCCCTCTCTACAGTATTTTCACAATAAAAAAATAGTTAAATATATTAAAGCGTAATTAAATTTCCAAAATGGAAATTATGTTATAAGAAAAGCTGAATGTAGCCGGGCTCTGGTGGCTCACGCCTGTTATCATAGTTAATCAGGAGGCTGAGATCTGAGGATCACTGTTCAAAGCCAGCCTGGGCAGGAGAGACCGTGAGACTCCTATCTCCAATAAACCACCAGAAAACCGGAAGTGGTGCTGTAGCTCAAGTGGTAGAGCGCTAGCCTTGAGCTGAAGAGCTGAGGGACAGCGCCCAGGCCCAGAGTTCAAGTCCCACGACCGACAAAAAAAAAAAAAAAGAAAGGAAAGCTGAATGTTTCCCAAAACTGTTTAGGATCAGTTCTCTGTTCCAAAACACTCTTTTTTTCCTAATATATATTTTTTATTGTAAAGATATTGTACAGAGGCATTACAGTTACATAAGCAAGGTAATCAGTCGATTTCCTATCGAGCATTGATACACCCTCCACTACCATCCCTTTCCTCCCCTCATCCCTCCTAATTCATCCCACCCTCTCCCCGCCCCCCTGCAAAGTTGTAAAGTTCATCTTCAACATACTGTCTTGTATATTGTTATAGAGTCATACTATACCAAAACTCTCTTAATAAATAATTGATCAAATAGTTGTTGGTAGTGATGGTGCTGACTTTGGTGTGTTTGTGTGTGTGTGTGTGTGTACTGATTCTGGAGCTTGAACTCAGGGTCTTATGTTCTCCTTTGGCTTTTTTGCTTAAAGCTAGCTCTACTAAGCCTCAGAAACACTTCAACTTTTGCTTGTTAATCGAAGACATGAGTTCCTCAGATTCATCTGTCCCAACTTGTTTTGAACCTCAGTACTCACAACTCAGCTTTCTTCTGCGTCTCTGTGACTACATGTGTGTGCCAGCAATGTATGGCTCTAAATGGCAAATTTTGAAATTTCATTATTGTAAGTATATACAAAGACACTGAATAAAACAATATCAAAATATCCTTTATATTTCTGTATTTCCTAAAATGGAAACGACATTTTCCTACTTTAAAATATTTTCTATTACCCAACAATTTAAAGTTGCATTTTCACTTTTATTTGTATTTTGTATTAGAAATATCATACCTAATGTAAACTATTAGGTCCAAATCATAACTTTAACTATAAATTTCCTAAGCATCTTCAGTTTTAAATGTCATTTTCTTTGTCTATTTCACAAAAAACACTTCTTTTTTTAATTTAATTTTGTTTTATTTGTGAACATACTTTACAGAGGAGTTACAATTACGTGGGCAGGATAATGCGTACATTTCTTACCAAGCATTGCAGCCTCTTCCTTTGTTTACCCTTCACATCCCTTCCCAGCCTCCCCCCTCCCCCCAATCCCAATCCTTCTCCTTCCCCCCCTTCCCCCCCCACCCCCCCACCCCCCCCCGCACCGACGTTGTAAAGCTAGTTTTGGACATGACAACTTGTACTTCTCATTGTTGCAACAGGTCCACCTGTATCCTTCAAAAAAACTTCTTTTATATGTTCTATCACAAAAGCTGTTAAACAACATTAAGAAGATGAAAATTACAGATGATATCTATGTTCATTTCTTCTATTACATTCATCTCGATATGTGTGATATTGTTATTTATTGTACTAAAAACCACTCTGACTGATACAGATGCACATAAAATCATTGAAGTTTGTGGTAGAAATCTACAAGTCATATAGTTAGTATTTATTGGAACTTGAATTTCTTGAGAAATCTTAAATATATAACCTGATTCAATTCTGATTATAATATTTTACTATTAGTATTACGTTGATAAAATTATTTAAATACTGAAGGGTGGAGTTGTTGCTTAGATGAGGGATGAAATGTTGGCTTCAAAGGTACAAATATTAATATTAATAATATTAATACAATGGTATAAGACCAATAACGTATGCAACATTATATATGTATATGGATTGTCTTGTATAGAAAATTTGAAATTTTATTTTCTATGAAATCTTAAATGAGAGAGATTGTTACAGCCAAGTGCTCAAATTTCCTATTATGGTGGTTTATTAGAGCCATTTTTTGTGTGGGGAGCTGGAATTGTTTCTCATTTCCATTTCTCCCTGCTTTATCCTGTTTTACTAAAATAATACTAACTAAAACATAAAATAAAGTATATAAGAACAATGTCACATTAGTGTGTGGAAAATTTTTGTCAGAATATGATCATTATAACTTAATATGCAGGGGCTGGGAAGGTGGCTCAGTGGTAGAGTGCTTGCCTTGCATGCCTGAGGCCCTGGGTTTGATTCCTCAGTACCACATAACTTAATATGTAAATTTAAACATGTATATTAATACCTATAGAAATCTTATTTTTTCCATAAAACAAGGTGTTTTATTTGGGATTATTGAAGTCCTTTAAAGAAAATGAATGTCTAATTTTTCATCATGTCTTCTGGTTTTGGGTGGAGTAAGTACTGTACTGATGGTAAAATCCTGCCTACTTTTATTAAGCTGTATAACTGGCTATTCAGACATCAGAATTTGATTGCAGCTTTCACACGTCAGAAGTATCATGTTTATAAAGACAGTTATATGGCTGGCAGAGCTGTGAAAGATGTTTCAAAAAATGTCCAGGTTCCAAAGTTATAATTTTCATTATTAATACAATGAAAAATTGTGCATTTTCAAAACTGAGTTTGTGAATGGAAGTTGAGATAGATAAAAATTAGACTAAAAGAACTGTACACTAGACTAGGTGAATCAACAGCTGCATGATTACAATAATCTGGCCCCTATTACACAATGTTGTTCAGCCATCAACAAAATCATCTGAATGAAAGGAGAGGTTTTATTTAAAAAACTCAGATGTAGCATATAGGACAACATAGGTGAAATTATTCAAAATATCAAAGAGGTATGTTCTCGGATTTGCTAGTAGGATTTTTTAAAATGTATAACTTAATATAAAAGTTTAAATCTAGCCAGGTGCTGGTGGCTCATACCTATACCTATAACCTGTGTTCCTTAGCAGGCTGAGATCTGAGGATTATGGTTTGAAGTCACACCAGATAAGAGAGTCCATGAGACTCTTATCATCAATTAACTATCAAAAAGCCAGAAATGGAGCTATTGCTCAAGTAGTAGAATGCTAGCCTGGAGCAAAAAAGCTCAAGGACAGGGATCAGGCCTTGAGTTCAAGCCCATGTCTAGGACAAATAAATATCTTAAATCTAAGCCGGGTGCCTTAGGCTCATGCCTGTAATCCTAGCTATTCCGGAGGCTGAGATCTGAGGATCACAGTTCAAAGCAAGCCTGGGCAGGAAAAGCTGTGAAATTCTTACCTCCAATTAACCACAAAAAAACCAGAAGTGGCCCTGTGGATAAGGTGGTAGATTGCTCGCTTTGAGCTGAAGAGATGAGGGACAGTGCCCAGGCCCAGAGTTCAAGCCCCACAACAGGAAAAAAAAAAGTAGCTGCCAGGTCATGGTGTCTCTCATCTATAATCTTGACTACTGAGGAGGATGAGAACCAAGGATGAGGGTACAAACCAGCTCCAGCAGACAAATCCTCAAGTCTTCAAAATTCTTATCCTCAATAACTAGTGAATAGCTGGATGTGGAAGTTTGGATGAGTGGTAAGGCACCAGCCTTGAGTGGAAAAAGCCAAGCAATAGTACAAGGCTTTTATTTCAAACCCTAGTACTAGCACCAAAAAGACATAAATAAGAACTTAGTAGATAGTGGAAGTCACTGGAAGTCTGCTAAGCCATTGACTATAAAGTATTAAAGATAAGCCCTTAGAATATTCTAAAGGGAAAGAACTTAGAATACTGCAGAAACTATATGCTTAGTAAAATAAAAATTTAAAAAACCCTATACCTTCTCTTTTTTATGAAACAAATGGGGGAGCTAAATACATTTTCTTATGTAATACATTGGGACATACTGGAATAAAACATTATGCTAAGAATGCTAGTTTAAGACTGCTTTGTTGTCACGTAAATTATTTTAAGTAGTTTTATGAAAAAAAACAAACATGTAGATTGTTGCATTACTATCTTCTGTAATACCACTGGAATTAGTTAACTTGTTTCAAATATTTTTATATGGAAGTCCTAAACTGCCAATGACCATGATTGAGATTTTATTTTTTATTATTAAGTTTTTTATTGTGAAAATATCATACAGAGGAGTTACAATTACATGAGCAAGGTAATGAGTATATTACTTAACAAGCATTGTTGCCTCCTTTGTTTCCTGGGAAAGTGACATTGACAATTCAGTTAAGAGGAAGTCATTCCTAAGAATGGAAGACCCCTAATCCAGTGGAACTAATGTCTTAATATAAATAATATTTGGGCAAAAGTATACACTCAAAGAGAAAGGTGGATGTCATGGTGTTGCCTTTACAAGGCAAAGAATGCAAGAGATTGTCAGAATACTACCAGAAATGAGTGGAGCAAGATCAAATGGATCCTCTTGAATAGTGTCCAGAAGAAACTAACACTGCTGATAGGATTTTTGTTTTTTTTTTAAATTTTTATTTTTTGTGAACATACTATACAGAGGGCTTACAATTACATGGGCAAGATAATGAGTACATTTCTTTTCTTTTTTTTGGGGGGGGGGATCCGGTCGTGGGGCCTGAACTCTGGGCCTGGGCGCTGTCCCTCAGCTCTTCAGCTAAAGGCTAGTGCTCTATCATTTGAGTCACAGCGCCACTTCTGGCTTTTTTCTTTTTGCTTATGTGGTCCTGAAGAATCGAACCCAGGGCCTCATGCATGCAAGGCAAGTGCTCTACCACTGAGCTACATTCCCAGCCCATAAGTACATTTCTTATCAAGAATTGCAGCCTCCTCCTTTGTTTACCCATCACATCCCTTCCCAGCCTCCCCCCCCCCCCCCCCCCCCCGCACCAAAGTTGTAAAGTTCATTTTCGACAGGCCAACGTGTACTTCTCATTGTTGCAACAGGTCCACCTGTATCCTTAAATGACTTGTTTTTCCCCATCTCCTCCACAAATTATACCGACATCAAATATAGTGAAACTAAGGCTTATACTGTGGGGCAACAAAGAAATAATCTTATAAATGCATTAGAAACAATTGCATGAAAGAAAAAAAAAACATTTAAATACCTGTCCAAGGGTTCATTTTCCTAACATCACATTATCTGACCTTTTCTGCTTGACTCATACATATACTAGATAGTGCAAATAAGGGAAACCATGGGACCTATGTTTCTTTGGGCTTGGCTTACTTCACTTAATATAATTTTTCCATGTCTTTCCATTTCCTAACATATGGTGCAATGTCATTCTTTCTGATGGAGGCATAGAATTCCATTCTGTATATATACTACATTTTCTTTATCCATTCATCTACTGAGGGGCATCTGGTTTGGTTCCACATCTTATCTATGGTAAATAATGCTGCAATAAACATAGTTGTGCTGGTAGCTTTTGTGTAGTCTTGTTTGTAAACATTTGGGTAAATGCCCAAAAGTGGGATTGCTGGGTCATAGGGGAGCTCTATGTGAAGTGTGTTGAGGAACCTCCATACTGCTTTCCAAAGTGATTGAACAAGTTTACATTCCCACCAAAAATGAAGTAAGGTTCCCTTCTGTCCACATCCCCTCCAGCATCTGTTGTTGTTAGAGTTCTTGATTTTTGCCATTCTTACTGGAGTGAGGTGGTATCTCAATGTTATTTTGATTTGCATTTCTTTTATGGCTAGGGATGTTGAACATTTCTTCATGTGTCTCTTGGCCATCCTTCTTTCTTCTTCAGAGAATTTTCTCTTTAAGTCTTTAGCCCACTTATTTATAGAGCAGTTGTTTCTTTGAGGATTTGTTGTTGGGGGATTTCATTTTTTGAATTCCAGGTATATTTTAGATATGAGACCCTTGTCCTTTGTATGGCTAGTGAAGATCTTCTCCCCATCTGTGGGTTTTCTACCTGCTGATAGGTTTTATTTTGAATGTTCAGGGTTTATATGAGGATTTGAATTTGTGTTATAGTTCATTTAGTCTGTGGTAGTTTGTCTGAGTAAGTGAAGATGACTAATAATTATCCACACATTTCTATTGTACTCCCAACAGAAAAAGGTGTATGTATGTGTGCGTGCATATATATATATATATATATATATATATATATATATATATATATATGAAACACAATTACTAATATATCATATGATGCCAAAATGTGTAATATATACTTAGGAAGAGAGAATTTGTTCATAACTATAATACAGTGGTTATTTAATTATGACTGAAAGATGAGCATTGACATCATCACGTGGAGAGAAATAGAAAAATCCAGATAGTGGAAACAAAATAATAGAATTTCAGAAGTATATGAGTGTGAGAATGGAATGAAATAATTGCAGGGCAGACTTTGTGAAGACAAACAGATATCTTCAGAATAAGCAGTTGTCTATGATAAATGATAAATTCCATCGGTATTCCAAAAGTGAACAACTGTAAAGAGTTGAAGAATCATCTGCCCAATGAAGTAATATGATGTCTCTTCAAGTTTGTAGCTTTTGATAAAATTAATAAAGTCAGGTATATGATTTAATATGATAGGAAACACAAAAGCAGTGTTCCTTTCAGGCTAGAACTAAGTTACCATACATGGCCAGAAAGTGGATGCAGAAACATTGTATTAAACAAATTTTGCTAATATCTATGGTATCAAATTTTTGGTTATCAAATGTGGAAAAAATGTCAGAAGTCTCTAGGACTCTAAGTTATAATACACAAAATCTTGGAAGATACCTAAAAATTGTGCCTTTGATATAGACAGAAATTCATTATCCGTAAGCATGAATTCTGGGTCTGTCTCTAGAGGAGTCTTATCTGCTGCGTCTACAGAAATGAACAAGAGAAGTGTCCCCAAATCTCCTAAACCCAGTGCTTTAATAAAAGGAGAGAAAAATGAAATAATCAGATAGACCTCATTGCAAATGTCCTAAGATATATAAAGCAGAACAGAATGGTATTAAAGTGACCTGGGGCATACAGTAAGTTGAGAAGCACTCGACTAAAAGAAAGCAATTATCCGAGGCAAAGTCAGTTATGTGAAGATCTCAGGGTAAAGAGCACAGTTTGAGAGTAGAAAAACTAGAACAAACATACACATTAAACAATAATTTAGAGAAGAATAAGAAGAATTGGGAAGCCAGATAAATAACTAAAGAAAATGGAAAAAATACATACGTAAATGAAATACCAAGAAATAAAACAGAAAAGCTGAATATGTGGATATTTTAGTACGTATTTTCCAAGTGAATATTTTAGTATACTAGTTCTAGCTACATGAAAGTATTCATGAAAATATGGCTGTGAGTTGTCATTGGTTCTTACAAAATCCTACTTTCTCAGGATCAGAAACTGGATCTACTAATGCAAAGTACTATGCCTTTTTTGTGTGCTTAAGTAATTTCTGATGCTATCAATGATACAGGGAAGATATTTATAAGATCTTTAAAAGAATACATATTAGCAAGATGTTTTTTTCATTTTTTATCATGTTTTTTCTTCATTTTTACAATTACATGGACAAGGTAATGAGTACATTTCTTATCAAGAATTGTTGCCTCCTCCTTTGTTTCCCCTTCCTTTCCCTTTCCATCCCCGCTCCCCTTCTCTCCCTGCCCCGCCCCCAACCAAAGTTGTAAAGTTCGTTTTTTGACATAACATCTTGTACATCTCATTGTTGCAATGGGTCCACCTGTATCCTTATTTAAACTATTTGTTTTTTCCCTTCCCCTCCACAAATTAGGCCAACATCAAATACAGTGAAAACAGGGGTTATACCATGGGGAAGGGACATACAAAGCAACAAAGAAATCGTATTATAAACATGTTAGAAAGAAAAAAAAATCGAATCCTTATCTTGCGGTTCATTTCGCGTAACATCAACTTATCTGACCATTTATACTTGTCTAAGACATATACTAGTAATTGCAAATAAGGAAAACCATGGGACCTATGTTTCTTTGGGCCAAGCTTACTTCACTTCATATAATTTTTTTTCTAGTCTTTCCAATTCCTAACAAATGGGGCAATGTCATTCTTTCTGATGGTGGCATAGAATTCCATTTATTTTAGATATATTCATAGGACTTCTTATCAGGCCCCTATAAAGACAAAGAGAAGTATTCATATTTGTTTTGGGAGAGAAGACAAAGCAAAATACAGTCAGCATATAGGCCAGGAAAACATAATATTGATTTAATTGAAACACTGTTCTTTTTTTTTAAGTGCTTACAGCTTTGTTTTCAAACAAAGAATTGACACTATATTTCCCAAATATTTGGCCTATTACTATGAATAATTTAATACAAAGTTTAAAGTATGTAATTTTTTGTTAGCTGAATGTTAATTTTTTTTCTTGAGTTCTATCCGAACAATCTAATTGAAAACAAATATCTAAGTCAAAGAGAGAATTCTCAAACAGGAAGATCTTGTACAAGAGTTATCAATAAGGTTATCAGCCACTATTGGTTTCAATATGTGAATGTGGTTCAGCTGAGCCATAGTTTTAGAGTGTTTTTGCTAGTGTATGTCTAGAGGCATATAACATTTCCTCTAATAATTTGTGGTCAGGGAAGATGGCAGCTGGATTTCTGGTAGTTAGCTTCTGACATTTCTATGTGTATTACTTTCTGCAGCCTGCACATTGGGAATTCCAGTTTATGCACAATCTTTCCTTCCCATGCTTGCCTACCTTAATGATTTTGGACATACTTTGCCAGCAATAACAATATCTTGTAATAAGTACTTTTAGAAGTAAGAAATCATGTAACTCGTTACAAAAACCATAAATTAGTAATACATCTACTTATTAGATATGTGTTCTTTAAATGGCCACTATTTCTGAATTAAGTACTGATCAAGACAAGCCCTCTGAACTGTCTTCACTATATTTTAGAGAAAGGATTTATAATAATACATTATTCTGAAGTTTTGACTTAAAATCAATCAAAGTTCTAGGACAGACCATTACCTTTTAATCAAAAACTTGATAAAGCCGTTTCAGTATGATAGAGCAAAGTACAATTTTTGAAACCGTTTATAAGAAAACCTTTCTTTCCTAAATAAGCTTTTTGCTCAGGTAATAGGGAATATGTAATTGACAAAAACTCATCCATTCAATATTAGGTGATTATTTGAGCAATGGGAAACCATATATACCTTCATTTTCTCTCAACCTATACTATTTTGTGCAATATTATCATGAATAATATAAAAGTGGCACGGGATGATGGTGGGAGGGGGAAAGATGGGAAGGGGTGGTAAGGGGAAACAAAAGAGAAGGCAACAGTGCTTGATAATAAATGTACTCATTACCTTGCTCATGTAATTGTAACCCCTCTGCACAGTATTTCCACAATAAAAATAAAGTTGTGAAATGAACTTTGAAATTGATTCAAATTATTGTAAAAACAGAATTTTATTATACAGACTAAAGTGAAAAAAATTCAGTAATTTAGAGAAAACTTGCAAAATTTCGATTATAATTCCCTAAGGGTAGGCAATAGAAAAAATAGCAATTTTCTTTATAAGACAATTCAATTCATAGACACTGCTGGCTTGTGGTGGGCCAATTCAGACTTAGTTGTAAAAGACTAGCACTGAGCCTTCCCTAATAGACTCTGGTTACAATTATTGCTCTTGCCCACGTATTTCTCTCCTTTGCTATGTAGCATGTTATGTGTATTAAGGAGTTCATACCTTATATTTTACTAACATTTTTAAACTTATGTAAGTATTACTGTTTAATTTTTTATAAACAAAAACTTGTAAAACTAGTAATTATATTGTGATATTTCCATACATGCACAGAGTGTACTTTGAACAAGTTCACTCATTCTTCTATATTCTTACTGCTCAGTGCCCATTCCCCTCTGCTTTTTAAAATAACCTTTGGTGAATTTCATTAATATGTATATATATAAATATATATACACATATGTGTTTTTATATATTTTATATATTAATATAAATACATGTTCCTTATATGTGTGTGTTTACTATATTTATTTGAAATCTAATTTATTTATAATATAGAAATACATGTGATATATATTCATATATTTATACATCAGATATTTATATATACATAAATTTTGAAATTACCCACTCTGTCTAATTTTTCTTAAAATCAGTATATATATATATGTACACACACACACACACGTACACACACACACACATATATATATATATATATATATATATGTATATATATATATGTATATTAGTCATGGGATTAGTCATGTAGCTTGAACACTGGGCCAAGGCACTGTCATTCAGCTCTTCAGCACAAGGCTAGTGCGCTACCTCTTGAGCCACAGCACCTCTTCTGGTTTTTTGATGGTTAATTTGATTAGAGTCTCTTTGACTTTCCTGCCTGGGCTGGCTTTGAACTGTGATCCTTAGATCTCAGCCTCCTGGGTAGCCAGGATTGCAGGCATGAGCAACTGGCACCTGCAGAATAAGTACGTTTAAGGCATTGCTTTCAAGAACTGGTCGAGGTAAATAGTATCAATTCAGAGGAAGAATCTAGAATACATTTTTCTTCTCACTTAAGATATGATTCCTTAATTATGGCACAATGAAAAACAACAGGGTTTAGCATCTGATTTGTATTTCAGAATTTGTAAGTTTCATAGTATTTTAGTCAGTTTTCTTATTTATAAATCCTGCAAAAATCTATTGAGTCTTTGACTAAAACTCAGTAGAGCCTTTGACTCTACTGTTTTATGAATAAAGTATATTTTAAAAGAACACGTTATGAACACTTACAAAGTCTAATACAAAATAATAGAAAGTATATTAATTATGATTATAACTAAGTTCACTAAATGATTATAAGGTTACATGGAAAATACTATGTAGTTCCAATATTCTGTGTGAAACTTAAAATGTCTAATTGATTTATTAGTTAAATTGAAGTCCATAGGGCTCATGCAAAAGGAACATACAAAATCATTGCTGTTGCAAATCAACTTGTGTTTCTATTCTTCAAACTGAAGGAAGATGAATTAGATATAAATTTTAAATAATAAAACCAACAAGTTTTAAAACAATTCATTTATTTAATTGTTAATCCTAAAATTAAATAATGTGAAGAATGTATAAATATCCATTATGGATTTTAACACTGTGAGTGACATAACCAACTTTGATAAGGAATAAATTATGCATAAGGGGAAGGAATTTATATTCATTAAGTCTCAAAAATGAAAATGCAGAAATACAGAAGCTAGGTATAATAATTAAACTTTTTGTGTATTTTGCATTAGGTAACATTTAGAAATATGTAACTACCATAATATCAAGTAGCAGTAATGCCATTCATAATTAGGACACTATTAGAATTTGAATGAATTGTTAAAGAGTTTAGAAATTCATAATTGGTAATTATTTGCTATATAAGTCTACATCACAGTTTACATATTGGATTAACAAACTTGATATACAGTCTTATTTATGCTCCTAAAAGCTTTTAATATTTTCTACGTATCACAGAAATAGGTGTTTAAAATAAGAATGACAAACATACGCTAGGTGATAGAAAACGTACTGTGTCAGTAAATGAGCAATGCGATGGTTGAAACTTGGACATTCACATTGCAAATAATCTATCAAGCCGAGCTCCCCTGTGGCTCATGCCTGTATTCCTAGCTACTCAGGAGGCTGAGATCTGAGGATCACAAATCAAAGTCAGCCCGGACAGGAAATCTCATATACTCTAATCTACATTTAACCACCAGAAAACTGGAAGTGGTGCTGTGGCTCAAGTGGTAGAGCATTAGCCTTGAGCTGAAGACCTCAGGTAAAGCACCCAGACCCTGAGTTCAAGTCCCACAATCAACCAAAAAAAAAAGAGAGAGGAGATATCCACCAATATTGGGAGACTATTTTCAACAAAATCACCAGTAGATTAATGCATTATCACATTAAGAAAAAAAATAATCTGCAAGAATATTTTCTCTCTACTGTCAAATTTTATTATCATTTTTATTGCCAAGGAGATATACAAAAGGGTTACAGTTACATAAGTAAAGTAATAAGTATATTTCTTGTCAAACTTGTTACATGGACTTGGGAGAATAGCATATCATTTTGAGATTCATAAAGGAATCTTAAGTCATAAAAATTAGCTTAAGATTTGTCAACATGTCTGGATACATTAAATTTAGCCTTTGCTGGCTAAGGCTTAGCAGTTCACATCTAATCCTAGCTATTCAATAGGTAGACATTGGAGGATCAATGTTCTAAAGCATTTCAGGCAGAAATGTCCGAGAAAATCTTATCTTCAATGAAAAGTTAGAAGTGGAAGTGTGACTCAAATGGTGGAGCTAGTCTTGAGCAGAAAAGATAAGGGACAGCACTTAGTCACTTAGTTCAAGCCCTGGTACACACACACACACACACACACACACACACACACACACACACACACACACACACACACACACACACACACACACACGCACCAAAATAAAACAAATTAAGAAAAATACAATAAATACTTGAAAGCATACCAATCAGCATCACAGAAAATACTTCCATCAACCTACACATGGTTATATAAAATTATAGAAGGCTTGTAGGTTTTATTAAACTTTACATGGATATTATTCTTCTGTTTGTGTTTAAAGTGACAGTCCTCTAGTGTAAAGCTTTCCTTTATTTTTATGAATAGCTATGTTTCTTGCCGTGAAATTTGGAGACTGGAAGAACCCCATGAATGATAATTATAATGGTCCTAATTTTATTGGAAAGGTCAAATTATTTTTCTCAAGATAATTTTCTAAAGATAAAAGTTTTATTGTATACTAAAAAATTACTTGGATGGTTTAATAAACACATGTCACCAAAAATGGTACATTTTCAAAACTGAGTTAACTACTCAGGAGGTAGAGTTTGGGGAGTCAATAGTTGAGGTAAGTCCTGGTCAAAATTGGTTAGGCTCTTATTTCCAAGAAAAAGATGGGTATAATTGTAAACACACGTTATCATGAATCTTAGGCTGGGACAGCAGAAAGCATAAGACCCTATCTGAAAAATAACTAAATATAAAGGGCTGGATGTGTGGTTCAACTAGTTTAGGTATTAAATAGCAAGCACAAGGGTTTGAATTCATAACCAGTACTCCCTAAATAATTTTCTTCAACATATTATATAATATATATTATATGTAATATATAGGGATTGTGAACCAATAGAGATACTGCTTTTTAAAATGAGCTTTCTGACACAATTGACTTCTCTTTTAGCATTATTTATGAAAATTTCTTTGTAGTCAAGTGACCTTGCTTCCTAAATGTCAATGATAAACAAAAGAAAATTGGTTTCACACAAAGTAGGCTTAACTTTATGTATTTTGTTATTTTCCCAATGTTACTAGAACCAGGATAAATACCACATTTTACAGCATTATGCAGCTAATTTATAGTTCAGGGGAGGCACAGACTTCATCTCCTGACAGCAAAATTTTATGTTTCCATTTCAATTAGACTGCCTAATACAGTAATAGCAGGCCAACAAACCTTAAATATAAGTTAAGCTAACATGATCCATTACCTTATAAAACTTGAGTATCCTGTGGAGTCCTGCGGAAAATGCCAAGTGATTTTCCAAAACTTAATCTTCCTAAATGTCAGATAAAGGTGCTTTTGTTTTCATTCTTTAAAACTGGGGCAAAAACCCCAAGTGTGCCTGTAAGTTACAGAGAAAATTCTTCTTAATATTTGTACTAAATAAACAACAGTCTTTCCAACCACCATTTGTTTTGCTAGCCACTGTAAATAAAAATATACAAGGTTGGTGCAAAGGAAACTCAACACAAAAAGTTGTTTTTTTATTTTTTTAAGGAAAAGATATAAGGATGTTTTTAGCAAAAATATTTCTTCCTCCTGTATTTTAGCAGGACTGACAAGCTTGGCAGCTTTGGATATCATCTGTAATCAAAGAAATTACTTTAAAAAGTTTTTTTTCTTTTAGTAAAATTATAGTGATCTCTTCTGCAGTAAGAAAAACACCCATTCAATACAAAATTTCTTGTTTTAGGTAAGTTTTTTTGTTGTGAAAATACTGTGCAGAGGGGTTACGGTTACATGAACAACGTCATGAGTACATTTCCAATCAAGTATTGTTACCTACTCTTTTGTTTTTCCCCTATCTTCCCTTCCTTCCCACCTCCACAATGACACAACTTCCAATCCCCTCCCACAACCGCCTAAATTGTAAAGTTCGTTTTTGGGGGGTAGTGGTACAGTATTGGGGCCTGAACTCTGGGCCTGGGAGCTGTCCCTCAGCTCTTCAGCTCAAGTCTAGCACTCTACCACTTGAGCCACATCGCCACTTCCAGCTTTTTTCTTTTTGCTTATGTGGTGATGAGGAATCGAACACAGGGCCTCATGGTTGCAAGGCAAGTGCTCTAACACTGAACCACCTTCCCAGCACTGTAAAATTCATTTTTCAACAGAGTGTCTTGTACATCTCATTGTTACAATGGGTCAACCTATATCCCTATTTAAACATTTTGCTTTTTCCCTTCCCCTCCCCAAGCTAGAGAAGTGTAAATACAAGATGCAGGGAACCTACATCAAATACAGTGAAAACAGGGGTTATACCGTGGGGGAGTAACAAACAAAGTAACAAAAAAATCATATAGTACATTATAAATACTGTAGGAACAATAGCAAGAAAGAAAAAAAACCACTTGTGTCCCTATCTTGGGGTTGATTTCGTTCAGAATTTTCTGAAGAATTAATGTGATAGCACATTTAAAACAATTTCAAAATATAAATCAGTGGTCTGATATAAGCATTGTTCAGTATGATTATTTTTAAACATCTGTTTACTTTTAACTAAATTTTCTTTTCATTTTTTCTTTCATATATATATATATATATATATGGTGGTTGGGAGTTCTAGAATACATTTATAGATAGATAGATAGATAGAGAGATAGATAGAGATAGATAGATAGATAGATAGATAGATAGATAGATAGATAGATAGATAGATAGATAGATAGATACATACATAGATAGATGTAAATGTAGATTTAGATATAGATATAGATATAGATATAGATTGGTTGGGAGTTCCAGAATAAGAATTTAGAGTATCATATAAGTGATTCATAATCTGAGACAAAGCAGTATTTTCTCACTAGCAATATTTACTACTCCCTGTTTTGTTTTTCTCTTTCTCTATTATTTATAATTTTTTTATTTACAAGAGGCAGTGAAGGTCTTCCTGTGCAGAGTAGACTGGCCATGAACTCACAAACCTGCCTCAGCCTTCTGAGGTCTGGAATTACAGGTGTGTACAATAATCCCCATTTATGACCAGCTTTGTTTTTTTTTTGTTGTTGTTCCTTTATTGAAACAGGAGAAATTAATAGTGACTCAGGAAAACCGAACAGTGAAATGCTATTTCTTTTTTTTTATGTTTTTTATTGTAAAAATATTGTATAGAGGGGTTAGAGTTACACGAGTAGGGTGATGAGTAAATTTCCTATCCAACATTTTTACCTCCTCCTTTGTTTTTCCCCTAACATCCCTTCCCATCCCACCTCCCCACCTCCCACCTCCCCCTCCAAGTTGTAAAGTTCCTTTACTACATAGTGTCTTCACATCTCATTGTAACAATGGATCATCCTGTATCCTTTTTTTCCCTTATTTGTAATAGCTCATATAAGTCGAGGACTAGCAGAAAAGGTCAAAAGCTATGTACATATGACCATATAAGATGATGTTAAGTGAAATGAACCCCAAGATATGGGCACATATCTTTCTTGCTATTGTTTTTTAATATATCTAAAATGTATTATGTGATTTTTTTTTGTTTCTCTTGTATGTTCTTCCCCTATGGTAAAATCTCTGTTTTAATTGTATTTGATATTGGTGCCCTGCATCGTGAAATGTTATTTCAAATGGATACAGAAATAATGTGAGTTAGATGAACCTTCTTTGAAATCACAGTTGCAATAATGAGCCTCATGTCTGCCCTCTGTGCAGAGGCATAGACTTCCTGTGACAGTCTCTCTTAACTCTCACTCCTCACCACTGATGCAAAAAGGTGAGAAATTTGAGATGTGCATAATGTTTGAAAATGTCTTCAGGATAATATCATACAGTGTGAAAAAGCCATAGTGCATTTCTAAGAATGTCAAGAAGTCACAAAATAAGCATCAGAAAATACATTATTTAATTTAAATGTTATTGATTATGGAACAATAGGAGTTTAGAAGAGACAGAAGAATCAAGGATAGTGAATAAGAGAGGTTAATCTGACTAAATTCAATCTCTAAATATGTAAAATACCATGGAGAAAGTACTTTGTACAATTAATATATATTAAAATGAAATTGGGGGGTAACAATGTTCAACATACCTGACATATGTGACTGAAACCCCTCTGTCCATCACCCTAACAATAACATTAAACTAAAAAATGCAATGAAAAAAAAAGAAAAGTAAAACATTCTCTATTGAGGGAAGGCAGGCACAGAAGGAGGAGAAAACCTAGAGATATATTGGAGAATGGAAATGCATATATGTACTTTATATGCCTATATGAAAACAGAACATTGTAAGGTGCAGAAATCATTTGAAGAAGAAGCAGATTCCTAGAGGGGATAGGTTAATTATGATAAATTGTATGCATGACTAGAATTATAATAATGAAACACTAAAAAACAAACATTTTAAAATATTATGAAAATAGAATACACACACACACACACACACACACACACACACACACACACACACACACACACACACACACACACACACACACACACCTTTTATTTCTGTATGCACATAATCTCCCAGCAAGAAGAATGCATTGGGAAATCATCCAATCCTCCCCATTGGGGCTAGGTGTTGTTAGATGATGAAGGAAATATTTTCATAATCGATGTTACAGTGCTATTTTCTAAGGTGGCACAATAGAAGAAAGTGGAAAAAAATGACATGCGTGAATCTAGTTCTCATTTCATAATTGCCAAACAGCTTCTGCAACTGGCACTCCAAATATTTTGGTGCTACTGTAGAGAAGGTTGATTGCATTGGAATGTAGCATGCTTTCTTGCTCAATCATTTCTTGGCATAGTAGATTTAATGTTTGCAGCATGTTTTGAAAAAATACAAAATTTTTCAGCGTGTCAGTGTTGTGGGAATACAGGGGAAAAGGAGGGTGTGTGTGTGTGTGTGTGTGTGTGTGTGTGTGTGTGTGTGTGTGTGTGTGTGTGTGTGTGTGTGTGTGTGTGTGTGTGTGTGTGTGTTTCAAGTTTAAAATATTCAGGGACAGTGTATTATATATTTCAATTTTAGATGACATATATAAAACAAATGGTAAAAGAAGATGGATTTTTTTTTCATTTTCAGTTTTTTTCTGGTAGATTTGTGGAAGAAGGCACTGATGCTTGAAATCAGGTCTTGAATTCTCATTTGGCTTTGTGTTCAAAGCTAGCACTTTAGCACTTGAATCATGGCTCCATTTCTGGCTTTTTGCTGGTTCATTGGAGACTAAAGTCTTAAACACTTTCCGAATGTTCTGGTTTTGAACCATGATCCTCAGAAGTCAGCCTCCAGAGTAGACTGGGATCACGGAACTGTGCCAGCAAGATCTGGTTTATTCTTTTTTTAATGTCTCCTTAAGGTCAAATTTTACCAAAGCATGGAGTACTGATAACTAATTTATTTATTTATTGAATTATTTATTTCAAATGAGTTCTCATTCTATTTAAGGGACCATTACAACCTGATTATAAAAACAAACTTACTGAGATTTACTGGCCCTTCAGAGCATACACTTTGTTAAGCATATTTTTAAATACTTAATTTTATTGAGACATATTTTTCAAACAATAGAATTCAATCAATAAAGGTTATACTTTAGTAGGTTTTTTTTGGTTTGGGTCCGGTCTTGGAGCCTCAACTCTGGGCCTGGGCGCTGTCCCTTAGCTCTTAAGCTCAAGGCTAGCGTTCTACCACTTGAGCCACAATGCCACTTCTGGCTTTTTCCATTTTGCTTATGTGTTGCTGAGGAATCAAACCCAGGGCCTTCTGCATGCAAGGCAAGCATTCTACCACTGAGCCACCTTCCCACCCCTTACTTTAGTGTTTTATAACAAATGCATGTTTATTGCATAACATTGTATCAAATTGTATAACATCATCAATACAATCTATATTTGTAAGTAATGTTCACCTTCAAACATTCCTCAACTAAATACTTTGGCCACTGTTTTTTTGTTTGTTAGGTTCCATGTGTAGAATTTTTATAAATAAATATTAAATACTAAAATGTTTAGTCACATGGTCTTGTCTCTTTCAGAAAGAACTATGCTTTTGATATTTATATATGCTATATTTTGTATTTGCATTTCAGGCTGTTTTTAAAATTATATTTTATTATCTTTAAATAGTTGTGCAGTGGTTATCAGTCAATATATCAATATATAAGTAAAATGGATCTTAGTTAACATCACTCCTTTCACCTTTCTCCTCCATCCCCTTAAGCCTAACCCCCTCCTCTCTTTTCTCAATTTCATAGCGTATGCATTGAATGTTATGACTAATATTCCCCCTCCCACTCTTTACTCATTTACCCCTCCAATTCATTTCCCAATCCCAGCACCCTATCAGTTCCAGTTTCCTGGTATTCAGTTTGTTGGACTGAAAGATTTATAAGGAACTAGAATGGATGCTGTCTCTCAGCTGTCCAGCTCAAAGGCTAGAGCTCTACTACCTGAGCCACAGTACCACTTCCATTTTCTTGGTGGTTTATTGGAGATAAGAGTCTCATGGACTTTCCTACCTGGGCTGGTTTTGAACCATGATCCTCAGATCTCAGCCTCCTGAGTAGCTAAGATTATAGGCATGAGCCACTATCACCCGTCTTATTATATTATTTTTTTAAAGAATTCCATCCTTTGTTTAATACATTTGTGTGCACTTGCATACAGCCCTAGATGTGTTTATTTGTATATTTATAAATTATTTCTAGACTCCACATATGAGTAAGAACACGTATCCTTTGTGTCTTGGACTGACTGACTTCTAGAATAAATTTTGATCAGGTCCATCCATTTATTTGCAAATCAAGTAGATTTATCTATAATTAGTATCTATTTATAAGAAGATAAAAATGTACTTATTTCTTCATTATATCACAGACATATGGGCTCTTTCAAGTTTTGAGCTAGTATAAGTGTTTCCATAGGCATTTATTTGCATATGAATCTCAGCATAGACGTTAGTTCTCATATCTTTTAGATAAACATCTAGCTATGTACTCTAGACTGATAATATTCATATATACACATACATATTCAAGACATATATACATATAAACACACATACACAGAGATCAAGGAGCTGTGGCACACACCAATAATTCTAGCTACTCAACAGTTCTGAGATCTAAGGATTGTCTGTCAAACAATCTTGGCATCCAAGTCCTTGAGGCTCTTCATCTTTAACCAACCAAAACCTAAGTGAGTTGGTAGAGCACCAGCCTTGAGAAAAAACCCATCAAGGGAGGAGGCAGGGCAAAGTCCTGAGTTAAAGCCTCAATAGTTGTGCTCACACACACGCACACACATGTAAGTTTATTTAATTTAAATGCTTTACATCTTTTATACATATTATTAATTGGTTGTCTTCCTTGTAAGAAATCTTTATATCACATGAATATATTTTACCAGCTACTTATTTAATCTGTTTTTATTGTCTTTTTCTTATTTTTCCCTTAATTTTTATGAATACATATTTAGATTTATGATGTGTGACTTACTTCTCTATATCTAGCACATATTCTTTAGGCCTTTAAATGTCCATAATGAACACTATTATGTTGCTTGATACTCTTCAAAATGTTTTACAGGTTTGACACTTGCAGTCTTCAAATAATTTCTGAGTTAATTTTTTTAATGATACCAGGCAAGCATCTCATTCTGCTAGGGATCAGGTAACAAAATTCAGTCAACCAGGTGGCTTAACTGGTACCCTTCATATCTCACATGTCTGGAGAATGGGAAGAGCAAGAAAGAGTTGCTAATACAATCTCTCGAAGCATCTTCTTCTAGCTGTGGGATGTCATCCTCCTTCATACTCACATAGCGACTTGCTGAAAAGCAGATCTTGTCTTTCGTTCTTTACTATTTCAATATTAAACCAACCAGCAGAGCTCCATCCTCAAACATTATTGAACCTAGTTTACTCTTAATATTTTTACCTGCCCAAACCTGGGTCATAAGATTTCACAAATGAACTGAAGCACCAGACCAGTCTACCAAATGAAGAGCTCATATTTATTTGATTTTCATATGGATATTTATATAAATATTTACCAAGCATTATTTGTTAAGATTAATATTCCAACCTCATTTAATTTTTTGACACTTTTTTGGCCAATGCCTATTTCTGAACTTGTTTCTTCCCTGCACTTGATACAGAAATGGCCAAACATCACTCAGTTGGAACAATAATTTGTGTGTTAAGTAAGCCCAGTATATAATTTAAGATTAAATTTTCATTACTTTGAAAATTTTTTGAATAATATTGAATACTACTAATTTTGTATATTTCTTCAATAATGATGTCTAGATTTAGCATATCAATTTTAAAAGAATTTATGGTTTTGAGTTTGAAAGTTAAGAACATAAAAATAAAGAACACACATATATACAACATAGTGATTTATTTAGGCATAATGAAAAAAATTGTTATTTGCAGGAAAAGGAGCTGAATTTGAGATTATCCTATTACATGGTGTGAGACAATCTCTCAAAGACAAATGTCACATTTTCTTTCATGAAAAGGAACGTTTGAAAGCCTTAATAGATTCATTACAGAGTTTTCACTGTTTGCATTTATCAGCTTATAAAAAGGTTCTGTTTGATTTTGAGTGTGTGTGTGTGTATGTGTGTGTGTGTGTGTGTGTGTGTGTGTGTGTGTGTGTGTGTGTGTGTGTGTGTGCCTCCCTCCCCTGGGGCTTAAACTCAGGGTCTCGATGCTGTCTCTGAAGTATTCTTTTGTTAGTTTTTCTTTTTTTTGACTCATAACTAGGGCTTTACACTTTGCACCAAAGTTTCACTTAGAGTGTTTTGGTGATCAAGTGGAGAAAAGAGTATCATGAACTTTCCTATTAGGCTAGCGTCAAGCTGTGATCCTAAGTTCTCAGCGTCCTGAGTAGCTAGGATCACAAGCCTGAGCCAGCAGTGCATGGCTGAAAAGAAACTTTTTAGAATAAAAAAGATGAAGAAAAATGAAGAAACCTTAGGTGAACTATGGCTCAGTAAACAAAATTAAATAGCTGAGCTGCTTTCAAGAGGAATTTCAGACTATCTAAGCATTAGGAAGCCTACTTCAGAAATAATAACAGATTTCCTCCTAAACTACAGAAAGGTACAGGCATTCAAGAACCAAAAGGTGAAATGACACCAGTCAGATTGAATTCAGGAAAGTGTCCATATTGCAGTCAGTTAAAGCATGGTAAAAAGAAAATTGTAAAGAAGCAAATAGCTCATAAGCTTTTACAAATTCACCATACAGCAGACTTCCCAGCAGAAATCTTACAGTAGAATTTAATGAGGTTTTATAGTACTGAAGAAAAATTCAAAAAGAAATTGCCAGTGAAGACTACAGACATTGAAAAACAACTTTTATAAGACACAAAAATATTCCCAGAAAAACAAAGATGAAAGGATTTATCTCCACTAGTAACATGTTATTTTACTCATGTATAGAATCTAAACCAATGTATATTTTGTACAAATTGAGAATATAATAATACTTACAGGAGCCTAAGAATAATAAAGGTGGTGGATGTATGGAACAAAATTGATACATAGATAGGAAGTATGGTTCATTGTGATAAATTTATCGAGTATTCTACTGCAGCGTAGAGTGATTATAAATAACCATTACATACCCTTCACTTTAAAAGTTAGAAAAAGTGGGGCTGGGAAGGTGGCTCGGTGGTTGAGTGCTAGCGTTGAGCTGAAGAGCTGAGGGACAGCACCCAGGCCCAGAGTTCAGGCCCCACGACCGGACCCAAAAATTTTTTTTTTAAATTCACTTATTTTCCTGCCCAAGATGGATTCTAATAATGATCATCAAATCACAGCTTAATGAGTTGGTAGGATTACAGGCAGGAGCCAACTGCATCCAGCAAAAGTCAACATTAAAAATAACATATTTGTTATTATTAAGTAGGTGTCCATAAGGGATTTGATTAATGTCACCCTCTTCTTAATTAAAGTGAATTGAAAGGAATATGTAAAAACTCATTTTACAAGACCAGTATTAGCCATATACCAAAGCCAGTCAAACAAGAGACATAAATATCCTGGATTTTTTTTAAAAAAAGAGGAAACCTCAGCAAAATACTAACAAAATAAGTGTCACAATACAGTAGTAGCAGGTCATTCAATATGGTCAACCTAGATTTGTCAGAGATGCGGGGAGCTATCAATAGACACAAAGAAGTGTTATAAACTCCATGTAGAGAGAGAGAAGGACAAAAAACACATAGTTGTCACAACAGAGACAGAGCATTGGACAAAAATCATCATCTTTTCATGATAATATCTCAAAAAATAGACATAAAGGGAATACAGTTCAATGAGAAAAAGTCCATATTGGACAAGGTCACAGCTAATTTAAGGAGGCTGAAAGCTTTTTCTTTTTCTTTTCTTTTCTCTTCTTTTCTCTCCTCTTCTCTTCTTTTCTTTTCTTTTCTTTTTTCTGAGAACAGGAACAAGATAAAGGTCTCCACTGATGCACCTTCAATTCAACATAATACTGGTTGTCCTACCTTATGCTTTAAGTCAGGAGAAAATAAATAAAAATAAACAAAAATCAAGCTATAAAGTAACAAAGAACTGTTTAATATACAGCTGAGAAGATGAAATCATAAGCATATCTTTAGTCATTGGTTATTTGTGTTCTGCTCTCATCACTATTAAAATTTTAAGGTGAGAAACGCTGAGCATTGTAGTATATGACTGAAATAATGCACTGTAGAAGTTGAGGCAGGAAGATACAAAGTCTAAAGTCAGCTTGGGCCTTGGACCAACAACAGTGTTACTAATGTCACAATTATTTCCATAATTTATAATATGTGTAGTAGGCCATTTTGTTTTAGATCATTGAGAATATTATAGCATAACTGTATTTATTATATATGTGTATATCTTTTGACCCTAAAACAAAAGTTTCTGCCTTAGTCTTTTAAAATAATATAAAATTATAATGTATATGGAAGTGTTATTGTTGCTAATGTTTTATCATCATCATCATCATCAATCACCTTGGTAATTTTGAGACAGACAGTTGTTATGTAGTCTAAGCTGACCTCATTATAATTCTCATGTCTTAGCATCTTGTATAAAATGTTATGTACCACCATGCTCCAATTTTAAACAATTGTAATGATAAATCACAGATGTGTAATACTTAATAATTTATTGAAATTATAATTATTCTTCTAAAATTACATGAAAGGACCTGCTAAGGTTTCTTATTTCAAAGCATAACATTATATATTTTTTTGGCCCATGTCTTGACTAATACTTTTTTCTGGGTTCTTAATTTTAAGAAATATGAATTTGGGTTTCAATTTTCTTTTGGAGACAAGCAAGCATCCAACTATAGTACCTATCTCACAGTTGCACTCAATATACCTACTAGACTCAATCAGCCCACACATCCCTATTACACCTCTAACCACAGCGCACTCTTGCTGACATCCTTGTCCTCTGAGGATGTATCCTCTTCTTCCTTCTAGCATTCTATTCAGTTGAATTAACACTTGATTCAGTTGATGCAAATGTGTAAGCACTTTCAAAAGTAAAAAGTAGAGAGAGGAATAAAAAAATCAGTTCTTTAGATACTGATAATCAGAACTTTGTCTCTTAACATTAAAAAATAAATTATATGAAGTATAAAATCATGAGTCACAATTAAAGTCTGTACCAATTGTATGTTGTAAAAATACACATATTATAGAAATCATTAGGTGTGTGTAAATTTTTTCCTGCATACTACTCAATAATATATATTGATAAACCTAAAAATCTAAGAAGGTTTTCATTTTGATTGTCATGCATGAATGAATTCAGGAATATTTTGCTTAATTAAGTTATTAATAAGTCATTTGGTTTTATCGTTACGTCTATAGCTTTCCTGATCCCAGAATATTGGGTTTTATTTCTGTTGCATGGTGATCCCATTCTATTTGCAGGATTTATCACAATGCATCTGAGAACACACCTTCTCAATTCTTATTTCTCATAGACTAAGGACGGGGTGTTTCATGTCCCATTTGTTCTCTTGTTAAACATTTGTTTTGGGTGGTTTCTATTCATGCTTCATATATTGCTCATTCTTTTCTCATATTTCTTTTTGACATGGAAACTGTGGTTATTAATACTGTCAGAGCTATCATTTGGTTTCATTTTTAACCATTAATCACCTCCAGATGAGCAGTTTTTAACTATTCTTTTTATTCACTAGCTTCCATTGGCAAATCATTCCTATTTTAGCCCAAGTGAATACTCAGAGAACATTTACTACAGTAAATTCATTATTCTGTTTCAAATTATTCATTGGATTATAATTTCTACTTTTTACTTGTGCTGAATTTGGGATATTATGTGCTCTGAAGCTTCATGTCATCACCATATAGTAAAACAAATACTCAAAGTTATTTTGATCTATTAGACACATTTTTCTAAAACTAGAGGAAAAGGCATATCCTGACTTATGAAATGATAACTCCTCTGTACACACATTAATAATAACAATAAAATTATATATTACTAAAGTAGGGTAGAAGGTCATAAGCAAAAATAAATGAAAATTTTGTTCACTTTAACTATAATTATGCATTGAAAACTGGGAAAAATGTTGCATAGTTTTGTGAAATTTTTATTTATTCAAAGTATTTGTATACCTTAGTGGTTTGGTACAAAATTTATTGAAATACCGTATCTATAGAAATGTATATACCATAACTCTAAACCTCTGACTTTGTCTCACTAAGTTAGTACAGGTGTTTAAGAAAGTCCTAAATCAATAAATACACCTCCACTAGTAATACAGCAGCTCCTGTATGCCACCATCCTGTTGAGTTTCTTTTTCCCCCAAATAACTTGCTAAATTCACAGGAACTGATATTTTCCAGTTCTTAAATTTGATGAATTGTTAGTTGGCTTTGAATTCCTACACCTAGTGTTCTATTCCTGAATGGAATATAGATCTTGCTCATAATGGCCAAATTTCACTATGTAGCTATTCAATTCCAGAAGAAGCCAAGACAGTCACAAAAGCCACTGATTCTTAATGCTTTTTTCCCATTCATTTCAGGATATAGAATCTTGGTACAAACTTACTATTATTGATTAGGTTCTGAACAAAGCAAACTGAAAAAATCCATATGGCATTCTTTTTAATGAGAGGTTACTTGTAGTGAGGCTATACCAGCTATGGCTATACCAGTTATTTGGGGGAAGATGGTTGAGGGCTTGTTCTCAGTGTGCCTGTAAAACAGTCCTTTTTTATTTCCACATTTAGTTATCTGTTTGCTTCATTCAGTTTGATTGAAAATGGATTATATCTGGGTCGCTCTAGCTCAAAAAGATCACAGGAGGTGTGGTCCTCACTTCAGGACAATTTTATTTTTCTTGAGATAATGATAATGTATATTCTTTCACTTTGTTCTTTAATTCTACTCATGATTATACATAAACACATGTATTTCAATATCTTTCAGCCTTCTTCATTCTCTTTCCTTCTCTCCACTTGTCTCCACAAACAATCCTAATATTAAAATCAAATTCTCCTTCTTTCTCTCTGTCCTCTCGCTGTTATATGTATATAAATATATATATATATGAAAGTATAATGTGTGTATGTATATATCTCTCTAAATGTATATCATATCAATCTGTGTAGATTCTACATATAAGACAAAGCATATCATATTTGCCCCTCTGAATCTGGTTTCCTTTGATTAACATAATGATCTCAATTTTAATTCATTTTCCTGAAAATCACATAATTTCCTTCTTTAGAGCTGAATGATACTCCATTGTATATTGTTTCCCTGTTTATTAGCATATATTATGGATGCAAATGGGCTTAATTATGCTACTTTCTCTCATGTGTCCAGGGTAACCTGATCAAATCCACTCTCTCTATCATTGTCCTTCATAATTTGCCCATTTTAACAAGTTTCAATGTTCTGTTTGCATACATGTATATAAAGTATTTTGACTATATTCATCTTTCTTCACCTACTCTTACCTACATCCTTCTTTCCCCATCTACTGGCACCCACCAACCAACAGAGCCCATCTTTTATTCCTCTCATTCATCCATTCATCAGTTGTAGGACATCTAGGCTGCTTCTGTAGCTTAGCAATGATGAAAAGCACTATACTAATCATGAGTTGTTCAAGTTTGTTTTATGCATGCTAACTTACATCTTATCAACAAATAAAGATCCAGACCAGAGGTCAACAAATTTATCTCAGAACTTAACAACGCCATGGATAAAATGCCCTGAACAGGCATCTTTAGATTATTTCACCCAACTGCAGAAGATTACACATTCTTCTGGTCATCAATGGAACTTTCTACAGAACAGATCATGTGTTAGGCCATAAAAATCTTTAAAAATCCTAGAACCTATGGATATTTCAAAGTCAGTGATTAAAAAAAATGTTTATGGCTATAAATGCCTAGATAAGAAAATCACCAACCACAAACAACCACACATACACCTTAAGTAGAGAACTCAACCTAATAGTTTATTTGAAGCTATTTGGGCATTGGTCTGTTCATATGTGAAAATGGAACTAAGAAACTTGAGAGGATGCATAGGGAAGGAGAGATAGGGTTGAACTATTGCAGGGTAACATTAGTCAAGAGATATTGTAGTCATAAACTGACATGTTAATTGAGAACTTATTGTATAACCATCAAAACACAATACAAAATGAACATGCCAATCCCCAAATGAGTAGTCGGAAAGAAATAATTAAATATTAGGGCAGAAATCAATTAAATGGAGATCAAATAAGAATGAATTAATCAACAAAACAGTCCATCTTCTAAAAGATCTGCAAGGTTGACAAATGTTAAGCTGAACTAAGCAAAAGAAAAACAAAGACAACCCTTTGCCCTCGTTGTCTACTGGAATAGCCATCGTATTTGAAATATCTTGGATGAGTTTACATATTGGATTTTTTTTTCAATTTAGATTTAAAAGTTAGGGAAAACCTTCCATATTTTGAACCATGTACCATATGAATAACATAAGAGTATATTATATCTTTCCTTCAGTGGATAAAAAATAGGAGATTATGTAAAAAATGAAATACTATTAAGTAATTTTTTAATTAAAAGAGACCATTATGATGATTATGGGCAAAGTAGTTTTGCAAGTGCCAGAAGTCTCCCATTTAGGAACAGAGAAAATTATTTGAAAAATTAGAAGACTGCTTTAAAAAAATGGAAACTGTCATGAAAGCAGAGTCTCAATCTTATCAGAACAAGAGAAGTAAGAACCAAAGGGAAATGAAAATCACTCTGCTTGGTCTGTCATTCATTGCTATGGCAACAAGGAAACCCAAATTGATTGCAGCTAATAGCAAAAAATTACTTTTTGCTTGTATTTACACAAGCTTCACTGGTCAGCTGCAACTGCTCTAGTTTTTCTACATATTATGTCATTCTAGGACTCAAGATGAAGAAATAGGCAAATCTCTCCAATACATTTAAAGTGATTTCTTAGATCTAGTGTATAAGCCTGTTCACAGTCGATTAGCCAAATAAGATTGGTGCTCATGCCCAGACCGACTACAGCTGCCAAGCACACTCTACTGACTGCAAGGACAATTTGGGAGAATATGAAATGAAGAATAAGACTCTCCTAAAATCCAGATTAGGAAAATGGCATACCGCTGCATTTTGTGTTTTACATTGATGATATAAATAAACTTTCTAAAGAATTGAAATGTAAAACTACATTCTTGATTTATTCATAAAACATACTTTCGTGTACTGATTGAATTGTATCACAAAGACAGTGCAAATTCCAAGCCCAGCAAAACAGACTGAGCTGAAAGTCAAGCACATGTTGAAGTGTAGGAAAGAGCACCAATTCAGACCCCACATTAAAATTCGATCAAATAAGTCATGCACACTGAAAGAACACATGGGTAAAGAACATTCTTACCATCAGGAAAATAAGAAAGGAGTAGTTGGTTTTGAGTTTTTTTTTTAATTTAATTTTATTTTATTTGGGAACATACTCTACAGAGGACATACAATTACATGGGCAGGATAATGCGTACATTTCTTACCAAGCATTACAGCCTCCTCCTTTGTTTACCCTTCACATCCCTTCCCAGCCTACCCCCTCCCCCCATCCCAATCCTATTCCTTCCCCCCCTCCCCCCCCCCCGACCGACGTTGTAAAGCTCGTTTTGGACATGACAACTTGTACTTCTCATTGCTGCAACAGGTCCAACTGTATCCTTATAGAACTGGTTTTACCCCATCTCCTCCACAAGTTATACTGACATCAAATATAGTGAAAGCAGGGGTTATACTGTGGGGGAGCGACATACAAAGCAACAAAGAGATAATCTTATAAATGCATTAGAAACACATGCATGAATGAAAAAAAACATTATAATACACATCTAAGGGTTCATTTTCCTGACATCACATTATCTGACCTTTTCCGCTTGACTCATACATATACTAGTTATTACAAATAAGGGAAACCATGGGACCTATGTTTCTTTGGGCCTGGCTTACTTCACTTTATATGTAAGTTGCCTGTGGCTAGGTCAGTGATTCTACATCCTACATTCTTTGATTAATATTTTACATTTTTTAACCCAGAGCTCAAATTTAAAAAAGACAAAAAACTCAAAACCAGGAAATGGAAAAATTGGTTTTGAGTTTTTTGTCTTTTTTTTATTTGAGCTCTGGGTTAAAAAATGTAAAATATTAATCAAAGAATGTAGGATGTAGAATCACTGACCTAGCCACAAGCAACTTACATATATATATATATATATATATATATATATATATATATATATATCCTATACATTCTACATATCTATACATCCTTTGCTTTATTGAAGTTTTAACATATTTTGGTTGGGTTAGAACAAGACATCCATTGGATGGCCATGATAGAAGGTGGACGTTTACAGCCATGTCTTAAAGTTTCCTTCAACAAAACCAAAAATATTTTCAAGAGCTTTTCCACTAATAAGAAATCAGCCATCATGACAGACAGTAACAAAAACATGGAATATTAGATTTTCAAGGCCTTCACACTTAGCAATATTAAAAAGATGTAATTAGGTATTTAAGAATGACAACGAAATGATAAAACTTTGACAGTGAAGCAAGTATTATTTAAATAATACAAACCTCTGAAATCAAATTATTTATTCCAGCAGTTAAGATAAATTTATAACAACTGATAGGAAACATTTCTACAAATATCTACACATATGTAGTTATACATATATTTATAAATGCTTGATTACACATTCACATTGTATGCACAAGTTGTATTTCTTTAAATCTTTCCTGGCTTCTCTAATAGATTTACGTTAAATTTCATAAGAACCTGGCCAAAATTTTCACAAAGTTTCTACAATATTACTATCACAATGCATGTATATTTTTTTCATTTTAAAACTCAGGTATAAGCATTCCAAACATTCCTCAGTTTTCATTCCTTAGTTTCGATCTTTTGAAATTATTAGAATATTCAATATTGGCTCTTCGAATGCATGGGCCCTGATGAATCTCTTCAGGTTACTATTTTATCAATATAAACAATAGATTTTTAATTACTAATAGTTGTTTCATAGACAGTGATACCACTACTCTCAAAATGACCTACTAATGAAGAAAGACTGATTGTCTTCTGAACCTGTACATGAAGTTCATAAAAAGTAAACAGATACAAAGGAGGAGGCTACAATGCTTGATAAGAAATGTACTCATTATCTTGCCCATGTAATTATAACCCCTCTGTACAGTACTTTCACAATAAAAAATGACAAAAAAAGTAAACAGATAGGTGACTGGCTTCCATATTTGACGAATGGAGTGTAGATTGAATGAAAGAAAAAACAAATCAAATAAATTATTGTTAAATATTATTCTTACAATGCAATACGATAAACTATATTAAAAATAAAAGTTTAAAAATATGTAAATGAGAAAGACATATTTATATGTTTAGAGCAATGAAAACAATAGATGTCATAAATTATTTGAAGAGACAATGGAGAATTTATTGAAAAAGAGAAAGAACACTAGATTCCATAAAAATCTTGAAGTTTAGGGAAAGAAATTTTTATTGAAGATACTATTGGACACATGATAATATACAGAATTCGAAAATGAGGGAATTTGCTTAATTGAAGAATAAGGCAATTCTAGTTATAGTAGATTATTGTGGTTTTTCCTTCTTTCACCTCCTCCTCTTCCTCCTCTACTTCCTCCTCCTCCTCTTTCTCCATCTTTTCTTTCATTGTGATAATGTCTTTCCCTTGCACTCTACCACTTGAAACAAGTCAGTAGTACTTTTGTTTAATTTTGTCTATTAGATAGTATCACTAACTTTGAAATACTCAGTCTCTAGTCATAATCATCCTGATTTTCCCTTCTGAGTAGTTGTCATTACAGACATGTATGATTATGCATGGCTATTTAAAAATGTATAAATAGGTAGTTAAACTTTGAGACTCCTTTCTGAAAGGAATGCAAATTACTCAAGAAATAAGAGCAAAAATTGAAAATGCTTTTGCATCAAATTAAACAACATCTGGATGTCAAATGAACTAAGTATTAGAATCTAATGAAAATTTATAAAATGGAAGAAAATGTTTTCTAGTTATTTCTAGTTATTTTAAAAAATCTCAAAAAAAATTGAAAAGTGAATAAAAGAATCCAGTTTGTAGCTGGACAAAATAAATGACCAGACAATTCTCAATGAAGCACATGTGGCCAATAAACTGAAAAAAATACTCAACATCCCTTGTCATAAAGAAATTGAAATGATAAAGATATTCCATCTCACTACAATCAGAATGGCAATCATTAAGAAAACAGGCAGCACTAATGTGAGGTGAATAAAATATAAATCAGTGCAGCCACTGTGAAAGCCAGTATGGAGAGTCTTCAAAAGACTGAAACTGCTACATATCTTGCCATAAAACTCCTAGGTATGTATCCAAAAGAATATAAGTAAGCATTCAATAGATACACACCTGCACACTCATGTTTATATTAGTAATATTCAGAATAGCCCAACAAAAGAATCAGAGTATGTGTCTATCAGGAAACAAATAAATAAGATAGATGATAGACAGATAGATAAAAAAGTAATATACTGGTTAAATAATGATCTTGATTGAATCTTTCTAAAACATATGCATATATCACTTAATATACATATTTTTTATTTGTCAACTAAAATTAACAAATGTATAATGAGGAAATTGTATAGAAATTCAGAATTAAGCTGAGCCATATATAGTGAATAAGTAGCCACACTGCATCAAGAGCATTTAAGAAATGAGAAAAAAGGGAATATTTGGAGACAACACATGTTTTCATGAAGGAGACAAGGGAGAACAATGAATAAAAGAATGAGTGAGAGAGAGACAGAGAGAGAGAGAGAGAGAGAGAGAGAGAGAGAGAGAGAGAGAGAGAGAGAGAGAGAGAGAGAGAGAGAGAGAGAGAGAGAGAGAGAGAGAGAGAGAGTGATTAGAACAGAGAGCGAGCACCAGAGAGATGGAAGGGAAGGATTTTCCACTTGTTAAAATTCTCAGCTTTTATCTCCATTTTTAAGTATCCCAGTTGTTCAGGAAATATAAGAAATACATATTTAGAAATGAAAATACCGACCAAAAGAGAAATATAAACAACCTGTTGAAAATTCTTTCCCTTGTCCTTAGTCAACTAGACTATAATTACAACATCTGAGTAAAGCATTTTCTCCTCAGTGGATATTTTTAAAAGAAACAAAAATTATAGGATTCATACAGAGATATTTTAAAGTGCTAGAGATTTCCACAAAACAAATAACAGCTGATAATGGGATGAAAACTGAGAAGATCTTACAATATACCTGAAACAAGGATTGGAATATTTTGTCACTCTGGACAAAGTGCAAGCCTACTGAGAAAAGCACACGAAAGAAAAGGGATGGGCAAACAGAAAACATAGTTATATAACTTAGAAAATGACAGATATTAATGAAAAAAATTCAGAAATGAAGCTCAAACCAGGAAAGAGAAAAATAGCAATCTAACACACTAGGATACTAAAGAAAAGGATAATGATAAAGTAATGAAAGACAAAGTTTCACCTTGGTTTTAGAAGGCATAAAGAAAATCCAAAAAATAGAACAATAAAATCTCCTGAATTTATAAAAAATATAGAAATATATACTAAATGTTTACAGTATATCAGAGGAAAATTTACCAACTGCACTCAGCAATGAAGAATCTTGCATTTAACCATCTCATTTTTGTTTAGACCATAACAACCACATATTGATAAGCAAGTAGAGGGATAAGAAGATAATCTGTTGTGATCTCAAGCTAAATTCTGTCAGGTGTAGCTGGCAATGCAGTCTGGTTTCAGGAAATATTCCCTCCGGAAACATGTGCTACTAAAGGATACATAAAATATCTGCTTATTATACTTATACATTTATTTTATAACATTATACTTATACAAGCATAAAATATATGCATTCTAAGAGAGCTCCATTATTGCTAGTAATACATAGTGTTATATTGCTTATGGCTTATTATTGCTTATTGTGAATTAGTACTATGGGAAAGATCCACACATGTATCTGTTCCCTAAAGGTGCGGTAAGGAAGTAAAATAGAAACTCTGATTACAGAAATTGTGCTGGGTCTGTAGCTCAGTGTACTTAACATGCCTAAGGCTATTGATTCTACTTACTACACCAAATCAGATGGATGTTAGAAAAGAAGATAGAGAAGGACAAACAGACAGTCAGATAGATGGGTGATAAATTTTTTTCACAATTTTGGGGGCTACAAAAGTAAAGATTTTTAAGTTATTAAGTTATTAGTTATTGCCTAAGACAGATATCAATAGAAACACTCTCTCAGGTTTACAAACTTTTTCCTGAGCAGATGAACTTCATGTAACTAGTGTCAGCTCAATTAGAGCTGCCAATTAGAGCTTTTTGGCACATAAAGGGGTTGAGATTTAAACTATCTCCCACATTTTATAACATTATTTTTTTACTATTACAGAGGACTGGTGAGTTTTGGTCCCTTACAAGGTAGATAGTCATGGACATTAGGCATGCTTACGAACTCTTTTTATGACCTCCCGGCTCTGACCAGTTTTTGAAGGGCCACACACAAATGACTCTAGGATCTGACATTTCTGTCATCCAAGCAGTGGCTTACTGCCTCTGGATGTTCCTCCATTGCTTTCGTCCCAGGAGTGTCTTCTCCACACTGGATAAATGCCTCATTGGCATTTTCCTTAGCTGGTTGCTGGACTCAGGGCCTGAGCACTGTCCCTCAGCTCTACAGCTTAAGGCTAGCACTCTGCCACTTTGAGTCCCAGACTCAGGGCTTGAAAGCTGTCCCCTAACTCTTCAGTCCAGGGCTAGTACTCTCCCACTGTGAGTCTCTAGCTTGGGGCTTGAGTATTGTCCCCTGACTCTTTAGTCCAGGGCTAGTACTTTGCTGGCTGAATAGAGGTGACAGTCTCACAGGAACCTTTTTCTGCCCGGGCTGGCTTTGAACCAGTTTGCAGATCAGTGTCTTATAAAAGGCCAATTTACTCCAATTAAAAGCAACAAGGTGGTCAACATAGAAGTAGCTTTTAAGCATGCTCTTACCTGAAACTTATTAAGAGTCAAAGTTACATCTGACAAACTTTTAAGAATCCTCTGTGCTTTGCTCTGGTCTTGCTGGAAACTTAAAAAACCTATAAGAGCAAACTAGAATAGCAATTATTTTGGTAATCCTAATTTTTCCTTTGTACACATTGAGGCCAATGTCAAGAACAATTTTACATTTAAACTTTATATCCAAAAATCCATTCCTAATTTTTTAAAACCTCTTATTAATCACCTTTAATATTTTATACTTTAGTTTTCATTTGCATTTTGAAAAGATCCCTTGAAATCTTGAGGCCAAGTGTTACTCATTGCCTCTTGGTTGCTTGTTTAAAAACAGACACACATTAAAATTTTTAAAATCAAATGACAATTTTTCCTTAATGAGAAAATAACAATCATCATAACTGAACCAAAAAACTAGACTTAGCGTCTTTATGACTTTTAAATACATCCTAATTGTAAAACATTAAAAACAAGTCACATTATACAAATAACTTTTTAACCCTTTTTAAGGCCTTCCTAATTTTAATGTTAACACATCCAAGGGAAAGTTTTAGCAATACTAATCAGATCATCACATCACTCATTTTAACCATCATTTTTTCAGTGTCTGTCTGCAGGGAAAAGAGAGAGAACAAAGATGGGCCACTCAGCCCCTTCTATGGAATGGGCACACACTCAATCTGACTCTTTAGGGTTAGATGAACTGCGTTTGGGCCAGCTTGCTTCATCATGCATGGACTCCTCCCAGGGCCTGTCCCACCTTGCATGACCAGCTGAACTGCACTTCTGCTTGTTCACCCCTCACCCCTAAAGGTCTTCTGTTGGTGTCTAAGTGTTCCCCGTCTCTTCTCTTGGTTCTTCGATGAAATACACAGTTTTAGACAGACAGAACAGGTAACATCTTTGACAGTGTTAAACTAAACTTTACATTTAAAATCCTAATATTTATCCCCAAATTTTAGCCAAGGGAATTAAATCCCAAACTGCCAATGCATTTTTGTTAAGCCAGATAACTTGATTACAGTATAAACAGTCTTATGCATTTTAAAACATTAGTCTTTTAAATACCAGATTTTCTAATTTGCAAGTTAAAGAATCTTTAAAAAGCCATTTAAAACAATGTGAAGATTTTTTAAATCTTTGGTAATGTCCAAACCTCATAACCTTTTGAATTTTTAAATTAAAATTCACCCAATTGTTACAGCATGCTGACAATTTTTATCTTTGAACATGTTCACAGACACACACAAAACACTCACACAGATCTTAAAGCGTGCAAAATTCAAAATCAGTCATATGTACACCTTTTAAAGTTTTCAAACAAAAATTTAAGACAGTATTTCTTTTAAACTAGGTACCTTTGTTGGGCTTCATTTTCCCAGAGCTTGCTTGTTAGCAAGGCAATTCACTAATTAGTCTTTTGAATCTCGGTGCTGTTCTCATTCAGCAAGCTGAATCCAGAGTCTGCTGAGTGAGCCTGCCACACTCACCCAAATCTTCCCTACCTCAGAAAACATAAAACGAACACACACACTAAACAAGACAAACAAGTGGCCACAATGACAAAATCAGGTCTCAGTGAATGTGGCAACATCTCACCACTTATCAGGGGACTCAAACCCCCTCTACCCGATCTCGAGGACAGCCCCACCCAGGGGTCCAGGGGACGTCTCCCACTGGCCCCGCTGGCAGTCTTATAGCACGTCCGCCAAGACTCTCCACCAGCCCCAAGACCACACCTGCAGGCTTTCACGATTCCTGAAATTTGAAAGTGGCACCACCAAAAATTCACCCATCAGTTCCTTCGGCAATCTGATCAGGCGTCTGGGTGGGCTCGGGGGGCAACACCACTTGGGGGCTAACACCTGCCTTAAGCAAACGCCATCTATGGCTCCAAGAATTGTGCATGGCTTTTTGTCATAAATTCCTAGCATTGGGGCTAAAATGGATCACGAGTCAAGTTGCAGAACTGAGATGGAGTGTTAAATAAAAATGGAGTTGCTTAGGTTTCTTAAAACATTATATTTCTTCCCTAGGGCCTTACTGCCCCAGCCTCCGGGAACCAAGGATTAGTTTGTAACACAAAATCATAAGTATAAGTTAATACAGCAATTTTCCAATCATCATCAAATTGTATCAAATGATCTAATTTTTTCTTATTCTCTTGGGGAGGGGCTGAGAGGTTGCCCCTCTGTCCGTTTTTTGTTTCCTCTTGAAGAGGAGTTCCGTCTTTATGGAACTTAGATTTACATTCACTTTTCCAATGGTTCCCTTTTTCCTGCGGGAACCAAGGATTAGTTTGTTCTCCCACTGCTGTGGAGGCTTTAGTGCCTCGTGCTTTTAGCATATGTTTTAAAATAGAGACAAACTATCCTTATTCTTAGAAGATGAACTCCCCCTAATTTACTTGCTATCTTTCCCAGCCACAACTGAGGGGCCTGCAGCACCCCAACGAGTCTCGGACTAACTATTCCAGGTGAAAAGAAAAGAGAAAAATGCTTACCTCCCAAGGTTCCTCGACTGAAGAGACTGCTTCATGCCCTGCTTCGGGCCCCACGTTGGGCGCCACCTGCCACGGACCGGGTTCTGTTGGGATGACAGGGGAGGAACCTGGAATAGGATGGGGAGATGGCAAACAGAAAACTCACACACAAGAGGAGTGGATGCTGAGTGCTGAGTGTGATTTAATGCAGAGAATAACAAACTTTTATAACAGAAGTCTTCATGAGAAAGGGCAAAAGGTTACACAATCTTGCTGCATGTCTTCATTTTTGGGTGGTCACCAGCTGATCACCTGATAGGCACTTGTTTCCAGCTTTTCTCTAAGAAATACAACCATTAGGATGTTTGTCACCAATTAACCATTACCTATCTTTATAGAAGCCTTAACTTTCCCATAAGATCTTTCCTGTTTCTTCTTTAATAGTAAACTACAAGGAGACCTAGATCTAGCAAGTCTCTTAGTAAATAAAAGAGAGTAGCAAGAAATTCTTTCTCCTAAATAATTATCTCAGCAATTGCCATACATTCTTTCTGTTCTAGCTGAGCCTACAGCTTCTTGCAAATCCCTTACAAACAATTCCTTCTGCTGAAGTGACTTCGTAAAACCCCCAATACTTTTACATTTACTTATGACTTGTCTACTAGCCTCCATAAGAGGGGTTTCAGGGTAGCACTTAACTCTGGTGAGTTAGTCATATTTTTAAGACACTCATCAGATATTGGAGTAGTCAACACTCTTAAGAAAGAGCTTTGAATAAGGGAATATTGACAATGAGTAAGTACAAAGAGCAGTAGAAACAGTAAAAGATTAATAGGCACTCTTACACAGTGAAGAAAAGAAAAGCAAGAACAGAAACACATCTTTCCCAGGGGTTTGCCAGCCTTTCCAGGAGTAGGCCTCTTAGAAGCCCTATTCTCCGAGGTAGACTTCGGTGAAGTCCCAATACTCAGAGATAGGTCTCTGTAAAGCCCCATTCTCTGAGGTAGACTTCGGTGAAGTCCCAATACTCAGAGATAGGTCTCTGAAGCCCCTTTCTCAGGTCTGAAAGATGGTTTCCCATGCTAAGCAGACTCCACTGGAGTAGGCGTGCCAGAGAATACTTTTAAATTTAAGAAGTCTAAGAATGTTTTCTGGCAAGCTTCATTTCTTAAGGTGGGTGGTAAATTTTAAAATTCTCATTAATTTTTCTGAAGCCAAGTTCTTTCTAAATAAGAAGTAAAGCATATAAAGGATTTCTTAAAAGAAAATAAAGCAGGCACATTTATTTAGAAAGAATAAAAGCAGGCACATTTCATTTTAAATTTTAATAAAGCCAGAACATTTTGTTTCTGAAGTTCATAGCTAAAATACAGTGCTTGGGATTAAATTTATCAGTAGCAAATGTGAGCAACAGCAAAGTACATATGTCTATAATACCTGTCAGGAGGTGGAGATGTGAGGAGCTCAGCTCAAAGCCAACCTGTACATAAATGTCTATGAGACTCATCTCCAATGAACCAGCAAAAAGCCACAAGTGGTTTTCCTTATTTGCAATAACAAGTGTATGTCTGAGACAACCAGAAAAGGTCATATAAGATGATGTTAAGCAAAATGAACGCCAAGATAAGGACACAATTGTTTTATTTTCTTGTTGCTATTGCTTCTAACATATTTATAAGGTAACATGTGATTTTTTTGTTGCTTTGTATGTCCCTCCTCCATGGTATAGCCCCTGTTTTCACTGCATTTGATGTTGGTATAATTTGGGGAGGGGAAGGGGAAAAACAAATTGTTTATATAGGGATACAGGTGGACCCATTGCAACAATGAGATGTATAAGATGCTATGTGGAAAAACGAACTTTACAGTTTAGGTGGGGGGAATGGAAGAGTGTAGTTGTGGAAGTGGGAGGGAAGGGATGGTAGGGGAAAAACAAAGGAGGTGACAACAACGCTTGATAAGAAATGTACTCATTACTTTGCTCATGTAACTGTAACTCCTCCTCTGTACAGTATTCTCCCAATAATAAAAACTAATTTAAAAAAAAGCCAGAAGTGGATCGGTGTCTCAAGTGAAAGATTATCTCTCTTGACTAAAGAAGCAAAAGTACAGTGCCTAGGTCCTAATTCAATCCTGAGTACCTGCACACATACACTCACACACACACACACACACACACACACACACACACACACACACACACACACACACACATCTCTAAACAATGTGACATAGAATATGAGTCAAACAATGTCCCATAGAATATGAGTCAAATTTTACATGATTTGTGAGTCTATGGGTTGAGGGTATCTTGGATTCATTTGTAGGCTTTGCACATATTCTGCAGAGAAAGCCAATGGAACCTTTGTTCAAGGTATGTTTTTGCTCTCATCCTATAGTATTTTATGCAGAAAAAATATCTGTACTTGATTCCAGTGCCCTGCATCTTGTATATACATTTTTTTCCAATTTGCGGAGGGGAAGGGAAATAATAAAATGCTAAAGTAAGGAAAGAGCTTGACCCATTGTAACAATGAGGTGTACAAGACACTATGTAAAAAATAATCTTTACAACTTTGGAAGTGAGAGGGAAGAGTTGTGGAATTGGGGAGGGAAGGGATGGTAGGGGAAAAAACAAAAGAGTGGGTAATAATACAGGATAGGAAATGTACTCACTACCTTACTTATTTAACTGTAACCCTTCAGTACAATATTCTTACAATAAAAACATATAAAAAGAATATCTTGGTAGCTATTCTAAAATTGTCCAAGCTTACTGCATTGTTTGTGGGTGTGTAAATTTGTTCAACCACTTTGGAAAGCAGTATGGAGGTTCCTCAAAAGACTTCACATAGAGCTCCCTATGAGCCAGCAATCCCACTTTTGGGCATTTACCCAAATGTTCACAAACAAGACCACACTAAAGCTACCAGCACAACTATGTTTATTGCAACATTATTTACCATAGGTAAGACATGGAACCAAACCAGATGCCCCTCAGTAGATGAATGGATCAAGAAAATGTGGTATATATTCACAATGGAATTCTATGCCTCCATCAGAAAGAATGGCATTGCCCCATTTGTTAGGAAATGGAAAGGCTTGGAAAAAATTATATTAAGTGAAGTAAGCCAAGCCCAAAGAAACATAGGTCCTATGGTTTCCCTTATTTGCAATAATTATTATATGTCTTAGTCAAGCAGAAATGGTCAGATAAGTTGAAGTTAGGCAAAATGGACGTCAAGATAAGGACTCAAGTGGTTTTTCTTTCTTGCTATCATTTCTAACGTATTTATAAAACGATTGTTTTTGTTGGTTGTGGGGCCTGAACTCTGGGCCTGGGCATTGTCTCTGAGCTCTTCAGCTCAAGGCTAGCGCTCTACTAATTGAGCCACAGTGCCACTTCCAGCTTTCTCTGTTTATGTAGTACTGAGGAATTGAACCCAGGGCTTCCTGCATGCAAGGCAAGCACTCTACCACTGAGCCACCTTTCCAGCCCATGGGTAATATTTTTTGTACTTGTTGTTGTTGCTTTGTGTGTCCCTCCCCCACAGTATAACCCCAGTTTTCACAGTAGTTGATGTTGGTATAATTTGTGGAGGGGAGGGGGAAGGACAAATTGTTTAAATAGGGATATAGGTGGATGCATTACAACAAAGAAATATACAAGAGGCTTTGTTGAAAAATGAACTTTACAACTGGGAGGAGGGGGAGATAGGAGGGCAGGGATAGAAAGGGGAAACAAAGGAGGAGGCAACAATGCTTGATAAGAAATGTCCTCATTACCTTGCTCATGTAATTGTAACCCCTCTGTATGGTATTTTCACAATAATAAAACTTATTAATAAAAAATAAATAAAACTGTCCAAGCCACAAATAATTTTTAAAAAATATCTCTATGGAAACCTAAACATCTTTTTAATCCTTTCACAAGTTCTCTAAACTGAATGATGTATTTTATTTGTTACTCTGATACCCCTACATATATTTTATTGTCCTAAGGAAACTGTCTTTAGCAGAGAGTCTATTGATTGATATTTTGTGTGCCAACTTCCCAAAATATGTTCTGCTCTCATATCCAATTAAAAATTTCTCATCTTCGGGGCTGGGAAGGTGGCTCAGTGGTAGAGCGCTTGCCTTGCATGCCTGAGGCCCTGGGTTCGATTCCTCAGCACCACATAAGCAAAATGAAAAAAGCCGGAAGTGGCGCTATGGCTCAAGTGGTAGAACGCTAGCCTTGAGCTGAAGAGCTGAGGGACAGCGCCCAGGCCCAGAGTTCAGGCCCCACGACCGGACCCAAAAAAAAAAAAAATTTCTCATCTTCATCTTCCTTTTTGAAAAGTGAACACTTGTCATTTAGATAAGAATCAATACATGAGTGCATTCACCAGATATTCAAACTGTCATCTCAGTTGTCAGGAATAATAGAGTTCATTCTATATACTCATTTATTCTGGATCAAACTCTTTGATATATTCTCATGGCATTGATAACCAAACCAAACATCAATATACATGACTTTATTTCATCTCATGTTCGCTCTGGAATGTTTAGAAAATTTTCTCTTAAATGTACAGCCACAGAGTAGCTATATTTCATTCATTAATAAATTATTTTATTTACTAATCTAGTTATTTCAGTAATGGGGCTTGAACTCAGGGATTCAGTGTTATTGTTCCTTAGAGTTTATGCTCAGGACAAGTGCTTTACCATTGCAGCCACATCTCTACTTCCTGCTTTTCATTGTTGTTGCTGTTGTGTAATTGAAGATAAGAGTCTTACAGACTTACTTGCCTGTGTGGAAATTGAGTCATGATCTGAGATCTCAGCATCCTGAGCAGCTAGGACTACAGGTATGAGCCACCAGTGCCCAGTTTCATACTTAGTTTATTTTAAATTAGATTTACTCAGAAAGGCATCTAAGCAAAAATGCTATTTTTAATATTTTAAGATCCTAACTACCTCCAGAGTCCTCTCCTCATCGTTGACGGACTCTTTTATCCAGGGATGACAATTATATGGGTCCTTATAAGAAATTTATGACAACAAGTGAAAAGAAACACATTTGTAATTTTATACTGGAAAGGCAGAGTCTAATTTGCAGGCTTAAACATGGTGAATACTCTCCAACTGTGAACTTGTGAAAATTACAGACAAGGATGATCAAGAATGGCCTAAGCTAGGATTCTAACCAGTGAATTCGAGGAGAGTAACCAGGGCAAATACAAGGTTTCATGGTTCAAATTTGATAATGAGACTCTAAGGTGAGCAACGGACAATCAGCCTCATCTAAAAGACTAACTGGGAGTGGGATTCTGGAGACGAAAGTTGTTGGTCATGAGCTTTTCCAGCCTATTAGGGATTGAGATTTGTTTACACATGATCTCTCCAGAAGAGGTCACTAATACCAAGATTGTGCATTCATTGAATTGTGTTACACTAAATAATGCCATTTCATCAAAAGTGATTAGAATTACCAAGATCATCTTGGAAGACATTTAAGATGATTCCTTTCTTTGTTCCTTCTGAAGAACTTTGATGGATGAATGTGGGAAGAAAAAGGACAAAATTCACTCACTTTTGAGGCTGGGAAGCTGACTCAGAGTGGTAGAGTGCTTGCCTGGAATGCATGAGGCCCTGGGTTGGATTCCTCAGCACCACATAAACAGTAAAAAAAAAAAAAAAAGTACAGAAGTGGTGCTGTGGCTCTAGTGGTAGTGTTCTAGCCTTTAGCTGAAGAGCTCAGTGATAGTAACCAGGCCTAGAGTTCAAGCCCTACGACTGAAAAAGAAAAAAAAATATCACTTTTTTTTTTGTTATTGTTCTTGTATCGCCCAACATGTTTTCTTCTCATAATAATTTTGTTGAATAAGGGATTCTAAACTTGTCTGTTTCTGTTTTAGTTTTGCTCTATTTTGTTATGTCTTTCTACCATACTTTAAAGATTCTCTTCCATTTAATTGTTGCTTGCAAAAATATAGAAGATTTTGATAAAGTCTTTATCTTTGTCCCTCTGAAGTAAGGCTCCACTGTGTGTGATTTTCTTTCTTTTTTTAAAATTTAATTTAATTTTATTGTGAAGGTGATGCACAGAGGCTTTATAGTTCCATAAATAAGATAGGAAGTTCATTTCTAAGGCAGCTTGCCAGTGGATTCTACTCAACACCAGTAAGAACTGACAAAGAGCAGAAATCTTCATCCTGCAGATTGCAGACCAGGGACTTCCAAGGAACCAAGACTCTGGCTTGAGTAGAACACTGACATCCTCACTCCTTCTCACAGACCACGATGGGAAGGCAGCTCCTCTCCGACCACTGGAGAAGATCTCCATCTTTGATACTGACAAAGCCAGAAGAGCAGCTAGCTCCAACCTAGGCCTTGGAATAATACAATTGGAGCCATTAGAAGGTCACAGGAACCTGACCTAACCTGCCAGGCTCAGCTCCACCCAGGGGAAAGTCACCCAGCCCAGGTAGAGCAGGCTCCACCACCAGAGGAATGACTTTCTTCACTGGGTAAACAGAGCCAGAGGCTGCTCCTCCCTACAGCAGCCTAGACAAACACCTGAAACTCAGTAAATATAAACCCGGAGAATGGATCTACACTGGGCTCTGTGTGTCTCAGGAACTAGCCTCTAAGGGAAAGGCTACTATTTGCTGAAAATTCTCAACCCTACCCAGAACCTAGCCTCAACACAGCATCTCCAAATGAGAGGAAACAGCCATCTCCCTGTTTTGTGATACTCAAAGCAGATCTCCCTGCATTCTCTCAAACAACAAGCCCGGTAACACGAGAACACTGAAAAACACACTGTTGAATCAACAGTGGGCCATAGAAGAGATTAGTAAGGAAATTCAAATGTTCATGACATTCAACAAAAATGAACACACAAATTAGCACCTCCTCTGGGACACAGCAAAGGCAGTATTCAGAGGCAAAACTTATCTCTGAGTTCCTACATCAACAAATTGAGAAATCTGAAACCAATAATTTAATGAGACATCTGAACCTCCTTGAAAAGAACAGCAAGCTAAACCCCAATCTGGCAGATGAAAAGAAATAGTTAAAATTAAATCTGAATTAAATGAATTAGGATCCAAAAAAACCATATAATCAACAAAACAAAGAACTGGTTCTTCCAAAAAATTAACAAAATTGAGAGACCTTTAGCAAATCTTATCAGAGAAAGAAGAGAACACACCCAAATAAACAAACTCAGAGATGAGAATTAGAAACATCACCACAGAAACAACCAAGATCCAGAAATTATAAGGGAATATTTCTCAAACCTTTATAATAATAAGTTTGAGAATCTGGAAGAAATAGAAGATTTCCTAGCAAAGATCGACATGCCAAAACTAAACCAAGATGAGTTAAACCAACTTAAGAGGCCCATATCAAGCACTGAAATAGAAGGAGCAATAAGAGACCTCCTATCTAAGAAAAGCCCAGGACTGGATGGATTTACAGCAGAATTCTACAAGGTCTTCAAAGCAGAACTCACACCAATACTCCTCCAAATCTTCACTGAAATTGAAAGAGAAAGTTCACTACCAAACACATTCTATGAAGCCATCATAGCTCTCATCCCAAAACCAGGCATGGACTCATAAAAGAAAAAGAACTATAGATTCATTTCATGATGAACAAAATTCTGGCCAATCGACTTCAATAATTCATCCAAAAAATCATACACCACAATCAAACACAATTCATTTCAGGGATACAAAGCTGGTTCAATAAATGTGAATGAATTAATATAATTCATCACATCAACAAAAGCAAGGAAAAGAACCATATGATTATCTCAATAGATGCAGAAAAGGCATTTGGCAAGATCCAACACCCCTTTATGATGAAGATTCTGGAAAAACTACGAATCCAGGGAACATTCCTCAATACAATAAAGGCTGTATATGACAAACCTAAAGCCAGCATTATACTCAGTGGTGAAAAACCAACATCATTTCCTATAAACTCAGGAATGAGACAAAGATGTTCACTCTCTCCACTTCTCTTCAATTTAGTATTAGAATGCCTAGCAACAGCAATAAGATGTAAACATAAAAGGGATCCAAATAGGGAAACATGAAGTAAAACTCTCCCTCTTTGCAGATGACCTGATCTTGTATTTAAAGAATCCCATGGACTCCACTCCCAAATTACTCAAGCTGAATCAAAAATTTGGCAGAGGAGCAGGGTATACAATTAACCCTCAAAAATCAATGACTTTTCTGTATGTCAACAATGAGAAAAGTGTAGCTGAAATCAGGAAAGCAACTCCATTCATAATACCCCACCAAAAATAAAATACCTAGGAATTAACTTAACCAAAGAAGTGAAGGACCACTATGATGAAAACCTTAAAAACCTGAAAAAGGAAACCAAAAAAGTACTTAGAAATTGGAAAAAACCTCAAATGCTCCTGAATTGGAAGGATCAACATCGTGAAAATGGCAATACTTCCCAAGGCTATCTACAAATTCAATGTGATACTTATTATATTCCAACCTCATTCATCAAGGAAATAGAAGAGGCAATCCAAAAATTCATAGGGTACAATGAAGTACCCCGAATAGCAAGAGTGATCCTTAACAGAAAGAACAGTGCTGGAGGAATGTCAATACCAAATTTCAAACTCTACTACAAAGCCATAGTAATAAAAACAGCTTGGTACTGGCACAAGAACAGACCATAAGACCAATGGAATAGAACTGAAAACCCAGAAATGAAACCACATACCTATAGCCATCTAATCTTCCACAAGGGAGCCTCTTCAGTAAATGATGCTGGCAAAATTGGTTAATCCCGTGTAGAAAACTAAAGCTAGATCCTTATATATCACCCTGCACCAGAATCAACTCCAAATGGATCAAAGAACTCAGAGTCAAAGCAGGCACTCTGAAAACATTACAGGACAGAATAGGATAAATCCTACCTCTCTTTGACATAGGCCGAATTTTTTTTATTGTGAGAATACCATACAGAAAAGTTACAATTATAAGGTCAAGATAACGAGTATATTTCTTATCAAGCATTGTTCCCTCCTCTTTGTTTCCCCTTCCCATTCCTTCCCATACTCCACCCACCTTCCCCATCTGATCCTCCCCTCCATCCCCTACCAAAGTTGTTCTTTGTTTTTCTGAAATAATGACTTGTACATCTTATTGTTGCAATGTGTCCACCTGTATCCTTACTTAAACGATTTGTTTTTGCCCTTCCCCTCCACAAATTATACCAACATCAAATTCAGTGAAAGCATGGGTTATACCATAGAGACCCAGAAACACAACAAATCAAGGAAAGGTTGGACAAATGGGATTGCATAAAATTGCAGAGCTTCTGCATGGCAAAGGACATAGCTAGAAGATCAATAGAAAGCCCACGGATTGGGAGAAGTTCTTCACTAGCCATACAACGGACAAGGGTCTCATACTTAAAATATACCTGGAATTCAAAAAATTAAATCCCCCAAAAACAAATCCTCAAAGAAACAACTGCCCAATAAATAAATGGGCTAAAGACTTAAAGATAAACTTCTCTGAGGAGGAAAGAAGGATCACCAATAGACACATGAAGAAATGCTCAACCTCCCTAGCCATAAAAGAAATGCAAATCGAAGCAACACTGAGATACCACCTCACCCCAGTTAGAATAGCTATACTTATGAACTCTAATAACAACAGATGCTGAAGGGGATGTGGCCAGAATGGAACCCTACTGCACTATTGATAGGAATGTAAACTTGTTCAGCTACTTTCAAAATAGTGAAAGATTAAAAATTGACCATTACCAGTACTAACTTGCTAACTGCTGATTCTGCTTCTGTAAACTTGCTTACGCTAGCATTGACCCTTCCCTTCCCAGAAATGAGTTAAGAAGTTTCAGGGACCAGATGCCGGCCCCAGGACAAGGTCAGTGGTCGTAGATAAAGAACAGACAGTACGTGTTCCTCAGTTCCCATTTAGAAATTCCTCAGACAGGACCTTGAGATAACGACCACCTGGGAAGACCACAAGCTAAGCCAAATGTCAACCAATCATAGGACTGTAACCATGTAAACCCCCCTTAAACCAACCATGGGCCAATCATTTTACAAAGAGTGTTACAAAATTTCCCGCATGGCAAAGTGATTGTTGGCGTATATAATGACCTTTAAATGGACCAATCATGGGATGCTTTGTGTTATGCATTAATCTTGTGGTTTTTGCCTTTAAAAGAAGGCTCGTAACCGCTGCTCGGGGCTCCCTGTCTGCTCGGGACAGAGAGTCCGTTTGCGCAAGCGTCAAATAAACTCCTCTTGCTTTTTGCATCTCCCGGCCTGGAGTCTGAGTTTTCTGGGGTGCCCTCCCGTTGACGAAAGTATCTTAGGGGACTAGGGTCTTTCATTTGGTGCATTGGCCGGGAACCAGGCTCCCCCAAACCCCAGATTCCAAGACCGGCAGGAGGTAAGATAGAGCTCTTGTCTTTCATGTTTGTCATTTTCGTTTTATGTTCTGGGATCCAAATCTGTATTTGGACTAGAGGGAAAAGCAGATGTGCCCAGTACCCTAGTCCCGCCCTGGAGTCCTGCTCCAGGGTCGTCTGTATTTGGGCCAGAGGGAAAAGCAGACGTCCCCAGTACCCTGGTCCCGCCCTGGAGTCCTGCTCCAGGGTCGACTGGTGGAAGGAGGAGATCCGAGTGTCTCTCTGTTCTGGGGAGTTAAGGTGAGGCCGGCCACTCCCATCTGTAATTCCTTCCTCATCTGTACTCCGTTGCTGCGAGGCTTCTGGTTCTGTCTGTCTCTGTTTAGTGTTACTTGTCTTTAATGTGTGTTTTGTATTCTCTATAGAGTTGGGTCAACAAGTGAGTCCACTCCTAGGACACCTGAGACCTTGTCCTAGTTAGTTTAAAAACAAAAACTGCTGGTTTTGCTTTTGTAACTTGCTTGTTTGTCAATTATGAAATTGCAAGTGGCCCCAGTTAGATCTCAGCCTTGGGCCTTGGCTCGGGGGGGGGGGGGGGTCTGAGCGTGGGGGAGAACCTGTCAGTCTGAGGGGACGGCCACTAGGGACTTCTTTCCTTGCCCCAAGATGACTGGCAATTCTCCTCCGCCTTGGAAGGCCCCTGGGTCAACGTCTGCAGGAATCTAAGAGAAAAATCCTCCGGAGGTGAGTAGGGGTGTTGTGTTCCCTGGTAAGTGAATGGTGGTGAGATATCACCTCATTCACTGAGACCTGATTTTGTCTTTGTGGCCACATGTTTGTCTTGTTAACTTTAGTGTGTTTGTTTTATGTTTTCTGGGGTAGGGAAGTTCTGGGTGAGTGTGGCAGGCTCACCCAGTGGACTCTGGATTCAGCTTGCTGAATGAGAACAGCACAGAGTTCTGGTATGGATAAACTGGGGCCCATTAGTCCCCAACTCAGCCTTCAGTTCTTGTCTAGTTCTGTTTTAGAATTGGTACCAGTTTTAAATGTGGATCCTTGGTTTTTGTGTTTATCTGTGTTTTTGTTATTTATTTGAACATCTCTGGGGAAATAAAAGTTCCAGCTGGGCTAGGTCACAGACCTGCTATGCCCACCCTCCCCCCTGAGGCATGGAAGGTTACTGGGCTAGTTTGGTTCCCTTCAAGCCTCAGGCTGCATTTTCTCCTTGTGGAGGCTGCCAGCAGGGAGAGTGTAGAAGGCTGTGTGCCTGGTTTGGACTTTTTCAGCTAGTCCTGACAATGTAACAACTTGTAAAGTGCTCTTGTCTAAAATTAGATTAAAAAATCTGGCCAGTTTAGTTTCAGGTGACCCCCTCCCCCAGCCCTCGTCCAACAGAAGGGATTCAAAAGACTAATTAGTGAATTGCCTTGCTAGACAAACAAGCTCTGGGAAAATAAAAGAAATACTGTCTTAAATTTTTGTTTAAAAACTTTATAAGGTGTATGTATGACTGATTTTGATTTTTTTGGGTGCTTTAAGATCTGTGTGAGTGTTTTGTGTGTGTGTCTGTGAACGTGTTCAAAGATAAAAATTGTCAGCATGCTGTAACAATTGGGTGAGTTTAAATTTAAAATTCAAAAGGTTAAGAGGTTTGAACATTACCAAAAATTCTAAAAAAATCTTCACATTGTTTTAAATGGCTTTTTAAAGATTCTTTAACTTGCAAATTAGAAAATCTGGTATTTTAAAAACTAATGTTTTAAAATACATAAGACTGTTTATACTGTAATCAAGATATCTGGCTTAACAAAATGCATTGGCTGTTTGGGATCTGGTTCCCTTGGCTAAAATTTGGGATAAATATTAAAAATTTAAATGTAAAGGTTAGTTTAATACTGTCAAAGATGTTACCTGTTCTGTCTGTCTAAAAACTGTGTATTTCATTCGAGAACCAAGAGATAAAAAAAGGAAAAACTAAAAGCCAACAGAAGACCTGTCTTTAGGGGTAAGGGGCAAACAAGTAAAAGTGCAGTTCAGCAGGCCATGCATGGTGGGACAGGCCCTGGGAGGAGTCCACGCATGGTGAAAGAGGACAAGCTGGCACAAACGCAGTTCATCTAACCCTAAAGAGTCGGATTGGGTGTGTGGCCATTCCATAGAAGGGGCTGAGTGGCCCATCTTTGTTCTCTCTTTTCCCTGCAGATAGACACTGAAAACATGATGGTTAAAATGACTGATGTGATAATCTGATTAGTATTGCTAAAACATTCCCTTGGATGTGTTAACATTAAAAATTAGAAAGGCCTTAAAAAGAGGGTTAAAAAGTTATATGTATAATGTGACTTGCTTTTAATGTTTTACAATTAGGATGTTTTTAAAAGTTATAAAGGTGTAAAGTCTAGCTTCGTGGTATAGTGATGGTGACTGTTATTTTCGCATTAAGGAAAAATTGTCATTTGAGTTTAAAAATCTTAATGTGTGTCTGTTTTAAAACAAGCAACTAAGAGGCAATGAGTGACATTTGACCTCAAGATTTCAAGGGATCTTTTCAAAATGCAAGTAAGAGGTTTTAAAAAAATTAATTAAAAATGGATTTTTGGATATAAAGTTTAAATGTAAAATTGTTCTTGACATTGGCCTCAATGTGCACAAAGAAGGAAAAAAAATAGGATTATCAAAATGATTGCTATTCTAGTTTGCACTTATAGGTTTTTTTAAGTTTCCAGCAAGCCCAGAGCAAAGCACAAAGGATTCTTAAAAGTTTGTCAGGTGTAACTTTGGCTCTTAACAAGTTTCAGGTAAGAGCATGCTTAAAAGCTACTTCTATGTTCACCACTTTGTTGCTTTTAATTGGAGTAAAATGGCCTTTTATAAGACTCACTGATCTGCAAACTGGTTCAAAGCCAGCCCGGGCAGAAAAAGGTTCCTGTGAGACTGTCACCTCTATTCAGCCAGCAGAGTACTAGCCCTGGACTAAAGAGTCAGGGGACAGTACTCAAGCCCCAAGCTAGAGACTCACAGTGGGAGAGTACTAGCCCTGGACTGAAGAGTTAGGGGACAGCTTTCAAGCCCGGAGTCTGGGACTCATAGTGGCAGAGTGCTAGCCTTGAGCTGGAGAGCTGAGGGACAGTGCTCAGGCCCCGAGTTCAAGTCTAGCGACCAGCGAAAGGGAAATGCCAATGAGGCATTTATCCCAATGTGAAGAAGACACTCCTGGGACAAAAGTGATGGAGGAGCATCCAGAGGCAGTAAGCCACTGCTTGGTTGGCAGAAATGTCAGATCCTAGAGTCATTTGTGCGTGGCCCTTAAAAACTGGTCAGAGCCGGGAGGTCATAAAAAGAGTTTGTAAGCATGCCAAATGTCCATGACTATCTACCTTGTAAGGGACAGGAACTTGCCAGTCCTCTGTGATAGTAAAAACCAATGTTATAAAATGTGGAGGATAGTTTAAATCTCAACCCCTTTATGTGCCAAAAGCTCTAATTGAGCTGACACTAGTTACATGAAGTTCATCTGCTCACGAAAAAGTTTGTAAACCTGAGAGTGTGTTTCTATTTGATATCTGTCTAAAGGCCTGCAAAGGTAACTTAGGCATTATTTGGGATCACTAGAGATCACATTCCTAAGCCATCTAGGAAAATGCTTTTACAAACCAGAGTGCTAAACAAGCTACACTGCTGTAGCTGGAGAAAAGGTCTGTGCAGTTGTCAAAAGTTAAATATTGTTCTTAATGACATCTAACCCTGATGGCCTCTTTGTAAAATAGTCTAAGGTTATAGGTTCCTGGCTAGGTAAGATCAACGCCCCTGAAGTCAGCTTGAAGAAGTTACAGAAGATGGACCTTCGCCCTTCTATCCCCTTTTTAAGATCAAGGGTCCAGAGTCAGTTTAAAAAAAATGAGGCAAAATAGATGGCATAAAAAATAGTCTTAACTGTTGTAGGTGTTCAAGGTGTGGAGACTGCATCTGTCAGAGATGGTTACAAGACTAAGCCTTCTAGCCTCCTGTGTCTATTTACAAAAATATTTGGTTAGTAAAAAGTTGTGATTTTGGTAAATTGTCCTGGACTATTGTTTAAAGATCTTAAAAATCAGCAGGATCAAAGCCTGCCAAGCCTATGCAATGTATCCTTAACCAGTCTGTGTAGGAATTTACAGCCCAGCATGAGGTGTGACAGTCCCTTGGAGCCACTGAGAGATCCTGCTGCTGCTTCTGCGGTTGTTGCTGCTGCTGCATACCCTAATGGGTAAAGTTCAACGACGGCCTGACAGCCACCTGGAAAAACTCCTGCCTGATTCCATCACCTGAGTCTGCTTCCTGGTTGACCGCTGCTAAATCTAAGATCTTGTGGGAAATTCTTTTGGGTGATATCCAGAAACCCTCTCTTCCCACAGTGGATATTGAGGACAAGGATATCACTGGCTTGCTTGTCTTAGGCACTTCAGTGCATAGTGACTGAAAATCCACTCTATGGTCACAGCCTAGTTTGGCTCTGGTATGGTAATAACCTGAGTGTGTTATCAATGAAAATTGTAAAGGAGAGGGGGTTAGTAAAGAAAGCCTTGGAAAAGGAATTATAAAGGAGAGGGGGATAGTAAAAAAAGCCTTGGGAAGGGAATTAGGGAAAATTGGTATCCCCTTTAGATAAGAAAGGATTTAAAAAGTAAGGATTGTCTTTAATTGTTTGAAAAAAAAAAGAAGGGAAAGAAGACAAACCTCAGAAAGTTTAAATATGTAGCAAAGGGTATGAGTATGTCGCAAATGGTATAAGTATGTTGCAAATGGTATGAGTATGTCTTAAAATTGGAGCTTACAAGTACAGCTGGTATAAAATTAATTTAACTGTGATACACAGAGGCAGGACTGGTAAAAAAAAAACTGTAAGGGGCTCTGGTACTGTTACTTTTGTTACAATAGGACCTTGCATACTCAACAGACTGATGTCTTTTGTAAAAGAAAAAAAAAAATCAGCGCAGTCCGTCTATTAGTTCTGAGGTCTCATTACCAAGCACTGAGAACAACTGACACCCCACAAAATAATATAGAGACACCCTAAATTTTTTTTTTTTTTTTTTGTCGGTCGTGGGGCTTGAACTCTGGGCCTGGGCGCTGTCCCTCAGCTCTTCAGCTCAAGGCGAGCGCTCAACCACTTGAGCTACAGCGCCACTTCCGGTTTTCTGGTGGTTTATTGGAGATAGGAGTCTCACGGTATCTCCTGCCTTGGCTGGCTTTGAACCGCGATCCTCAGATCTCAGCCTCCTGAGTAGCTAGGATTACAGGCGTGAGCCACCAGCGCCCGGCCAGAGACACCCTAAGTTTTAAGATTAAAATTAGTCCAGAGAAAAAGTGGGGAAAATGAAAGATTAAAAATTGACCATTACCATTACTAACTTGCTAACTGCTGATTCTGCTTCTGTAAATTTGCTTACGCTAGCATTGACCCTTCCCTTCCCAGAAATGAGTTAAGAAGTTTCAGGGACCAGATGCCGGCCCCAGGACAAGGTCAGTGGTCGTAGATAAAGAACAGACAGTACGTGTTCCTCAGTTCCCATTTAGAAATTCCTCAGACAGGACCTTGAGATAACGACCACCTGGGAAGACCACAAGCTAAGCCAAATGTCAACCAAACATAGGCCTGTAACCATGTAAACTCCCCTTAAAAAAACCATGGGCCAGTCATTTTACAAAGAGTGTTACAAAATTTCCCGCAAAGTGATTGTTGGCGTATATGATGACCTTTAAATGTACCAATCATGGGATGCTTTGTGTTATGCATTAATCTTGTGGTTTTTGCCTTTAAAAGAAGGCTCGTAACCGCTGCTCGGGGCTCCCTGTCTGCTCGGGACAGAGAGTCCGTTTGCGCAAACGTCAAATAAACTCCTCTTGCTTTTTGCATCTCCCGGCCTGGAGTCTGAGTTTTCTGGGGCGCCCTCCCGTTGACGAAACTATCCTAGGGGGCTAGGGTCTTTCATTAGTATGGAGGTTCCTCAAAAGACTCCACAAAGAGCTCCCCTATGACCAAGCAATCCCACTTTTGGGTATTTCCCCAAATGATCACAAACAAGACCACACTAAAGCAACCAGCACAACTATGTTTATTGCAGCAGTATTTACCATAGCTAAGATATGGAACCAACCCAGATGCCCCTCAGTAGATGAATGGATCAAGAAAATGTGGTATATATACACAATGTATTTTATGCCTCCATCAGAAAGAATGACATTGCCCCATTTGTTAGGAAATGGAAAGTCTTGGAAAAACTTATATTAAGTGAAGTAAGCCAGGCCCAAAGAAACATAGGTTCCATGGTTTCCCTTATTTGAAATGGCTGAAACAAGCAGAAAAGATCAGATAGCTTGATGTTAGACAAAACAAACCCCAAGATAAGGACTCAAGTGGTTTCTCTTTCTTGCTATTGTTTCTAACATAGTTATAGGGTGATTTTTTTGTTGATTTGTCTGTCCTTCCCCCATGGTATAATCCCTATTTTCACTGTATTTGATGTTGGTATAATTTGTGGAGGGGAAGGAAAAAAACAAACTGTTTTTTTGTGGAGGGGGGAATGGTAATGAGCAGGGGGTAGAGAGTAGGGGGAAATGTAGTTGTGGAGATATGAGGGAAAGGATGTTAGAGGAAAAACAAACAAAGGTGGAGGCAATAGTGCTTGATAAGAAATGTACTCATTACCTTGCTCATGTGATTGTAACCCCTTTCTACAGTATTTTCACAATAAAAATTTTATTTTAAAAAATTACATATGTAAACACACACAAACACACACTCTAATATATATGTTTAACTTCTTACTGGTTTGATTGTGCGCACCTTATGTTCTTTATCACACAATATTGCATTTGTGCAGCAGAGTTGCCTTCTTTGTAGTGACTTTATTATAGGTTATTTTTAATTATATGCCAACAAAACTCATTTGAATAAAATGTAGTGAATTATACCATATATTTGTAACAAACTAAGAAAAACATACAACATACAGAGAATAGTTACTTGAATATCTAGTAAGCTTTGCTGATCATCTAAATTCATAATTAGATAGTAATCTATAACATTAAAGGATAGAAACATGATTTGAATAATCTGATTTAACCTACAACAAATTACTTAAAATGTGAAGTATTTCATCTTAAGAAATAAGATTATATAAAGAAATTTTCAAAATAAATTTAAGATTTTTACTGTGATACTTTACCACTCTACCATTTAATATTTTTACTAATTGAAATTGAAAGACAGGTGCTGGTTGCACATGCCTGTAATTCTCGCTATCTCAGGAGGCTGAGATTTGGGAATACAGGTTCAAAGCCAGCCTTAGCAAGAAAATCTATTATGATACTCTTATCTCGAAGGAACCATCAAAAAAGCCGGAAATGGAGCTGTGTCTCAAGTAATAGAGCTCAGACACAGAGCCCAGGCCCAGACTTCCAGCCCTAAGACATGTCAATAAATGAATATACAATAAACAAAAAATAAATAAGAAAAAGAAAGGAAAGAAATTGAAATGGAGTCATTCCTACATAATCCAGTATTGTGTAGGTTTATAAAATTCTAACCTCAAAATTTCAACTCATTAATTAAAATACCAACTAGCCTTAACAAATGATTGCTTACAGAATTTAGAGAAGTAATATCAATTGTCAGCCTTTCTCATAAAAAATGCAAATTTATCCTTAAATATTTTGTCTAAATAGATTTTTACTTTAGTGTTACATGGGGGGAGCAGCCCCAGGGTTTGAACTCAGGACCTCATGCTCTCTCTTGGCTTTTCCACTTGATACTGGTGGTCAAATACTTAAGCCAAAATTCCACTTCCGGCTTTATACTTGTTAATTGGAGATAACCATCTTAAGGACTTTCCTACTAGGACTGGTTTCAAAATATCAGCTGCCTGATTAGCTAGATTTATAGTTATGAGCCACAGGTAACTGGCTAAAAGTTGTAATTTATTGTGATTTTTTTAATTCTTATCATTAAGTAATTGGACAAAGGCATTGGCAGTTAACAAAGCAGCTTACGAACACAACATGCCTTGATCAGTGTTACCTCTTTAAACACTGTCACCAGTCTTTCTTCTACCATCCCCTTCTGTTTTGTAGGCTATACACTAGACTCTTGCCTGCATTTTCTTCCCCTTTTCCTCTTCATTTGTCTAGTCTTTCCCCTTGACCCCACCACACCAATTTTGATATCTGAATTCATGGTTTTTTTCACTATATTCTTCATGTTTTTTTTGTTGGTTGGTTTTTTTGTCACTCATGAGGCTTGTGAATGCATATATATATATATATATATATATGTGTGTGTGTGTGTGTGTGTGTGTGTGTACACACACATATAGATGTTAATATAGAATATATAGTACATAAATATAAAAAATAGATTTTGATAAAGATGAAAATAAAAATTTTGTATTCCTTCAGTGTTCTTTATATCAATTTCTCATCTCTTCCTATTTATACTAACAGCATTAGACTTAGTCCTAATTATCTCATACTTGTATGAATACTAAAGCTCTTAATTGGTGTCTTTTGATCTGAGATCCTATTTACATGAATTTCATTTAAAAAAGCTTTTGATATAGCTTTAATAGATAACACACTTTTTCTAATTAAAATAGCTTTGTCCTTGTTTTCTCAAAGTTCAACAAGTGGACTTAAATTAGATTCTCAAAATTATTCCTACCTTTTCTGTTTTAAAAAACATGGCAATAATTTTATTCCCAGAAAATTCCTCTGAGTAATTTATTATAAATTTCTATCCTCACAAAGTTTTGATGCACAACTGTGGCAGTCATTATTCTCTAAAATTGCATGTCAATTTTCATCACTTTAACTAAGTAAATTCTAATCACTTAGTTCAAGTAGTTTATTAATCAATTTTTAAATTCAGCAATGTGTTAGACTCTCATCACTGAGAAATAACCTATGCAAAACCAGTTAAAGAAGGGAAGGCTATGTTGCTTCATGGTTTAGTTTTAGTTGATCTTGGTTGAGAGAAAATGGCCAAGACAAGGAAATAAGTAACACATTATGGTGATTTGTGAGCAGAGAGAGAACTCTTGAATAAGTGTGTTTCTCATTTTCCCTCCTTTGATTCTAAGTTCTCAGACTTGAGGATAGTACACAATCAGCATGTGTTTTCTGTAGAGAGCTGAGAGAGGCCGCACCTGGAAGGTGGCGCCGGCTTCCGCCCTCCGCCTTCCCAATGGCGAGTGCTCTCATGGTAAACAACTCCTTACATGGCTAAGGCAAATAATTTGGCTTGCTTCTGCGTACCTGAACCTATTGGTGGTTCCCACGTGGCGTATCAGGGTTGGCCACCCAGCGGGTACTTAAGGCTGTGGGGATTGCTCCCCGGGGTGGGGGTCAGAAGATTACTAAAAGGTCCTGAATAAACTGCAGAGAGAAGAGTCTGGTGTCGCGTCTTCCTTGCTGGTCGAGGCGGTAGCGACACGTGGCGGCCCGTACGGGGAACTCAGCCATAACCCCAATGAGGACTCAGAACTCTCTGTGGTCAGGGTGGTGCACCGGTAAGTTCCCAGGTAAAAGGGGAATCCGCGACAAAGGCGAGGGTAAGTCCCCAGGTAAAAGGGGAATCCGCGACAAAAGCGGGGGTAAGTCCCCAGGTAAAAGGGGAATCCGCAACAAGAGCGGGGAGTAAGTTCCCAGGTAAAAGGGGAATCCGCGATAAGAGCGGGGGGGGGGGGATTTTTGCTCTTCTTGGTAGATAGGGAAAGAGCGAGAACCCGGGGCTAGTCAGTAGAGTAGCCAAAAGTGAAAGTAAAAGTTTGTTTACCAGCTTTAAATGTTTAATACATGGGCGCTTCTTCTTCGCGCCCAATTTTTTTGGCTCTCAATGAGCTACTGCACTCAAAAAAGTTAAAAATAAAAAAGAGTACTTTAGAGAGATTTTTGAATGAATGTGACATCGTTGCCCCGTGGTTCGCTGTCTCCGGAAGCCTGACAGTGGCCTCTTGGGAGAAACTAGGGAGGGACGTAGATTTTGCCTCTGAACAAGGAACGCTTAAGAGCGGAGTGAGGCCAATATGGAAACTGATAAGAGGCTGTCTCGAGGAACAGCGTTTCAGTGAGGTGGTAGAGAATGGTCAGGCCGCCCTAGAAATGCTGCAGGAAGAAAGATCGGAAAGGGTAGACAGCAAAAAGGAGGAGAGCAGGGGGTGGTTATACCCCGATTTTGCCGAACTAGAGACCTCTGAGTCTACAGACTCAGAGGAACTACAATCACTCATAGAACAAATAGAAAAAACAAAGATAAGAAAGAGGAGGAAAGGGAAGGAGAGAGAGGACCCAGATAAAGACGAATGCACGCCCTCCGTGCACCGCCCCATACCTTTGGCCCCTCCGCTCTATGTGGAGGACCCCGGAAGTGGCAGCCCTGGCTGTTCTTTCAGCCCAGGCATGTGGAAAGCTGTCAGAACCGAGTTACATCTAGCCTGTCCAATATTTCAGGATCCACAGGGACAGCGGTATCATGAACCCTTAGATTTTAAGGTTATAAAATCTTTAGCTGAGTCTGTGCGGACATACGGAATCACAGCCTCCTTTACTGTAGCCCAGGTGGAGGCCCTAAACAGACATTGCATGACACCCAGTGATTGGAGTGGGCTCGCACGAGCTTGTTTGAGCCCAGGTAAGTATTTAGATTGGAAGGCCTTTTTGATTGAATTTGCTAGTGAAGAGGCTGCGGCCAATCAGGCTGGGGGAAACCCAGCTTGGGACAGAGATATGCTGCTTGGACAGGGGAGATTCGCCAATCAGCAGATAGGCTACCCGGTTCAAGTTTATGAACAAATCAATAAAATTGGCATAAAGGCATGGAAGGCCTTACCAAATAAAGGCGAGAGCTCTATGGAGCCGTTTTCAGACTTTGTTGCCCGTATGGTCGAGGCCGCTGGCAGAATTTTTGGTGACCCAGACGCAGCCATGCCATTAATTAAACAGCTTGTTTACAAGCAGTGCACTAAGGAATGCAGAGCCGCCATAACCCCATATAAGAATAGGGGACTAGAAGCATGGATGAAAGTTTGCAGAGAGCTGGGTGGACGACTAACTAATGCTGGATTAGCTGCTGCTGTGGTGCAATTAACCCAGGAGAATGGGGCTGGTAAGGTGGCTCAGTGGTAGAGTGATTGCCTTGCATGCATAAGGACCTGGGTTCGATTCCCCAGTACCATATAAGCAAAAAGAAGAGAAAAAAGCCGGAAGTGGCGCTGTGGCTCAAGTGGTAGGGCGCTAGTCTTGAGCTGAAGAGCTGAGGGACAGCGCCCAGGCCCAGAGTTCAGGCCCAGGAAAAAACCTATTTAAAAAACGCTGCAAATTTGTCTAAACAGTTGTCTAGTTATCTTTTAGGTAATTGAACTGGGGAGTTCGACAGCCTGATGGAACAGCTCAGGGTTGCCATCGTCATGGTGAACTCGACCCGAGTGGATGCCGGATTGGCGGAGGGGTTATCTTCATGGATCTCTGCTGCTATGAATCATCTTAAGGAATGGGCGGGTTTAGGAGCCCTGACAGGCCTTCTGGTGTTAGCCTCCTTGGTATGTCTGTGGTGCATTTGCCAAATTAGAGGTTCTCAGCGTCGCAGTGCAGCCATGATTATCCAAGCCTTTACAGTCAATGGAGCAGGTCAGTCCCCCCAAGCGTGGCTTGCCACCCTAAAACAATGAACACAGATTGCAAAGCCAAAGTACTGCAGTCGAGAGGCATGAGTTTTGCCCTCGAGGAGAGCATGTTTGATTGCACACGGGTTCGATTCGCCTTTTCCCGTCCTTGTGAAAAACAAAACGAATCACTGGACAGGCTGAGTCATCCCTAGAGAAGGTACCCTCTGGGAGAAGGCTTGTATGCAGTCCTTGCATTGCACAACAGGGATCAGACCTCTGTTCTCATCTGTGTTCTTTAAACAAAAAAGGGGGAACTGTAGAGAGCTGCGAGAGGCCGCACCTGGAAGGTGGCGCCGGCTTCCGCCCTCCGCCTTCCCGATGGCCAGTGCTCTCATGGTAAACAACTCCTTACATGGCTAAGGCAAAGAATCTGCCTTGCTTCCGCATACCTGAACCTATTGGTGGTTCCCACGTGGCGTATCAGTGTTGGCTACCCAGCGGGTACTTAAGGCTGTGGGGATTGCTCCCCGGGGTGGGGGTCAGAAGATTACTAAAAGGTCCTGAATAAACTGCAGAGAGAAGAGTCCGGTGTCACGTCTTCCTTGCTGGTCGAGGCGGTAGTGACAGTTTTCCACTTCGCTAAACTTCTCTGGGAACTCAGTCCCCCATACACCTAGTTGAGTATGGTATTGCTCTCCTGCATATTTTTCAATCCAATCAAAGTGACAATATGACTTAACCATTTCATTTGAACACAGCACCCAAACACATCTCCTGATCCAAAAACGTTCCATTTTTGTTTCCAAAAGGCCTACATTCATCTTTTGACACTAGCATAAAAGGAGAGGTAACAGAATTCATTGCCTCTCTCCAAAACTCTTTGTAGCTTTGACTTCCAACATCATTCAAAATTCCAGGTTCAAAATGTCCACAGAGACTTAAAGAAAATTTTTATTTGAGAGTTGCCATGAAAATAAAGCAAAATAGGGCTGGAAAGGTGGCTCAGTGGTAGAGTGCTTGCCTTGTATGCATGAGGCCCTGGGTTCAATTCCTCAGCACCACATAAGCAGAAAAAGCTGGAATGGGCACTGTGGCTCAAGTGGTAAAGTGATAGCTTGAGCTGAAATGCTGAGGGACTGTGCCCAGGCCAAGTTCAGGCCCCATGACCAACAACAAAAAAAGTAAATAATATTTTTTTTAAAAAAAGCAAAACCAATTATATGCCAAATATAAAGGCACATGCCTTTAATTAAATCTACTCAGACTGAAGACAGGAGGACCACAATTCTAGGGAAGCCTTAGTAAAAGCAATAGATTCTATGTGAGAAACAAATTATAATGGTCCAGTTTTAAGTGGTAGAGTGCTTACTAGGACAGTATGAAGCTTTGGTACAAGAAAGAAGAAGAGAGGAAGAGAAGAAGAAGAAGAGGAGCCAGACAGGTAGAGTAAGAGGAAGGAAGAAGAGGAAGAGGAGAAAAAAGAAGTAGAGAAAGAGGAACAAGAAGGAGAAAGAAGAGAAAGAAGAAGAGGAGGAAGAGGATGACAGTTAGGATGAGGAGCACCCTATTTTCAATATATAATAACATGTTGTAAGCATTCCTATTCCAAAAGAAAAGAATTGGAGAACAAGGGAAAAAATGGACCAGTAACTCAATTAATGTACAAAGAATTTGACTTGAAATTTCTTAATCGAACAATGTGCAGACAAAAGGAGGTTAATAGCATTAGCACATGTAAAATCACTTATAAAATAGAAATGATATGTCATTTGATACTCACCAGAATGGGTTAAAGAAGATGTGCATTAGTAGGTTTGACAAGGACGTAAAGAAATCAAAGCTCTCATACATTGTAAAATAGCACATTCATCTTGGAAATTAGTGTGTAAAAGTTCCTCACAAAGTTAGTTACAGAAACACCAAACAGCCTAGAAACTTTGTACAGTCTAGAAAGTTTGCCTATAGTTTTTATACACTTAAGTTAAATACTTGTGTATCATCACAGCAACATTATCTATGACAGCAAAATAATTGAAAAAAAATTTCAGGCTGACCAATAGTAAAACAGATCACAAAACATATACTCACGAAATAGCCCATTTTCAAGTAAAAAAGAGAAATGGAGAATTGATATTAGTGGAAACACTGACAACAGGCTAGATAGAAAGAACCAGACACAAAATAACACATAAAATGATTTGATTTTCATGAAATTTTGGAATTATCAAAATGAGACATAACATTAGTTTCTTTGGGGTTGGAAGTCTAAGGAGAATTCAGAAGAGCTGCAGACAGGTATAAAATTTCCTTGTGAATGATGAATATTTGAGAGTATTCCAAGGTGATAATGATCGAATATACTTTCAAAATACAAAGAATCCCTAAATTTTATAGAATTAAGTTAACAAATATAACATATTTCAATTACACATAAAATGATTTTTAAATGGAATACTAGATAATCTTTAACTAACAAAGGTAAAAATAAATAAATGTTCTGGAATTTGGGAATTGAACAGTCTCTCCTGCTAGGCATAAAATTAAAGTGTTCTACCATGAAAGTAGACATAGAATATAGCAAATTGGTGGAAAGCAGGAGCAAGTAAAAAAAAAAAACCTCAATGCATATTCCACAAAATTAAGAAAAAATCAGAGAATAAGCGGTTTGGAGAGATGAGTGGAAATGTTAAAAAGGGATTAAAGTGATCAAGATGCATTGTATTCACAAACTACTTCATTGAATGGCAACTCCTTTCTTCAACTATTCAAATAAAATATTTTCAAAACTATCAAATAAAATAAATAAATTAATTAAACAAAAACAAATAATGAATAGATAAATAAAATATAATAAAAATAAACTATAGATGTATAACAATATACGCCACAAATTTATAACCCAAACAAGAATAAATTAGGTTTGTTCGTGCTTCAAGATATATAAGGTAGAAAATTTTGACTACATCTAATTTATTGAGTTCTTTTGTCAATGGCATTAATTATGCCAGTAGTAAAAATAATCATGAAATTCTGAAATAAACAACACAGTATCCAGGAAATTACTAATTACTAATGCAAAGATATTATTGCAGAAAGATGGAATAGTATATGTTTGTATTATTAGATAAAATATCAAAATGATGTCAGAATGTAACATAGATTTCACAGAAATAAACAATAGAAATTTAAATGTATAAGCCAGGGAAATACACCATGATTACAGCAAGTAATTTATCTTTTTTCCCAGAAATGAGAGAAAAATAAAAAGAACAGTGCAAAGGACAACAATCAAAAACTACCAAAAGTGGTTAAAGTCACAAACACTACTTTTAATCCTATAATAGGAAGGTGAGGTCACCCTAAAAAAATCACGTGTGGGAAGATAAAGACTGCACTGAATTCATTATACTAACATTTATACAGTGAAACATGACCACACAAACATTCTTCTGGTAAACTCAGCACCACCTTATGTTTATTAACACCTGCCTATGGTTTTCTAAATTGATAAACTGGACCAACATCATTGCATTGTTATAAAGATTTATTGTTAAGTAAATTGGTTGGCAGTATTTAAGCAAATCATATGAATTCAACAGTACAGTACCAGAACTGTATACAACATACCATTTTTAGTTTATTTTTGTAGTATGATCTTGTTTTAATCCTTAGGCTTTCCTGCACTGAGATCTTCCTATTCTAACTTTGTATATAGCTGAGATGACAGACATATGCCAACTTGACTAGCTATTGGATGGGATGTGATTATTGTTAGGTCTGCAGGAAGCCTACCCCCTACACCCATCTCCTTCACCAGCCTGAACCCAGTAATCACCTGACTGTCCATCACTTAACTGTGCGTCAGAAAAGGATCCTTGAATCTGAGGTTACTTTCTCCATGACTATTTTCTATTGTGACTTATCCATTCTAATTTCTTTCCTGAAAAAGACCAGGATCTTAAACTAAGGATCTATGCAATGTCCTTGAGCTTTATGTTGGAGAAAAAGGCTAATAAACACCATATATGACTAAGCTTATATTAAAATGAAATGGTAAATTAATATATATGATAAACTGATAAGAGAACCTACTAATGCTCGTGTGTGTGTGTGTGTGTGTGTGTGTGTGTGTGTGTGTGTGTGTGTTTTATAAGAGCACATTATTAATACTCTATTCGCTTTAAAGTTTAGAAAATTATCTAGGATATTATTTTTAGAGTAGTAAGTTCTGTAGTATCGATGACACAAGCTTTCCCATTCCAGGATTTATTACTATGAATCAATCTTGAACCTTATCTGTTCCTGTTTGTTGAACCATGAGCTTTGAAAGCAAATTCTCCTATATCTGAATTGCCAACAGGGACGTAGCAGTCTAACCCTACATTCATATCATTGAATCTCAAGTTAGTAGCTTTTCCCCATCGATAAGATAATTACAGAAGGGATGAACACACAACAATTAAATATACAGAGTGAAAGGGAAACAAAAAAGAAAACATTTTTTAACTCCATATGACAATGCCACAGGGGATCAAAGAACTACAATTAATTATCCAAAAAAGAGCCATCACATATGCAAAGCATCCTGCTATATTGTTACAAGTGGTGGTTCTTGTTAACCTCTCAGTATGCCTAATATATAAATTAAGCTTTGCCATAGTTATGTTTTTTTAGGGGGGGGGGTCCGGTTATAGGGCCTGAACTCTGGGCCTGGACGCTGTCCCTCAGCTCTTCTGCTCAAGGCTAGCACTCTACCACTTGAGCCACAGCGCCTTCCGGCTTTTTTTTATTTTTGCTTATGTGGTGCTAAGGAATCGAACCCAGGGCCACAGGCATGCAAGGCAAGTGCTCTACCACTGAGCCACCTTCCCAGCCCTGCCATAGTTATTATTATGAATCTTTCTGCTCATTTTTACCCCCAAAAGGATGATTTATTTCTTCTATTTAAAGACAGGCCTTCATCTTTAGTGTTCAACCATGCATTTTCAGTCTTCTCCATTATTACCAGCTCTTTGTCTGAGTATACATTTTTTCCCCTTATTTAGGAATTGGTACTGAAAGTTAAAGAATCCAATCAAATAGAAAGTGTAAAGACCCCTATGCTCTAGGAGAGAGGTGTTTGTTTTTTTCCTCCCAGGATGGATAACAGGACCTAGTAATAGAAAGGCTGCTCTAGAACTTTGTGTCACTGAAACTAGTAATGTTTTTTTGTACTAGCTGTTCCTGAGGCTTGAACATAGGGCATGAGCACTGTTCTCTTGGGAATTGTTTTTATCTACCACGTGACCACAACTCCACTTTGGTGGTTAATTGGAGATAAGAGTCACTTGGATTTTTCTGTTCGTCCTGGCTATGCATTATCCTCAGAACTCAGCCTGCTGAGTAGCAAGGATTACTGGTAAAACAACAGTGCCCACTGATTTCAATGTTTTTTTTTTGTTGTTGTTATTCTGGACTCCAACTGCTTTCAGGGTGAAAAGCCATCACTGGGGATTCAGTTTTGCATGGGTTTATTTTTATAACAATTTTAAAATATTTATTTGCTCTCTTGTTGCATTGTTGCTACTTTATCTTATCTTCATTTAATACTGGTTTTTACATTTTATTGTTACCACCTTATTTCATGAAAAAAATGGGGTTACAGCACCAAGAAATTTAAATTAGTACAGTATTAGTGGTTTGCTTCATTTGAGAAAGGTTCTCTGCCGTAGAGTTCCCAACACATAGAGAGTTGCTTCACTTAGGACACCGGGATACCACTGGAAAAAAGGGGCCTGACAGGAAATCGGATAGAGCCATTGGCATATCTCCAGATAAGGGAACTCTTAGCCACATTCCAAAAACTCACACTGCCATCATCAAGATCAAGAAACACACCAACCCGGCCCAGAGGCTTCTCTACATATTGAGACAGCAATGGGAAGGTGGAAAAAAAGGGTGTAAAGTGTGTTCTCTTTCACAAACAAAAGGAGGAAAACATCCTGAGCTTCACTGAGGTTGCTCCTTATGACAGAATCCCTAACAACTCCCAAGGCCCAGGTTGAAGACTCATCCACACTAACCTCCCAGTAATGTTTCCCAGAGCTGAGGACTTGGCATCCAAAAGCAGTGAATTGGAGGGAGTCTTCAGAATTCAAAACTGCATATTGATGGTCGTGTCTAACACTGCTCCCAGGATCTTGATTCCCCACAACTTCATTGAAGGCAATCTCCATCTGGAACTGACTGAGCTTCTCTCTCATTCCAGGCATGGGAGGGGCACTGAGCTGTGGCCTCAGAGGAAGTGGCATGAAGACCAACACTGACTCACAGCTTTCTAGGGTCAACTCTACATCCTGAAGCAGTTCCACATCTGGCTTCTGGTATGTTTCGATCAGCTCCTGAAACATATTCCTGAGCTGATGCTTCTTCTGAAGCATTTGGGTTTCCCTTTCTCTGAGTTGCTGTAACATGGCTCTTCCTTCATTGATCAGTAGCTGGGAATGGTGTCTTTCCTCCTCCTGGACACCAAGCTGCAGCATTCTAAAAACATCCTTAGTCATATCTCGGTATAGATTCACATAACAAATCCATTGGTTGATGAGTCTCCTCTTCTCCTGTAAATTGTGCTGGTTTTCTTGAGTCTTTTCCCATACAGCATGCATCTGCTTTGAAATCAACTCCCTCTGCTCTTCAGCAGCCCTTTCTATGGGATGGTGTTTGTGAGCCCTGTGCTCCTGAGACATGGAACAGCTCCTACAAAGCAGGGCCCTGTCTATCTCACAGAACATCTGCTTGGTCTCTCTGTGTGTCCCACACATGTATTCCTCAGAGCTCAGGAACCGCCTGAGGCTGGCTCTTCTGGCAATGGCCACCAGGCTCCTCAGAACCACGTTGGTTTTCAGGTTTGTCTGCTGGCAGGGTCCCTTGCATCCAGGGCACCTGGCTGGAGTCTCTTCCCAGCACAGGCAGAGACAAGGTCGACAAAAACTGTGCCCGCACTCTAGGGTGACTGGCTCTATGAAAGTATTCACACAGATGGCACAGCTAAGTTCCTTCTGGAAGGCCTGCGCAATGTCAGGGTCCATCATTCCTAGAATCTAATGAGGTGCTGGTGACTCACCCCTAAAAACCTAGCTACCCAAGAGACGGATATGAGATCAAGCTTTGAAGCTGACCTGGGCACCAAAGTCCCCCTGACACAGACTCTTATCTCCTATTTACCACTCCAAAATCACAAGTGGGCTATGACTCAAGTGGTAAAGCACTAGCCTTGACCACAAAGTGACCCAGGGATAGTGCCCAGTCTTGAGCACAAACAGGCCCAGCAACACTGCCCTACCACTGGGTTCAATCCCCACAACCGACAAAACACCACTACCAACAACAACACCAAACCAAGGAGAGAAGAATTAAAAGAGGAGTAGATTCTCCCACTCTTATCCTCACCTGGAGTATCCAAGCTCCAAATGGCCTCCTCCTGCTGAGGGATCTTCAGCAATGCCTGAGTCTCAGACTTCCACTCTATTTATACTGAAAGAGGGTGGGCCCATGAAAGAAAGTGTCTCTGATTGGTTGTTTAGGGAAGCTGATTTACATATCAATAGGAGTTGGAATTTACATCCTGCCAACCCCACCTTTTACTTCCTCTTTCCAGGACATGCAATTTGGTTAGGTTATTTGGATTAGGTGCAACTTAGTTTTGTCCAGGGTTGGAAAAGTTTATTGTGTTTGTTTTATTTTGTTTTGTTTTGTTTTTTACTTCTGTGTATGCTTTATATTGGGACTATGAGTTTATTACTTTTCCACTGGACTCTAGCACACATTTGTGGAATCATCCATTGTATCTTGTGGGTCTTCATTAATTTGGAATTTGTCAGGCCTGATGGTGGACTGGTACTTTACCGCTTAAGCCATGTCCTCTTCTGTGTTTGCTTTTACTTTTGGAATAGAAAATTGTGTTTATGCTTAGGCTCTCCTGGACTGAGATCTTCTGATTCACACGTTGCACAAAGCTGAGATGACAAGAATTACCTCTTGCTTGAGTTGTGATCAGGGTTAAGTCTGCCCACAGATCAGCCCCTCCCAGCTTTCCCATCACCTGCCTTAATCAGACCATCAATCACCTGACTGTCGATTATCACCTGACTGTGAATCAACAAATATCCTAGGCTCCGAGGTCACTTCCTCCCAAGTCCATTTTCCATACTAATTTATCCTTCCGATGTTGTTGTTCTTGTTGTTTGTCTGTCAGTGCTGGACTTGAACTCAGAGTAGAAGATCTGTCCCTGAGCTCTTCTTCCACTCTATTTCTCTTATCTTTATTTTAAATATCATTTATGCCTTTTTATTATAAAATGATGTGGTATTCTGATATATAATTTAATAACTCAATGCCGTTTTTGAGAATGATCTAAAAATTATCATAGATATAATCATACACACACACACACATATATTTGTATATATATATATATATATACATATATATATGTATATAAATTGGATTTCAAGAGCACATTATTAATATTCAATTCACTATAAGTATTATCCTGTCAGAATACTCTCTTTAGGGTTATAGGTTGTCCCTGGCATAACCTTTCCCATTTTTGGTTTTGTTACTATAATCAATCTTGTACCTTTCTTGGTGTTGATCCATTAGCTTTGAAAGCATAATCCCCTATCTGAATTGCCAGCAGGGAAATAGTAGCCTAACACTATGTTTGCATCATTGACTCTCAGGCATTGACTCTCAAACAATCTTTGTACTTTTTCTTTTTTTTTGAAATTTTTTTCATTAGTGCTGCGGAACTCAGGGTGTGGTGCTTTTACTCAGCTTTTCAGCTCAAGGTGAGTCCTCTACCACTTGAGCCACAGCACCAATTCCAGTTTTCTAGTGGTTTATTGGAGATGAGTGTCTACGACTTTCCTGCCTGGGCCGGGTTTGAACCGAGATCCTCAGATCTGTTTCCTGAGTAGCTAGTATTACAGGGAATGCACCACTGGAGCTGGCTAAGCATTGTTTTTTATATTCATATGATAATATCAACGGGGATGAAGGCACAATAATTGGGTACATAGAGTGAACGACAGACAACAACAAAGATCCATCACAACTGTTGTATTGTTACAATTGTTGGCTATTGTTAACCTTTCAGTATGCCTAATGTGTAAATTGAGCTTTGCTATTGTTATTATTAATCTCTTAGCCTGAGTTAATGTTCTCTTCATTTTTACCCTAAAAAATTAGGACTTATTTTTTCTAAAGCCATTGCTTTATCTTTAGTGTTCAACCTTGCACTTTCTTTCTTCTCCAATATTACCAGCTATTTCTCTAAGTATTCCAGTTTATTTTATTTTTAGGAATTAGTACTGAAACTTAAAGAATCCACTCTAATAGAAAGTTTAAATACCCCAATGATCTAGTATACAGGTGTTTCTGTTTTTTCTTCCCAGGCTGGATAACAGGATTTAGTCATCAAAAGCCTGCTTTAGAACTTTGAGTCACCGAAACTAGTACTGCTTTTTTGTTCTAGGATGTCCATGGGGCTTGAACTTAGGGCATGAGCACTATTAGTGAGGGTTTTTTTTTTGTTGTTGTTGTTTGCTTTGCTTTTTATTTTCTCCTACTACTTGGTCCACAACTCCACTTTGGTGGTTATTTGAAGATGAGTCTTTTGGACTTTCCTATATGAACTGGCTATGAACTGCCATCCTGCTCAGCCTGCTGAGTAGCAAGGATTACTGGGAAAACAACAATGCCCACTGAAGTAAATGGTTTTTGTTTTGTTTTGTTTTGTTTTTTGCTGTTACTCTGAGATCCACCTTTTTTCATGGTGAAAAGCAGTCACTGGGGACTCATTTTTGCATGGGTTTATTTTTATAGCAATTTTGAAATAGATTTTTGCTCTCTTGTTGGATTGTTGCTACTTTATCTTATCTTCATTATTTTTAAATTTTATATTTTATTATATGTTACGTCCATATTTCATAACAAAATGGGATTACTGTGCAAAGAAATTCAAATTAGTACAGTATTAGTGGTTTGCTTCATTTGAGAAAGGTTCTCTGCTATAGAGTTCCCAACGTATAGAATCTTCACTAATAATGGTTTATCATTGGAGAAAAAGTGTCTGACAGGAAATTGAAAATAGCCAATGGGATATCTCCAGAGAAGGGAACTTTTAACCACATTCCAAAAACTCACACTGCCATGGTCCAGATAAAGAAACACCACACCCTGGCCAAAAGACTTCTCTATATAATGTGTCAGCAATGGGGAGGTGGTAAAAAAAAGTGTAAAGAATGTTCCCTTTCACAAAAGGAGGAAGAAAAAGGTCCTTTGATTCAGGGTGGTGGGCCTAGAAAAGGGTGTGTACCTGAGTTCTCATTTAGGGAAGGTGATTTACATATCATTTGGGGTTGGAATTTCCATCCTGGTAACCACAGCTTTAACTTCCTCTTTCAAGGAAATGCCTCTTACAATTTCCTTAGAGAGTGACAAGAGCTGTGTATTTTGGTTAGGTGCAAGTTAAATTTGTACAGGATTGGAAAACATTTTTTTCCTTACCTTTTTTTATCTTTTGTATCTTTTTGTATCTTTTGTACTATGCATTAATTACTTTTTCACCAGAATATAGGTGACTTTGTATCTTGTGGTTTTGAAAATTAGCTGAGCTTGCATTGTGGAGTTATTAGATGATCATCCAAGTTTTTTATTTGGAAATTGTCATGCCTCCCGCTTGTCTGGTGCTTCACCATTTGAGCCATTTCAATCTTTTTATTCTCATTGCACTTCTAATTTCAAATAAAAATACTGTATTCATTTTCTATTGGTAATGTAGTTCCCCAATTTTAATTTATGCAAGAATTCTGAACTGATTTCAAAAATGAAGGACATTTTAAAGTAATTCATTAAAAATTTCATAAAAGCTATGAATATGGAGCTACATATAATTCATTACTTTTGTTTAATTTTTCACACCACAGTTGTAGAGTATGTTCAAAGGTGATTTTTATACTAACCTTTTTCTTGGAAGAATTTTTTAAATTAGGAAAATACTTTAGAGACATTAATGTTAGTTCAGCTATTTATTCTGCTTCATAAGGAATGTGATTTTAAGTTAATACACAGAAAATCTAAGACATATGATACATTTGGCATTTAGATCAATTTGTGTAATTACTTTTTTATTTAAATACTGAATGCCTATTTCTGAATTTTCAATTTATTACCTGAGTCAAAGGTATATCATTACACCTGAAGAATCTAATCCACTTTACAAAGACTAAGTAACATATTAGTATGAATTTTATTTTTTTAGTTGAAAAATAATATTCAACATATATCACTTCAGGTGGTTTCACTGGAAAATTATTAAGATATGTATATCTATAGATATTTCATAATTCTATATTCTTATTTTTGGATTACATTTTTGTAATCCATGTGTCTGTACTCCAATTGTGTTAGACTTCCAATTGGTCATCTGACATCTTTGTTTTGTTCCAGGATTTCAGCATTAATGTTTTCTTATTTTCAGTGATTTTTATTATTTTTTCTTCTCACTATCGCCGTTGTAACTTTTTAACATACAAAAAAGAAAATTTCCTATTGCCCAGCTCAGCATTCTTTACATTTTCAAAAACCCAAGTGATGCTAGTGACATGCAACATGAAATGATTGATAATGTATACAATATCAATTGTATACAATACAGTAATATCAAAATATTTCATACAAATTTTAAAAAATGTAATGTTATGAAATTAAAATACACTATTATTAAACTGTGACATCTAACATTTTCTATTATTACCATAATATAGTAATATAAAACCATGCCATCACTCTCCAACTTCCTTTGTAAAGCATTTACACTTTGTGGAAACCTACACCTGAGCCCCTTTCCTGGTAATGAATGGACTGTTAAATGTCTCTAGAATTTCGGCAACCTCCCAGAAGCCTCTGGTATGTTTGGCTCCTCCCCTCTATCACCCATTATAATTAGGCCTGAGAGAATGCCACCTAGTCCTCATGCAACAAAGTAAGTTAGAGAACAAGTGCCCCATTTCCCAGCTGGACGCATCCAGGTCTTCATGCAAAAATGATCTCCAAGTTGTCATTTGCCTCAGTCCGGCAGCCATCATTGCCCAAGCCTGTAAACTCAGGTAGGTGCTTGAATAGCAAGCTGTTGTAGCACAAGCTGCTGAATGAACCTCAACTCTTGGACATTACATCTGAATTTTAAAAAAATTCCCTACAGCTGGGCTCTTATGACCCTGAAATTTGAAGATTATGGTCTGGATAATGGTTTCAAGCTAATCACTGATCCTCAGATCTCAGCTTCCTGACTAGCTAGGATAGACGGTGTAAGCCACCAGCACCCAGATTTGCTCTTGCTTTCTTTGGTGTAATTGCTTTACAAAATCTTATCTCATTTAAATCTGATTTCATTCTGAGTTCTACCCTAAGCAGTACATTACAGATGGAAATTGCTCATCCTGTGCTGTCTCGGTCTTATGAAAACAAAGATTACTCTTCAGTCGATTTTTGCTGGTGCTTACCAAGTACACCATTCCTTAGTCCACTCCATGAGTAATTATTACATATTTAAAACCTTCCATAAACTACAGGAACCCTAATTTCCTGGGTTAAAGTGTTGAAATATTGGATGTCTCCTTCCCTAATCTTCTTTCTTTCCTTGTTTTTTTTTTTTTTTTTTTTTTTTTTTTTTGTCCATCGTGGGTCTTGAACTCTGGGCCTAGGTATTTTCCCTCAGCGCTTCAGCTAAAGGCTAGTGCTCTACCGCTTGAGCCACAGTGCAACTTCCTCCCTTATCTTCTTGTTTTCTCTGTCTACACTCATAGCATTTCAACATCTATTTTCCAATCAACTAGCAATATATTTACACAGCATAGACTAAAAGGGTAGGTAGTCAAATATACTTGTACAAATCAAACTAAGCATGAATCTAACAAATATTCTTGATTGATTCACTTAAAACTCTTGACTGGGATAAATAGTTCTAGTTGCAATTGTGGCATAAATTTCTTTTTTTCTGAAATCAAATGATGGAAGAGACATTTCAGCAAAGGGAAGTGAGGAAAGTGCTCACACCTAAGGAAGAAAAAGGGACCTCTCTAAGCTTATGCAGTACCATAGGAAAAATATTGAAAAAGGAACAGCTAAATTTGAAATTTATGACAGGTATGATATCAAGTACCCACTCCTCGTTAAAGTAAGCCTGAATTAACAGCATTAATAATTTTAAGCTAGTTTTCAGTGTTTCACACCTGAAATATCTAACCACACTTGAGGGTAAGATCTGGAGAACTGAGGACTGAGGCCAGCTTTGGCAGAAATTTCCTGCCAAAAATTATTAATTTTCACTATATTGAGTATTATCATTTTTTGGTTTCTCATCTGAGAACAAGACTAGTCGGTGTGATTTTCACATTAGTAGAAATATTACTGTCATATCATAATTAGAAGTTCTATGAGAAGAACCAGGTATTTAAGATTATACCTTGTCAAAAGAGTCTATCCTTCTCATTCGCAGTCTTGGCCTTCACTTGTATCTTTGTTCCCCACTATGACCTTTCAACAATAATACTGTTCTATCATGGCTTTAAATGCCTAAGATTCTGACAACATCACAAAGAAAATATTTCTGAATTAAGGATAGATTTCTAGATAAAGGCTTTTAACAAAATAAAAATTAGATATTTTTGCTTTTCATATTATCTTTTCTTTTTAAAGTGTTTTTGATTGACACATAACAATTCTATACACATTAGAGGTAAAATGAGCTGTTTTATTTTTGCTTTGCTTTGCTTTCTGCATTTCTGGGATTAAACTCTGAGCCTCACACTCTCACTCTGGGGGCTCATCTGGATATAATATGTTTTGACTTGTGCCATCATTAGACAATTGAATCTGAGCAATCAGCATATTGATCTTTAAAGTTAAACATTTCAAAGTCAATGGGGATGTTACAAGTTCTTTTTCTAAATTTGAAATTTCTTAGCAACATAGAAAATAAATAAACATCAGATAACAATTCGACAGGTTGAAATACAGAGAAATATACTATATAAAGTTTTTCACAAATGCCCACGTGAATAGATGAAATTCTAAAGAAAACAGTTTGAATTTACCCTGAAAATATATTCTATGATGCAACAATGCTTGATAAGAAATGTACTCATTACCTTGCTCATGTAATTGTAATGCCTCTGTACAGTATTTTCACAATAAAATAAGTAAAATAAAAATATTCTTTAAAAAAAGAGTAAGGGAAGAAGTGACATTGTCAAAAAAATGAACTCTTTACCTGACTTATGTAATTGTAACCCCCCCCGTATACATCCCTTATAACAATAAAAACTTAAAAAAAAAAACTATCAATTGTACTCAATATAAAGCAAACATAAAAACATCTATTCACTAGCTCTTCTTAACCTTCCTGAAATTTAATGTGTCCTTTTTCCATGATATAGCAGCAAATATATATTGACTATAAATGTATTGATCAACAGGTGTCAGTGGCTCACAACATAATCATAATAATGAAGTGTGCTGAGATCAGAAGATTGTGATTTAAAGCCAACAGGCAAAAAAACCATCTATGAGACTCTTACCTCCAAATTAACCATCAAAACGTGTAAAGTGGAGTAATTGCACATGACAGAACATTAGACTTGAGAAAGAATAAATAAATAAACAATAAATAAATAAATAGATAGATAACTCAAGGACAACATACCAGGATGTTAGTTCAAGACCCATGATCAACACACACACACACACACACACACACACACACACACACACACACACACACACTGCTTTCTGCTCTTCCATTTATGTTGAAAATATTATTTAATGTGAGAAGCATTTAACATACTTTTTAAATTTACAAATTAAAATATTATCCATTTTATAAAAAAAAACAGGTATTCTAGGCACTTGCTACCTGCTAGGAGACATTAATACCTTGATATAGTTAATGCCTTAATTAATTTTCCTAAATCTGACAGGTAGACATATGTTATTATTATTTCTCCTCAACAAATGTGGAAAAAGTTGGAAGAAAATGTCATAATAGTGGAATTTCATAAAATTTATGTTTCATAAGAGGTAGTAATCATTGCAACTCCTAAACATGGCTTAAAACCAATAATGCAGTGACATTGAATTTCTCTGTAGTTTATATAGTGTGCAAAAAACATCATTGATACTATAAAATGTTTCCTTTACATTTCCTGGGAAGAAGCTAAATAATAATATATACAACTTAAAATCATAAAATGACATTTTGGTTATACTAATGAAATGCCCACATTCAAAATCCTTAATAAGTTTATGCAAATATTACAGCTCTTAAATATTCAAATTTTGAAACTTTTGAAACAAGTCATTGCAAAGTTAAAAACTATAATAAAAACAATCATTTTTATCAAACTAAGCATATCCTTGATTGGAACATCCACTTTCATAGGAATAGATAAATCTAGATAAATATTATCCTTGAGCATGTATGTGTTGTGTTTGCACAGGTATACAAGTACTTGTGGCTCTTTGATATTTATAGTGCATTCTTCTCTTTGGTGTGTATTGATTTACGTTAATACTAGTTTTGCATAATTCATCATGCATTTAAAAACATGAAAGACCAAGGTATCCAAAGGTAGCCCTCTGTAGAAAAATGGTGGTATGTGAAGAGCCCATCACTTTGAAATCAAGCAGTGTGTCATTATTTATTTATTTATTTATTTTTTAATTTTATTTTATTTTATTTGAGAACATACTGTACAGAGGGGTTAAAATTACATTGGCAGGATAATGCATACATTTCTTACCAAGCATTGCAGCCTCCTCCTTTGTTTACCCTTCACCTCCCTTCCCAGCCTCCCCCCTCCCCCCCACCCAATCATACCCCCCTCCCCCCCCACACCGACATTGTAAAGCTTGCTTTGACATGACATTTTGTAATTCTCCTTGTTACAACAGGTCCACCTGAATCCTTAAACGACTTGTTTGTCCCCATCTCCTCCACATGTTATACTGACATCAAATAAAGTGAAAGCGGGGGTTACACTGTGGGGGAGGGACATACAAAGCAACAAAGAAATAATCTTATAAATGCGTTAGAAACACATGCATGAAAGAAACGAAAACATGAAAATACATATTTAAGGGTTCGTTTTCCTAACATCACATTATCTGATCTTTTCCGCTTGACTCATACCTATACTAGATATTGCAAATAAAGGAAACCATGGGACCTATGCTTCTTTGGGCCTGGCTTACTTCACTTAATATAATTTTTTCCAAGCCTTTCCATTTCCTAACAAATGGGGAAATGTCATTCTTTCTGATGGAGGCATAGAATTCCATTGTGTATATATACCACATTTTCTTGATCCATTCATCGACTGAGGGGCTTCTGGGTTGGATCCATATCTTAGCTATGGTAAATAATGCTGCAATAAACATAGTTGTGCTGGTAGCTTTAGTGTGGTCTTGTTTGTATACATTTGGGTAAATGCCCAAAAGTGCGATTGCTGGATCATAGGGGAGATCTATGTGAAGTCTTTTGAGGAACCTCCGTACTGCTTTCCAAAGTGGTTGAAGAAGTTTACATTCCCACCAACAATGAAGTAAGGTTCCTTTCTGTCCACAGCCCCTCCAGCATCTGTTGTTGTTAGAGTTCTTGATTTTTGCTGTTCTAACTGGAGTGAGGTGATATCTCAATGTTGTTTTGATTTGCATTTCTTTTATGGCTAGGGATGTTGAACATTTCTTCATGTGTCTAATGGCCATCCTTCTTTCTTCTTCAGAGAAGCTTCTCTTTAAGTCTTTTGCCCACTTATTTATTGGGCAGTTGTTTCTTTGAGGATTTGTTGTTGGGTGGTTTAATTTTTTGAGTTCCAAGTATATTTTAGATATGAGACCCTTGTCCGTTGTATGGCTAGTAAAGATCTTCTCCCAATCGGTGGGCTTTCTATTGATCTTGCTAGCTATGTCATTTGCCCTGCAGAAGCTCTGCAACCTTATGCAATCCCATTTGTCCAACCTTTCTTTGATTTGTTGTGTTTCCAGGTCTCTATTCAGAAAATTTCGGCCAGAGCCAAGGAGACCTAGGGTTTCTCCTATTCCATCCTGCAATGTTTTCAGAGTGTCTGCTTTGAGTTCAAGGTCTTTGATCCATTTGGTGTTGATTCTGGTGCAGGGTGATATATAAGGATCTAGCTTTAGTTTTCTGCATGTAGTTAACCGATTTTGCCAGCACCATTTACTGAAGAGGCTGTCTTTCTTCCATTCTATTGTTTTAGCTTCCTTATCGAAGATTAGATGGCTATAGGTCTGTAGGTTCATTTCTGGGTTTTCAATTCTATTCCATTGGTCCTGAGCTCTGTTCTTATGCCAATACCAAGCTGTTTTTATTACTATGGCTTTATAGTAGAGTTTGAAATTTGGTATTGATATTCCTCCAGCAGTGTTCTTTCCATTGAGAAGTGTTTTTGCTATTCGGGGTCTTTTATTGTTCCATATGAATTTTTGGATTGCCTCTTCTATTTCCTTGAAGAATGAGGGTGGAATTTTGATTGGTATTGCGTTGAATTTGTAGATAGCCTTGGGAAGTATTGCCATTTTCACGATGTTAATCTTGCCAATCCAGGAGCATGGGAGGTTTTGCCATTTTTTAAGTTCTGTGTTGATTTCCTTTTTCAAGATTTTAAAGTTTTCATCATAGAGGTCTTCACTTCTTTAGTTAAGTTAATTCCTAGTTATTTTATTTTGTGGGGCTATTACAAATGGAGTTGCTTTCCTAATTTCAGCCACACTTTTCTCATTGTTGGCATACAGAAAAGCCATTGATTTTTGGGGGTTAATTTTATAACCTGCTACTTTGTCAAAGTTTTGAATCAGCTTGAGTAATTTGGGAGTGGAGTCTATGGGATTCTTTAAATACAAGATCATGTCATCTGCAAAGAGGGAGAGTTTTATTTCTTCTTTCCCTATTTGGATCCCCTTTATGTCTGCATCTTGTCTTATTGCTGTAGCTAGGCATTCTAATACTAGATTGAAGAGAAGTGGAGAGAGTGGGCATCCTTGTCTTGTTCCTGATTAAAGAGGAAATGGCTTTAGTTTTTCACCATTGAGTATAATGCTGGCTGTAGGTTTGTCATATACAGCCTTTATTGTATTGAGGAATGTTCCATGGATTCCTAATTTTTCCAAAACCTTCATCATAAAGGGGTGTTGGATCTTGTCAAATGCTTTTTCTGCGTCTATTGAGATAACCATGTGGTTCTTGTTCTTGCTCCTGTTGATGTGATGAATAATATTAATTGATTTGCGTATATTGAACCAGCTTTGCATCGCTGAAACGAATCCTGTTTGATCGTGGTGTATGATTTTTTGGATGAATTGTTGAAGTCGATTGGCCAAAATTTTGTTGAGAAGTTTTGCATCCATGTTCATCAAAGAAATGGGTCTATAGTTCTCTTTCTTTGATGAGTCCCTGCCTGGTTTTGGGATGAGGGTTATGATGGCTTCATAGAATGTGTTCGGTAGTGAGCTTTCTTTTTCAATTTCATTGAAGAGTTGGAGGAGTATTGGTGTGAGTTCTGCTTTGAAGGCCTTTTAAAATTCCGCTGTAAAACCATCTGGTCCTGGACTTTTCTTAGCTGGGAGGTCTCTTATTGCTGTTTCTATTTCAATGCTTGATATGGGCCTGTTAAGATAGATTAACTCATTTTGGTTTAGTTTTGGCATGTCAATATTTGCTAGGAAGAGGTCCATTTCTGTCAAGTTCTCAAACTTATTAGCATAAAGTTTTGAGAAATATTCCCTTATAATGTTCTGAATCTTGGTTGTTTCCGTGGTGATGTTTCCATTCCCATCTCTGAGTTTATTAATTTGGGTGTGTTCTCTTTCTTTTCTGATAAGATTTGCTAAGGGTCTGTCAATTTTGTTAAGTTTTTCAAAGAACCAACTCTTTGTTTTGTTGATTCTTTCTATAGTTTTTTTGGATTCTAATTCATTTAATTCTGATTTAATTTTGATTATTTCTTTCCGTCTACTGGATTGGGGTTTATCTTGCTGCTCTTTTTCAAGGAGGTTTAGATGTGTCATTAAATTGCTAGTTTCAGATCTCTCCAATTTGTTGATGTAGGAGCTCAGAGCTATAAACTTGCCTCTGAGTACTGCCTTTGCTGTGTCCCAGAGGAGCTGGTAATTTGTGTGTTCATTTTTGTTGAATAGCATGAACATTTGAATTTCCTTTCTAATCTCTTCCATGACCCACTCTTGATTCAGCAGTGTGTTGTTTAGCCTCCATGTGATACCGGACTTTCTTTGGTGGCTTTTGGTGTTGAGTTCTAATTTTATTCCCTTGTGGTCAGAGAGAATGCAGGGTATAACTTCAATATTTCTGAATTTGGACAAGTTTGCTTTGTGGCCTAAAATGTGGTCTATTTTAGAAAACTTTCCATGTGCTGCTGAGAAGAACGTGTATTCTGGTGCTGCTGGGTGAATTGTTCGGTAAATGTCTGTTAAGTTTAGTTGATCTATGGAGCTGTTTAGATCTGCGGTTTGTCTGTTGAGGTTTTGCCGAGTTGATCTGTCTAGTGGGGAGAGTGGTGTGTTAAAATCCCCAACAATTAATGTCTTTGGATCTATATGGGATTTGAGGGAAAGTAGTGTTTCTTTGATGAATTTGGGTGCTCCATTGTTTGGCAAATAGATATTTAGAATTGTAATATCCTCCTGAAGGAGAGATCCTTTAATTAGTATGTAGCGACCTTCTTTATCTCTTCTCACGATTTTTAATTTGAAGTCTATTTTATCTGATATTAGGATTGCAACTCCCGCCTGTTTATGAGGGCCGTTTGCTTGGTAGATTTTGTTCCAGCCTTTAACATTGAAAATGTGTTTGTTTTTACAGGCAAGATGTGACTCCTGCAGGCAGCAGATAGAAGGGTCTTATTTTTTAATCCAACTAGACAGTCTATGTCGCTTAATTGGAGAGTTCAGTCCGTTAACGTTAAGAGATAGGACTGAGAGGTATTTGGGAGTTCCTGCCATGTTATCTACCTTCTTGGGGGCTGCGAAAGCTGGGTTCTTCCTATGGTTCTTGGATTCTCAGTTTGGGTGCAGTTTCTTGGCCTTTATTGTGGTCTTGTTGGTTTTCTATGTGTAGGACATCTTTAAGAATCTTTTGTAGGAGCCGGGCGCTGGTGGCTCACGCCTGTAATCCTAGCTACTCAGGAGGCTGAGATCTGAGGATCGCGGTTCAAAGCCAGCCCGGGCAAGAAAGACCATGAGACTCCTATCTCCAATAAACCACCAGAAAACCGGAAGTGGCGCTGTAGCTCAAGTGGTAGAGCGCTCGCCTTGAGCTGAAGAGCTGAGGGACAGCGCCCAGGCCCAGAGTTCAAGCCCCACGACCGACAAAAAAAAAAAAAAAAAAAAAAAAAGAATCTTTTGTAGGGCTGGTTTGGTGGAGATGTATTGTTTCAATTTTTCTTTGCTGTGGAAGGTTTTTATTTGGCCTTCAGTTATAAATGAGAGTTTAGCTGGGTACAGTATTCTTGGTTGATAGTTGTTTGTTTTTAGGGCATGGCATACATCATTCCAGGCTCTTCTTGCTTTGATTGTCTCTGCTGAGAAATCTGAGGTGATTCTAATTGGCTTCCCTTTATAGGTGATTACCCTTTTCTCCCTGACAGCTTTAAGGATCTTTTCATTGTTCTGAGTTGATCCTGTGTGGATTATAATGTGACAGTGGGATGTCCTATTCTGGTCTGGTCTATTTGGGGTTCTAAAGGCTTCTTGTATCTGAATAGGCCTATCTTTTTGTATGTTTGGGAAGTTCTCTGCTAGGATCCTGTTAAACAAATTTCCTAGACCATTAACTTCTGTTTCTAGGTGCTCCTCTACACCCATTATCCTTAAGTTAGGCCTTCTGATGGTGTCTTCCAGGTGTTGGATAGATCTATCATATTTCTTGGACTTGTCTTGGATGGTTGTATGTTCTTTCTCTATAATATCTAGGCTGTCTTCAATCCCTGAGATTCGATTTTCTGCATGGTCTAACCTGCTGTCAAGACTCTACTTTGTTTTTAATCTCTTTTCCTTCTAATTGGTCAGCTTTGATGACTTCAAGTTCTTTGTTGAAGCTCTGTTTTAGGTCTTGTATGAATCTCTTTACTTCCTTAATTTGGTGTTCAGTGTTTGTCCTCAAATCACTTAGATGATTGGATATGGTTTCTTTGGACTCCCATTCCTTCTGTTGGGTTACATTCAGCATTCCCTTTGTGGTCTCCCTGACTTCCTTCAGCTCCTTGTTAATGGATTCTATGGATGCCTTTAGTGATCTTTGTGTGTTCTCTACCTGGTCTCTCAATTCCTGTATTACTCTTTGTTTAGCTTCCTCACGTTCGTGGGATTCCTGCAGTTCTCTTTGAGTGTTCTCAGCCTGCTCATGCCATTCCTCCCTTTCTCTTTGAGTATTCTCAAGTTGTTCAGGCAAATCCTGTATCAGTTTTTGAGTAGGTTCCTCACGCTTATGATATTCCTGTATAAACTTCTGGGATGCCTCATCTCTCTCCCTCTCACGCTCATAGAGAGTCCTTTGTAAGTTGTCAAGCTTCTCATTTATCATGTTTGCCACCAGTGTTTGTAGAGCTATTTGGGAACTCTCCTCTGGATTTTTCATTATCTGATCTGACCCCTGATTATCAAGATTGGGAATTGAGATACCCGAATTTGCCATTTTTCTTGTGTTTTTCCGGCTTACTCTGCCCATTTGAGATGAAGATAGTACCAGTTTTGTGCTAGAACACTATCTTAAGCCAACCATCAACCAAAGTTTGCATTTGTACAGTCAATAGTCTACAGATACAATCTAGTTCAACAGATACATCTATTCAACATAAGACAACTATATTTTAAAGGACTTCGAACTGCAGAAAAGAATTTGGAAAACCAGAAATTATTAGGATTAGGGAGAGTTGTGGGTGAGAAATAGGAATAGATTGGTGTGGGGAGGCACAGGGAGAGTTAACTATGTCCTAATCACAATGCAGGAAATGGGTTGGGTAGGATGCAAGTAGAGAGAGAGAGAAAAAGAAGAGAGGGATAGGGGAATGAAAAGAGACCAGAAAAAAAATAGAAACGTAAAAATTAATGTTATTGTAGAGATTAAAAGACCATCTATTCAGAGAGGAATGTGAATATGTTGTGAGAAAGGGAGGGACATAGAGGAGATGTGAAAAACTTTAAGGATGGGAAAGGGAGAAGAAAAGATCAGAAGTTCAGTAGAGCTAGACAAAAAACAAAATGATAATTATGAAAGAAAGAAAACAAGAAAGAAGATAAGAAAGGAAAACGCTCATTTACATATTCCTAAAATAAAAATTATAAGAGGAGAAAAAACAAAAAAAAAGTTACTGGAAATCAATTATTTTTTCAGAAGAGGCAAAAATTAAAGATTAATAAAAGTTTTAAAAGAAAAAAAAATTGTATATATATAAGGTAACAAAAAACAAAAAACAATCAATAAAAAAGACAAGAAGAAGAAAAAAGGAAGAAAATAAAAGTCCTTTGATTTTTTTTTGGGGGGGGGAGGAGGTGTGGGAAGAATCCTTTATCTCCCTTTTGTCTGTAACCAGCCTCTTGTTGGAGTCTCTGGTCAGCTTGAGGTCCTGTGGCTTGATTGGTTTCTTAAGTCGGTTTGTTGGAAGAGGCAGAAAAATGCTCTGCTTTACCCAAGATTTTGAGATCCCCCTCCCAGGTTAGTTTTCTAGGAGGGTGATCTGCTTTGAGAATCACAAAAGAGGGGGATGCAGTGGTGAGGCTAGGTTCTGGGTATAGTTGAGGCCTTTCAACAATCAGTAGCTTTTTCCTGGGGCTGTTTTGTGCAAAAAAAAAAAAAAAAAATCTCCCAGAGCCCAGCCTGGAGCCGTTCTCAGGGATTCTGTTTTTCAATTGATTGTTGAGTCTGCTAGAGGGAGGTGCAGCCTCTGGCTCTGGTTACCCAGTGAGGGAAGCCACTCCAATGGCTGTCGCCTGAGCTGGGTGACTTTTCCCTGGATGGAGCCGAGTCTGGCAGGTCACTTTGCCGTTAAGTTCTTGTGACCTGCTAAATGACTCGTTTTATTCCAAGGCCTGGGTTGGAGCTGGCAGCTCCTCCGAGCTTTGTCTGTATCCAAGATGGAGATCACCGGTGCTGGGGGGGGGAGGGGTGGCTTTCCCTCCTCTGCTCCCTGAGAAGGAGTGAGGAAGTCGGGCTTCTACTCACGCCGAGTCTTGGATCCTGGGTCGTCTCTGGTCTGCAAGCTGCAGGATTAAGATGTCCGCTCTTTGTTGGTTCTTGCTGGTGTTGTGTAGAATCCGCTCGCCCGCTGCGTCTGGCTCCTTCGTCCTGGACTCTCTGTGTGAGCGCTCAGGTATGGCCCCTGGCTGTGGTCTCCGCCGCTTGCGACCCTGCCGCTGCCGCCGCTTGCGACCCTGCCGCTGCCGCCGCCGCCGTGGCGGCTGCTGGCGAGCACTCAGGTGCTTCTTTTTGCCTTGGCTTCCCCTCTCTTTTCTAACTCTCTGTCCTGTGATGGCACACTTGGTGTGATTCTCTGGCTTAGGACTGTTCACTGGAACTCTAAAACTGCTTTCTATGCGAGAGCTTGTTCAGATTCCAGCTTCTCCTCCGCCATCTTCCCGGAACTCCTGTCATTATTTATTATTCATTAGGACCATGTTGACACACAGCTTCAAACATCTCCTCAGTGTTTATATTGGAGAAGGGAAAAATGCATAGATGCATGCACAGACACATGTTGTTACCTAATATATCTCCTCATGCTTTTAACTGGCAGTATAAGTACCTGACCTCGGAAGCGACCTCTCATCTAGAGTCTTTATATAGAGATGTATGAACAGCTTTGACAAGCAAAATGAACTCTTGATACTCTCTGACACTGTTAGCATGGCTTAAGCCACACAGCCTTTCCTTCAATTTTACAAACATATTTCAATTTTACCACATACTTTTTAAAACTCTTAAATAGAACCATGCTGTAGAGGACTAAAAATGCTAGGCACACAAGAAGAACTAACTAGTCGAATAATAAAAGAATAATAATAATAAGCCACAGGAAAGACAATTTTAAATCCACACAAAATTGCAAGAGGGAAAGATTAGAGTGGCGATATCAAACCCATGAAATTATAAAGAATGAGGCAATAAAAGTAAAGCACTGAGATGAAAAGTAATGTTATTAATTGTCCAGTAGCTTTTCTCCCCACTGGATCTCATTTATCTTTGGAAGAAGTTTAAAGAAAAATCACAGACACTGCATAAACTTTGTTTTTCCACTGTCAGGTGTATCAGCAACATCTTGTATTTACAGCTGTCTTCACAAATCACAGGCAATTTTGTATGTGTCTTTTCATTTACAACAAGTATCATCTTTGCAAAACTCTAAACTTTATTTTTAAATAAAGTTTTAAATAAATGCCTGTGATTTATTTGCCTATGGTTTAAGAAACAATTTTAGAAGACATTGAAGAGTTCATTGTTGCCACACCATGACAGGTTCTATTACTTAAAAAACAGAGTAGATTCCATGCTAATGTTCATATGGCCAAATTGTATATATCAAAGAAAATATTCTCAGTACATCTTAAAACTTTTGATGATACTTGGCTCTTTACTTATTACATTTCTTTATGATTTGTTAAACTATCGTTAAGAGAGTTATTATTTCTTTCCCAAATGCAAAGAAGAAATAAATATTTTTACTTAATGATATATCAGACATCAACTCATATTCTAAGTTGATTTGAGCAGAAAATTGATATTTCATTTCTCATTATGACAAAAAATGAACAGTTCATTCTTAGATGTACTTTGTTTTAAATATATATAATCACTAAAGATTAAGTTTACCTGAAAATAATGGCGATCCAAAATAAAACTGACAAGAATAAGTAAAAAACATAATATTTTGTCGGACATTTTGAAAGAAAGCATTCTGTTTGATTTTATTAATGCCTTAAAATCTGCAAATGAGTATCATGGTTCATCCTCTCTGAATTTCAATAGTCCAATCTAGAAACAATGGAACCTTTCCTTATTTCTAATCCATAAACAATTCTCTTGGCTGTTTTTTCAAACTCTACACTAAGTCTAATTACTTCTGTCACCTTTAGTGCTACATTTATGTTGAAGCCAGAACCTCACTTACTTGAATTATTGCAATAGACTTCAATAAGTTCTTTGTATTGTTTCTCATACTTTTATAAATTCAACATAACAAACTGAAACTTCTAAATTGTAATTCTGCTAATTTTTCCCTTCTACTCAAAACGATTCTGTGGCTTCTCATGCATGTAGAATTATAGGTAAGTTGGTCTTACATAAGTTTCACAAACATCCCTACTTCTTTGACATGTTTTCTCTTATTCTTATATTTTATAACTTCAAAAACTTTAACTTGCATATTGTTTACTGAACAAGACTGACTCCTTTACTGTCTTCCAGCCCATCTTTTTAGAATATTCTTATACTAGCTATCAATTTGGTAGTAATGGGGCTTGCATGGCCTTACCATTGGTAGGGTAGACTTCTACCACTTAGCAGCAACTCCCAGGCTAGCTACTAATTTTAATTCTTCAATTCCTTGCTTAGGTCTCACTTTCACAATGAGGACTGCCTTGAGAATGGCATCTCCCACTGAAACTTCATCCTCACTAGACCTCAAAATTTAAACACCACATTTATTCCATACCATAATTTATTTCAAGTATGCTATATGTTTTACTGATTTCATAGATATTTGTTTAAGAACAGTCTTTTTGTCTAGAGTCGTTTCTACTTTTGTCTATTATTTAGTGATTTTTTTGTGTGCCCTAGATCAATTCAGAGCACTTGTTTTATGTCCCATATTCAAGTGTTTTTGTTGATTGAAGACTTTTATTAGAATGGAAGAATAAAACTAGGGTTGGTGATAAGTAACCACTTATGACCAACAAATCTATAGTATGCTCAATTGATTAAATCTCTTTTCCTTGGCAACATTTAGCAGTGAGTTGGATAGAAGTAATATGCATTTCTGGATTCATGGAATTTTTTACAAATGAAGTTAAATTTGTCTTCACATATTTGATTAAGTCATTATTACCACTATTTCTTGATCAGTATGACTGAGACTTATGAGTCAGCCATTTTCCTAGATCGGAGCATAAAATCTAAAATTAGGTATTGAAATGTTATTTATAGATATGAGTAAATATACATTTTTCTATGTATATTTAATAATCAATGGCTATTGTCATGCATTCTTGCTCACTTTCTCGCTCTCTCTATTTCTCTGTTTGCATGTATATAATTATCACTCTATTCTTTTATAATTTACCCTTTTCCTGTCAGTCATTGGGCTTGAACTCCGGGCCTACGCACCAGGCTAACCCTCTAATACATTAACTACAGTGCCACTTCTGGGTTTCGGTGGTTAAAGGGAGGTAAGAGTCTCATGGACTTTTCTGCACTGGAAGGCTTCCAACCACAATGCTTATATCTCAGCCTCCATAGTAGCTAGGATTACAAGCATAAGCCACAGGTGCCCAGCTTGTATATTTCTGTTTTATTCTCTGCATCTAATAGAGAGGATAAGTAGGTTTGAGAGCCTTTGTGGAACCAGAGAGAGATCCAATCTACAGAAACATCTTACACTGTTCAGGAAATTTTATCCTGGACCATTCTCCATTATCCACAACAAAATCCCAAGTTAGGGTACTGGAGCTGTGGCTCAAGTGGTAAAGTGCCAAATGGATTGAAAATGAGAGTGTGAGGCCCTGACTTCAAGACTTCAAGAAGCTCTACTACTGGCATGAACAAACAAACAATTAGTTAACTAATTACCTGGTTAAATAATTAATTCCATAAATAATTACTTAAATTTTGAAACCTTATAAAATTGAAGCTAGAATGTAGCTCTTTCAAAACATTTAAGACCAGTTTGTTTAAAAATTTGAATATCTATAAGTTTTAAAAAGCAAAGTAAATAAGAAATGTTTTAGGTTTTAGATATGTTTCATTTTAAGATGCAGAGTTGTACGATAGGGTCAAGTTGTACAACAGTTGTTCAAAGCTTATAATTATCTCCATGTTGAAAACAGAGTGATCTCATTGTTAAATGCAAATAAATATTGGAGAAATGTGGTATGGATTCTAATGTGTGTAGCTTAAATTGCATAATCTATGTGCTTCAAAGCAAATTAATTATTATGATTCATTTTTCACATTGGAAATAAATCAGTTGACAAAGGCTTTGCTTCTTTGGTTATAATTGTAAAAGAAAATAACTGGCAATTCTTGGTTTATAAAGATTGGAAGCTTAGAGCACCAATTACTCTAAGATAAAGCAGAAATATATATGCTAAAATAGTGCAGAGAATGTTCAATTAGATACATGGACTTTGTCAGACTATTGGCTTTTCAATAATTCATGTAAAGCTCTCTGACTGTAACATATACAGATTCGTAAGTATACCCTGCTGTGACTGGAGAGGGATAAGCCATTGTGAAGGCTACTTGAGAAACATAAATCATTTCAAAATAAATTTTCTTACATTCTACTAGACAGCACTAATAAAATATGTTTATGATTAAGGACATTTGTCTTAGCTGAAAAAAGGGCTGAACTATACAATATAGACACGTTCACATAGATGTATGGACACATTATCTTAGAATATCTATCCATTCTGATATATGATGTTTCCCATTGATTCGAGGCCATAATTAAAATTCCCTATATGATTTCTGAATAACTAAATGTAACATTACATTAAAAACATGTATAAATTTCAACAATTTATTGAGAAGCATGCTTGCTTCATTTAATATTTGGGTCTATTTTATTGTCTCGAGTTTTGGAACTTGTGTCGATGTCTTAAAACTTTAAATATATTTTCAGCTTCCAAACACATTGTGACCATTAATGTATACAATTAATTTTCCTTTAAATTTAATCTCTTACTTGCCTTTTCTTCCCTTCTCTGCTTTATGCGTGGATAACTTTGCTCCTGTTTCCTTAACTACTTTTACTAACATTTGGCTAGTGATGGTTTCTCTATGTTTTACCTGATAAGAACATGTATTTTAGTTTTAAGGATGGTAATAGAAGGTTAGAATTGTAGCCATTTCCTCTGTTTTCATCATGTCTAAAACTGTTTTGAGATATTATGATCTTTATCCTTTGAAATAAATGTGCACCTAAAACTGCCCATTTTAGGATGCCCTATTTGTCTTTACATATTAGTGATTAGATGATGAAAAACAAACTATAGCGTTATGGTATTTGTAGTTAGATCGTCCAGATGAGACCTAACATCCCTGACCAAATTTGAAAATTTTTCAGTTGTTTTCCCTGTGATTCTCACCTTTAATCACCCTCTCTGTTGTATTTGTGCACATTCAACATTTTATGTTTTATAAATTATCCTCATAATTCCATTTGGCTCTTGTTGCATTGTTTTCCCGTCATTTTTGCCTGAGTGTTACAATGTAGATATTTTGCTGATATATTGCTTCTGGAATATATAATCTCTTACAAAATCTACCTGTTAAATTTATATTAAGTACATTTGTTTATTTTTTGTTTATTTATCTATGTTGAAGTGCTTGGGATAAGACTGTGCTGGAGTCTTAATCAGCAGGGACACTGGATATAAGTATAAGGACACTGTACTACAGCATATCAGTGTCATATATTAATTATTACTATTACTATTGCATTGTGGGGAGAGTGATATTTATATTGAGTTTTCAGCTCAATGATTCTTACTGTTTTGGCTTATTTGCACAGTGTACCCTACTAGTTAAATCACACTCCAGCCTGACATTTTTGTTGGTTCTTTTGGTGACAGAGTATCATGGACTTTACTGGCTTTGAATTATGATTGTCTGGATTTCAGACTCCTGAATTGCTTAAATAGGAAGCAAAGCCAAGGGAACCAGCTGTCAATGGTCAAACTGCAAAGATCATGTTTGAATATCAATAATCTTTATACTTGAATCAAATTCTCAACCTTTCTTTCTGAAGTTAATGCAGATCAGTCAATGTATGTGATGTGTAAGTAAACATAAAATATGTAGAGCTACAATTAGAGTGAGTTGCTCTATGAAGAACATTCTCCAACCTTTTTTTTTCTTTTGGTTGTGGGACTTGAACTCAGCACTGGGCACTGTCCCTGAGCAATTTTGCTCAAGGCTAGATCTCTACCACTTGGAGCCACAGCTCTAGTTCTGGTGGTTAATTGGAATTAAGAGTCACATGGACTTTTCTTGTGTGGTCTGGCTTTGAATTGAATCCTCATATCTCAGCCTCCTGAAGAGTTAGGATTACAGGAATGAGCCACCAGCACCTGGCTAACTATATATTTTTTGGCTTTTTCTTTTTTGATACTGGGGATTGAACCCAGGACATTGCCCTTGCTAGGCAAGCACTTTGCCACTGAACTACATCCCAGCCCCATCTTTAAGACAGATCGTAATCATGTCCTAATTGATCTCCTTAATGAGATTGTTGTTAGGTTTCTCTTAGATACTACTTTGAAAAGCAAACTTAGTTTAGATGTACTTTGAGCCTATTCTATTTTAGATGGTGGAATATCTACAGTGTTTATGTTTAGAATGAAGAGAATAGATGCTAAATTTTATTAATTTGTTCAAGCCACAATATCCACACTCACCTGCAGAATCATGACAATCATACTACATTTAACTATTCATATATGCCCATAAGAAATATCAAATTAAATAAAATTTTAAAATATAAGAGGATGTGTTTATTTAAAGTATAGAGTTTACTTACATCCTCATATTCTAAAAAGTTCTCTTTCAATTTTTCCATTGATTATTGTCTGCTTCTTCATATATTTCAACCAGAAGCTTTGGTTCTCCTTTGACAAACAGATTCCATTTAACATAAAGTCACTCAGCTACAGGATTTCTTCTTGCAAAATAAGAGCTGCAACCTAGTATGTATGGCACATTCTGGTTTCCAATAACCTTCACAAAATTTATTATGGCTACTGAACTTTTTCCAATCTTCAGTGTGTCTTTTGTTTGACACCTAATATAGTTAAAACATGCAATCTCATCATACAGGAAAGCTTGTCCAATTAATTTAAGCATTATCAATCATGTTGACTAGGCTAAGTCATTTCTGAATAAACATTGCATGCATGTATTATGCTAAAGAACAACTTAAGAAGATATAGTGTATTTTCTTGTAAAACTGAAAGAATGAAGTAAGTTGTTTAAAGCAATATTTCTTCACTTTGTAATTGTTTATTGCTTATAGAACATATGGTTAACATTTGGCTTATAAAATCTTAAATTACACTGTAGATATTGTTGTTATTTTGAAAATAGATTTTTCTACAGTCATATGATTTATGTATAATTAATAAATATTGAGTACTATGGTGCAAATAAATGGGTATTAGCCAGGTGCTGGCATTGATGCCTATAGTTCTAGGTATTCAGAAGGTTGAGATCTGAGGAAATAGGTTCAAAGCCATGAAAAAAATCCATGGGTCTCTTAGATATAATTAACTAGAGAAAAGATGGAAGTGGAAGTGTGATTTTTGTGGCTTTGATTGAAGAGGCCATGTGAGAGCTTGAAGCCTAATACACTGTTGGGAGGAATATAAATTAGCAAAACCACTTTGGAAGGCAGTTTTGGAGATTCTTCAAAAAGAAAAAGAAAAAGAAAAAGAAAAAAACATAAGCTTCCCCTACAATCCAGCTCTTGGTCATCTACCCAGAATATTACAAGCCAGTACACAGCAAAGCCACATACAACCATATTCATTGCTCATTATTCACTATAGCCAAGTTATGCAAACAGCACTAATGTCTTTAAATGCATGAGTGGAAGCAAAAAACTGTGGTGCATAGTTTCAGTGGAATTTGCTCAACTACTGGAAAGAAATGATTGAACCTGGAAAACATCATGTTAAGTGAAGTAAAACCAGCTCAGACAGCCAAGGAGCAAATGCTTTTTCTCATGTGTTTATAAATTAAATTATAAACGTATTCAAAAACATGTAGGAGTCATGTAACATAAACCCCCCAAAAATTGTCTACAGCAAAGAATCCTTGGGGAGGATTTTAGTGATGTAACTCTTTGGAACACTAGCAAACAGTTTCACAAAATGAAAACCAGTAAGTTCAGAAACCAGCTTTGTAAGGTGTCTGGAGGAATTGGTCAAAGGCAGTGGCAGATAAATGGAAAGAGGAAAGTTGAATGGCAATAGACATTATATTCAATGCACATATATGAAAATGAAATCATGTAAGCTGAGGAATGGGTAGAGTTGGGAGAGATGGGAGTGGGAATGATGGAAGGAGTGACATGAATCAAGATGTATTATACTCATAGGATGACATGTTGAGTTGCAATCCCTTTGTACAACTACTTACAGGCAATAAAAATGCCTTGTCTTTGTTAGTTTGCCAGAAATATACAGTGTTTCTCTTCACTAATCCAGTACCAATTGTTTATTCTAGCAAGGAGTTATGCAGTTCATCCAAAAGTTTATTTCTAGGTCTCAGCTTAAGTGAGCATTTGTGTTCCAGTTAAGCTATATAAACTATTACTTGCCTTAAGTTACATCATTCCAAAGTTAATTTAATACCTCTGGTGAAACAAACTTGGCTATAATCTGATGCCCACAGACTCACAATAGCATTTCTCTAGCAGTATCTTCTGCTCGACATTTCTTATAATGTTTAAGTACTAAATTCCTCAACAATGAGTTAATCATTTGTACAAAATGCCAGATTCAATATAATTTCATGAAAGTAAAATTTCTCTGTCTTGTTTAAACAGTCTATCTACGGCATCTGGTTGCTCATTTCTGGAAAATGAATTCTATCCAGGAAGTCTATCTACACCTACCAATTGATTTCTGATCCTCACATGATCCATCAGTTAACAATCTAAGTGTTTAGCATAACTTATTAAATCATTTTGCTTACAGTATTTGTCTCTTTATAGTATGAAATCAGCAAAAGTTTTATGTCCTTAAATAATTTTTCCAGTCTTTGAATTACTCACATTTTTCATGTTAATATGCACTACATACTGGTTGAACTGAATTCAAGGAGGATATTGTCACTATGAATGCAATGAATGCAAACAAAGAATGCAAAACATTATTTCTATTTTAATTTTTTTTTAATTCCAAAGCCAGGTTCAATGGCTCATGCTGCCTCTAAACTTAGATACTCAGGAAGCTGAGATTTTAGGATCTTGGTTTGAAGCCAGCCTGAGCAGACAAATTCAAGACAATATTCTTACCAAAGAGCTGAAAGTATGTAGCTTAAGGTAGAGCACCTGCATGAGTGACAATATACAACTTGAGTCCCTGAATTCAAGTCTCAATACTGACAAACACCAAAAGAAAGCAAAACAACTAATTTGTCTCCTAGAAATATTCATTGGATCTAACAGAATTAGTAAACTGTATAACATATAAAAAGTATTAACTTTTTATGCCATTATCCCTTTTTGTTTATTTTTGTAGTCAATAAATTCATTGTATATGAATCTGCTATGGTTTTGTAAGACATATCTGTACTGTAACTTATGTGCTGTTGTTTTGGAATCCACAATATTTCTCTCAATGTCACATTTATCTGAATAGTCTATAACTAGACTTTTAACTCTTCATCTATAATTGAGTCATTTCATTGTCATCCATACATTTTCGAAATAGATTCACTCAAACTTAAAAAAATACAAAATCAACATTTTTATGTATAGAGATATATAGTTATTCATTACAGGTCAATGACATATATTCCAGTAATATGACTATAAAATTAAAATATTTTTAAATTACAAAAGTGACTAAGCAATGAGAGCCACGTCTATGAATGGACCTCACAGCACAGAGTGAAATCCTCTGGTTACTAATTGAAAGTGTTGTACAGCCATTTTGATTATTAATGGGAGGAAAAGAGCATCAGTGGAAGTATTTCAAACTCAGTATCCAAGTATATTAGCGCAAAGATAAACTCCACTGAATAGTTTTGAGCTTGGAAATGCCAACAATGGGTCTCAAATCTAATGACTTTCTGGTCTGTCATTTATTTATAGACTGATTTAATGGGGAACTTAATTCTCTTTGGCAAGCATTATTTTTTTTTGTAAAATGGGAATACTATTACTTACTAAAAGAGTATAAAGGATAACATTTGTGTTCACGTATACAAATATATTCAGCATGCAGTAGATTATATTAGATGATATTTTGTCGCTATTTGGAGGATTTTTTGTTTAGTTGCATTTAAATCACCATCCTGCAGACCTCAGCGCCTACATAGTTATAATTACCAAGTCCTAATGAGCTTTTCAGTATGTATGTTTTGTATGGCATTATAATTTGGCCAAATTATGTCAATTTATGATAAAAAAACAATCTTTAGCCAAACACTTCATAAATGAAATTGTCCAATAGGAAATTAGTGCAATACATTAAAGTATTGACACATGAGAATAAAAAAAATCTCATTCAAAAATCCAAAAATCATAAGGCTCATAATTTGGGGGGGGAAGGATTGCAATCATCAAATTCTTATTCAAGAGGAACTAAGGCTATTTGCATATTACTAGGTACATGATTGGAAATTCAGATATGCAAATAAAGCACTTCACGTTTTGTCACGGTTTCTGGGTTTTGGTGGGTTTAATTGCCTTGAAAGATTTTAAAAGGTTGAAAACACAGAAAATTTCTTTTCCAATCAACACACAGACAACAAAACATCTTTTAAAATGTTTATAAAAATTAGCATACTAGGCTTTGGAGAGGTGACTCAATTAGTAAAGCTCCAGTCAATGACTGTCCTGATCTTGGACATAAAAATTAATAAACTATTCTATACATTTATGTAAATAATGGCTGTTAGTGATGATAGTCATAAAAATTACTACTGGACTTGCACTCAGGGTTCCAGCCTCGCTTGTATTTTACCACCCAGAACTTATGCTATACCACTTAAATCAGGATGCAACTCCTGAATTTTGCTGATTACTTGGAGATGAGAGTCTCTTGGATTTGTCTGCCTGGGTGGCTTAGAACTTCTTTCTGAGCTCTCAACCTCTTAAGTATCTATGATTGTAGATGTGAACCACCAGTGCCTAGAAGGATAAAAGAATTAAATTTCTAATAGTTTGCAAATAAATTTTATATTCTACTAAAGAACAATTGAATAGGAAATATCTATCAGACACATTATCTTCACTTCTTAAAGTATTTAAGTACATGGTACAATAATTCAAGTCATAATCACATCACCATTTGTCAGGACACTAACCATTCTTTCTATATTAATTGTACTTTGAATTATCTAGATTTTGTGAGAACATGTTTATGTATTATCTAGGTATTATGAGAATGATCGTTCATACATGTACCTATATGTTCATGCATGTGCATGCATAAATGTAGCAAAGCAAGGTTGTTGGATGAAAATGAGCAAATACTTTTTGATTCTATTATAGTTCCATATGAGCATTTGGGATCTCACAGTAGTTCTCAAAATTTCTAAAAATCATTAGGCATATAATTTGGGGAGATGGATTGCAACCATCAAATTCTTATTCAAGAGGAACTAAGGCTTATTTGCATATTACTAGGCACATAATAGGAAATCTGGATATGCAAATTTAGTGCTTCATATTTTGGCCTTGTTTCTGGGTTTTTGTGGGTTTAATTGCCCTAAACGATTTTAAAAAGTTCAAAACATGGAAGACTTCTTTTACAATCAGCACACAGACAACAAAACTTGCAAGTACTGACAAGAGTCAATGGTTGTGACACTGTTTACATTATGTGAAACATTTGTATCCTTAGCCAGGAAAATTTTATTTTCTCTTTCTTACATTTTTCATTTCTTACCCTCTAAATTTTTACACTAATCACTATATTTTTATGAGGTGACACAGATAGGTATCGATTAAATTACAGTGGAATAAATACAAATTCGAGTATGTGAGATCCCCTGAAGATTATTGTGAGAGTAAATTTATGAATGCAAGTGATGGCATCCAAAGGAACCTATGTCTGTGCCTGGGCTGAAGTGTGCCCCTCCACCAACTTTACTTTTTCAGCCCTCATCCCTCTTATCCAGGAATATGATACTTACAATAGAGATTTTACACCAAGGAAAAAGTTAAAATGAGGCCTTTAGGGCATAACACAGTGAAAATAAACTATGATCCTTTATTGACAAGGAAATATAGTAGAGAAACAAGCCCAAGGAATAACAGTAGCAGGAAAACAAGTGCAGGGGAGGAGATAGTACCCCCATGGAAGGGAGGGGAGGATGCTTCCAACACCAGCATCAGCTTGACTTCCAGCCTCTCTAAGTGTGAGAATAAACAAATAATTCTGTTATAGTTCACCTTGTGTGTGGTATTTCATTTGAAAGCCTTAGCAAAGTAATGTAAAGCTTACAATGCTTTTTCTTAATGAGTTTTTTTATTGTGAAAATACTGTACAGAAGGGTTACAGTTCCATGAGCAAGGTAATGAGTACATTTCTTATCAAGCATTGTTGCCTCCTCCTTTGTTTCCCCTACCATCCCTTCCCTCCCACCCCACAACTCCAGTCCCCCCATCCCCCCACTCCACCCCCAGCCTAAATTGTAGTTTGTTTTTCAACATAGTGTCTTCTAGTTCTCATTGTTACAATGGGTCCACCTGTAACCCTATTAAAAATTTTGTTTTTATTCCCTTCCCCTCCCCAAATTATGCTAACATCAAATACAGTGAAAACAGGGGTTATACCATTTGGGAGGGGCATACAAAGCAACAAAAAATCACCTTATAAATATGTTAGAAACAATAGCAAAAAAGAAAAACCACTTGAGTCCTTATCATGGGGTACATTTTGCCTAACATCAAATTATCTGTTCTTTTCTGCCTGTCTCCGAAATATACTAGCTATTGCAAATGAGGGAAACCATGGGACCTATGGTTCTTTGCGCCTGACTTACTACAATTAGGAAAGTAGTATGGAGGTTCCTCAAAAGACTCCACATAGAGCTTCCCAATGACCCAGCAATTCCACTTTTGGGCATTTACCCGAATGATCACAAACAAGACCATACTAAAGCTACTAGCACATCTATGTTTACTGCAGCATTATTTAACATAGATAAAATATGGAACCAACCAGATGCCCCTCAGTAGATGAATGGGTCAAGAAAATGTGATATATACACACAATGGAATTCTATGCCTCCATCAGAAAGAATGGCATTGACCCATTTGTTTTTATTATATGTTTTTCTTGTCACTAATCCTTGAGGAATCACAAACCAGTTTAAAGTAGAAGCTGTTATTTGAAATGAAAAGTATACTAAAAATCAATATGCTATCTAGTTACTGATACATGGTACAAAGTGTAGAAGAGTTAATTGTGCCAGAAATCCCTGCATACATTTCTTTCCTCATTTTAAGAAGAGAGAAAAAGCATAATGTAGTTTCCAGGCAGACCTTACTGCCCCTTTCTAAAACTAATCCATATAATAGATACATTTTAATCAAGATAATATCCTTTTATAGCACAGAAGTACAAGCTGAAATGCTTTACTGTTTTTTAGTCTTTTAAAAATTAGTCTCAGATTGACTCTCTCCAACAGTAATGCTTCTCTTCAGTTAGAACAAAAGTCCCACTGGCACTAATTTGATTTCCTTCTGAGCTGTTACTGCAAAGACACCTACTAGTGCTCTTATACCTAAGAAACTTTTCTCCAGAAGTTTTTGTCTTTTTTTTTTTTTTTTTTTGGTACTAGGGATCGAATCCAGGACGTTGCACTTGCTAGGCAAGCACTTTGCCCCTGAGCTACATCCCAGCCCTTCCAGAAGTTTTTGAAAACTGAGTCATTCTTTCATTCTTTTAAAATGGAGTCATATATATATATATATATATATATATATATATACATGCAAAATATACAGAGAATGTCTGTCAATTCTTTACCATCTTTGTTACAATTAAACTTCTTCATTTTCAGTATAAACAACTCACTGAAATACTGTATCAAGAAAGAATGATCTCTATTATATTTCCAGCTTACTGTGAAGTGTGTGCTTCTTGTCTTCCATGGCTGAAATTGCCGGGTAACTGCTGTGGAAAACCGTCAGAGACATCTTGGACAATGTAAATTTCCTACCAAGTAATGAAATCAATCAATGAATGGAGAGTCAAAATATCAAATAATCATAATAAAAACATCATGTATGTGTAGTATGCAAGAGTTCTCAAGCACAGAACATTTCAACTTTGTTGATTTCCCTTTCTCTTTTCCACAGCTAAATGTTTCCTATTATTCACTTGCTTTAAGGAAAAATAAATGTGGAGGATAATATTCCCTTCAATGAATCATCTTTTCAAAAGTGAAGAGAATGGGGTGAAATCTCCTGATTTCCTAAGTACACCCATGAAACTGTAATCGCAAAGTCGATGAAACAAGTAGCATGGTTTAGGATGAACCAAGTCAGAGCCAGGTGAATTATATTTGTACATGTCACTCTGAAAATCCCTTGTTCAAGACAAGCAAGTGATGCAAATAAAAATATGAGGGAAGGAAAGGCTATTGAAACTTAGAGAAAGTGTCATGGATTTGGGGAGCACATTTGTTGAAGAAAACTTATGATTGAAGCCATATTAAAATAAGAGGAGGAGGAGGAAAAGGAAAGAATATAGAGGAGGAGGTGGAAGAGGAGGAGGAGGAGGAAGAGGAAGAGAAGGAAGAGGAGGAGAAGGAAGAGAAGGAGGAGGAGAAGGAGGAGGAAGAGGAGGAGGAGGAGGAGGAGGAGGAGGAGGAGGAGGAGGAGGAGGAGGAGGAGGAGGAGGAGGAGGAGGAGGAGGAGGAGAAAGATGTATACTAGTTTCTAGTTTTAGTCTCATATATTCCTGTAACTTCTTATTTGTCCATAGCCACATGTTCTAAATCAGAAACCACTTAAATGAATCAAAAGTTATTATATATGACATGCTATAAAAATAATTCAAAGAACATGATTATGGTGAAGAGTTATAAGGAATACAACAAACATAGCCAGGAAAATGCAAACAATAGAAATAAAATGTGAAGACAGTTCACTTGGTTAAAATGATTTGTATATGTGCCCAGTATTGTTAGGTGGAAGCTGGGAGAAAAGGCAAGAATTCAGTGAAGAAAAGGAAATATGATGTAAGAAAAGAGCACTTAATGCTTTGGTGACAACTTAGGAAGAAGGGTAGGCTAGGGTGAAGACAATTATAAACTCTAATAGTAGACAAAAATAGCCTTCTATCTGAGCTCTGGTTGCTCACACCAGTAATACTAGCTAGTAAAGAAATTGAGATCTGAGGATTGTAGTGTAAAGCCAGCAGAAAACTCCACAAAACTCTAATTTCCAAATAACCAGCAAAAAGCTGGAAGTAGATTTGTGGCTTAAGTGACAACATTGAACAAAAAAGCTCAGAGATAGCACCCAGGCCTTGAGTTCATGCCCCAAAGACAGGTCCACGTATACACACACACACACACACACACACACACACACACACACACACACACACAAACTAGTTTTGTATAGAGTTCTTTTTCTCCGAATTTCTAATGCAGATGGTTTAATAAAGAAAAACAAAGACAACAAGCTAGTCTTCAGTAGGTAGCAACTAACTTTTTGATTTATACACTGAGAATGGTTTTCTCTGAGGACATTACAGATGAACAGAGCACAGTTTTCCTGCTAATCCAGTATGATTACAGCTTTCCCAAAAGTTGAAATGGTCTGTAAGAGGTTAAAATTATCTCAAAAATGAAAATTCATCGAAAATAAAAAAGAAAAATGCCATATAATTTGAAAGCTGGATATTTGCTTTTTGATCAACAAAAAGGAAATATTTAAAAATAATTATATAAACCACATGTAGTCAAATATGACACTAGAAAATGTATAGATGGGAACAATAAACATTTAAATAAGTATATATATAATTTTTCTCAATGATTGAGTATTGGTTTTATTTATTTATATATTTATTTTCTGAAGCACACTTTTCATTTGTTTTTTTTCAATTCTATATGTCAGTTTATGAGTCCATTGATATTGATCAATGTCACTGCTTCCACTCTTAAATCCTTCTGAAATATTTATATACATATAAAATATGACATTTGTAATAATTTGATCCATTTTTTATGGTACTTATTGCTAAATGTATTATGCATTATTTTATATTACTGTACAATTAAGTTGTGGATTTAGTCTAATTTCCTATAATAATAATAATTATTATTATTATTTAATTATTATTATCATTAATATAATAATAATTATTATAATATAATAATTATATTATTATTATTATTATTATTATTATTATTATTATTATTATTATTATTATTATTATTATTATTATTATTGTCATTTGAGGGGCATGAACTCTGGGCCTGGGCACTGTCCCTGTGCTCTTCAGCTCAAGGTGAGCGCTCTACAGCTTGAACCATAGTATCACTTCTGGTTTTCTAGTGGTTTGTTGGAGAAAGAGTCTCATGGATTTTCCTTCACACACTGTCACACACACATCCCACATTCCACACTATTGCCTGGGGAATTCCCTTATCTGTTAATACTCAGTACCCATGATGGCCTGATCCACGTGTATTTCTTTTGTACCATTAATCATTTCTGTCTAGGAAATGGAAGACATATTCACTTATATTTTGTTTAAGAACACTGACACACACACACTTAAATATATACTACCTATAACATATATTTGATACATAGATCTCTTCTTTTCACAGAGAATTCAAGATGTATAAAACCTGGAAGAAATAATCTGTTAAGGCACAGGAAGAAATTTGGCTGGGGAAACTTAAAAGTTTATAGTTTGGAGAACTTTACAGCCAATAATGTTAATGTGTGTGTTAATGTTAATGTTAGGTGTGATGTCAATACGATAAAGATTAAATGTTGGTTTTTTTTTTTGACTAATAGTTACTCTGGAAGTGGCTAATAGCACTAGGGAAACAATTCAGAGACTACTTGAAAAGTAAATCATTTAAAGGATACAAGAAGTTGTTCCAAGCTGGGCGCTGGTGGCTCACGCCTGTAATCCTAGCTACTCAGGAGGCTGAGATCTGAGGATTGCAGTTCAAAGCCAGCCCGGGCAGGAGAGACCGTGAGACTCCTTTTTCCAATAAGCCACCAGAAAACCGGAAGTGGCACTGTAGCTCAAGTGGTAGAGCGCTCGCTTTGAGCTGAAGTGCTGAAGGACAGCGCCCAGGCCAAGAGTTCAAGCCCCACAAGCGACAAAAAAAAAAAAAAAAAAAAAAAAAGAACTTGTTCCAGGTTTATTAATTTAAATTGAGACTGTGGTTAAAGATTATTATTGTCCAGGATATTATTATACTAACTGAATATAACCGCATGTTTATTGAGAAATATTCCTTTGACAAAATTTTTTCAACTTTCCATTGTGTTTTTCTTTTTGCTCAACTTTTAATAGTGGCCTCGAGATCTTTTCCCAAAGGTAGTTTTTATTTGTAATATTTTTTTCTTTTTTCTTTTTCACAATTTAATTTCATGTTTGTCTACAGAAAAAAAAAAACCCTCCATTTTTGTCATTGATTACTTCAGATGAATCTAAATTAGACTGGCTCATACTCAGTTAATTTAGCTAAAAACTATGAAAAAATCTATGAGAAAGGGCTGTTTATTAAGTAAGAAAAATGACAGAATATTTGTGATGCTTGGCAGTGATTTCTCATTTAATTCCACAAGCAAAGTTCTAAGCATTGCACAGATTTTCATTCATTTTGCATGCATTTAAAATAAGCAGATTTGGAATCAGTTCAGAGAAAGTCAGAACTGAATGAAAAAAAGTTCTCAGAATTTGACACTTCCGTGGTAATTGAATGGAGTGTATAAACAGAGGTTATCAAAACACATAGCAAACTGTGACATTAAAATGATAACCTCACCACAATTTTTTTTTCTGTTGTGGGGCCTGAACTCAAGGCTAGAGCTACCACTTGAGCCACAGCATCACTTCCGGCTTTTTCTGCTTATGTGGTGCTGAGGAATCAAACCCAGGTCCGCATGCATGCATGCAAGGCAAGTGCTCTACCACTGAGTCACCTTCCCAGCCACTCACCACAAGATTTTTATAAGAAGGAAATTAAAATATAGAAGTTCAAATATGTAAGGAATATTTGATATATGAGCTTGTAGCATAATCATTTACACAGACATAATTAAAATAAAAAGATTCATAAAATATAGCAAAATTCATAACAAATAATAGATTCATAAAAATATCAGTAGATAATTACAGATTCAGTTAGTAAATAATTTTTAATTTTAGTGACTTCATTTGCTACTGATATATATATATATATGTTCAAGTTCTTTTTTCTTTTTCCTTCTTTCTTTCATTCTTTACTTCATTCCTTCGTTCCTTCTTTCCTCCCTCCCTCCCTCCCTTCCTCCCTCCCTCTCTCTCTCCCTTTCTTTGTTTCTTTCTCTCTTTCTTTGTTTCTTTCCTTATTTCTATCTTTCTTTCTTTCTCTCTATATCTTCTTTCTTTTTTTTTTCATTCTGGTGCCTGTCAGGTCGTGGTGGTTTTGCTTAGTTTTTTCACTCAAGGCTAACATTCTACCACTTGAGACAAACCTCCACTTTCAGCATTTTGCTGATTAATTGCAGATAAGACAGTGATGGATTTTTCTGTCCAGGCTGAATTTGAACCAGGATCCTCAGATCTCAACTTCCTGAGTAGCTAAGATTACAATTTTTAGATACCAGCTCCCAGCTTATTATCTTCACTAGTAGACACCATGGGATTATTAAGAGGGCTAATTTACCTACAATATATAGAAGCATATTTTAATTCCAAAAGCATAGTATAGGGTTATTTCCTATCCTGTGATTTTTAAGCTTCTTCCACTTTGACTAAATGTTTACATGTTTCAATGAAAATATAGTTAACATATAGTGATACAGTGTTAAACTACTGTAAATTAATGTGCTATTTTAACTATGTTTTTGTATAGTTATATATAGACTGTGAATTAAGCAATTGCTAAGTATAGTTTGCATACATAATATATATTACATATGTATGAACACTCATATCTTCATTTGTCTCATGACATTTATTTTTTTCAATGAATTACCAAATTATATTGTAATTTAGAAAAATAAAAATTAACAAATAAGTATATATTTCAGTAAGCATAAAATATTTGATCCAAGTTCTAGAGTTTGAAACATTTTTAGTTATTCAGGAAACAGATCTGGAGGATCTGGCAGCCCAGGTAAAGACATCTTTAAGGCTCTATCTCTAAAATAACCATCACAAAGCTGATATGAAGCTATGGTTCAAATGGTAAACTGACAGCCTTTAACAAGATATGTACATGAACATGATGTCTAGTACATGAAACTGGCAAATTAAAAGTGAGAATTTGGTAGAAATTAATCACAATGCAACTACATGTTCTCTAATTTTTCTTTGATTTTATCCAGAAATATGGAAAAAAATTTAAAATCTATATTATGACTCAACTAAATGTTATCATAGGTTTAAACGTACTGGATTTAAAAAAAAATACTGGTTTTACTTGACTGTATTTTGAAGAGTATACAAAAAGAGGAGATCAAAATGGCCTAAGAATTTTAAACATCCCCTTTGAGTTCTAATATTTCTATATAATCTTGTTATGTGTAGCTAAATGGTTATGTCATTATTATCTACCATTTGTATTTTAAATTATAGTAACAATGTCCTGTTGGTTTTTAGGGGATTCCCTTGTTTAAAGACAAATTTTGATTTAAAAGTTCTTAATTCAAATGAAATTTTTATACAGTGTCTCATCTTAAATATGTTATCAATACCAACGGATGAAGAATTAAGTATAATCTATTTGTTGTTGTTGTTCAAGGCTGACACTTTATCACTTGAGCCACAGCTGGTTAATTGGAAATAAGAGTCTCATGGACTTTATTGCTGGCTTTTAACATAGATCCTCATATCCCAGACTCCTGAATATCTGGGATTACAGATATGATCCCACAAGTGCCTGGCTAAAGAGAATCATTTAAATAGGAAAATGTTATACAACACTAATATAAAATAACCTATATATATATATGTATATGTATATATAGAGAGAGAGAGAAAGAGAGAGAGAGATCTGTACATAGACATGTATAATACATACTCATAATGATGTGGATATGTATAAATACACATTTTCATAGATTTTACATAATGTTATACCCAGGAAACTGTCACAAATAATAAGATATTAAACAAAATTATACTCCTGCCATTCTTGAATGCTTCCTGATGTCCTTTAGAAGAAGCAATGTCTCTCTATTCTTGGCCTACCTTGAAAATTGATTAGTTTTCAGTTTCTAGAGTTTTATATACAAAATAATATAGTATATCACCTGTTTTTGGCATCTATAAGTTGGTAGCATAATTTGGTAAATCCACCGGATTGGTTGTGGTTTTGTATATTTTTATATGTTTACTTAGTTTAGCAATATTCTGCCAAGTTAACAGGTAAATTTTGTTTACCTTTCACTTGTTAATGAACATTTGAGTTAATTTAATTGTCTACTAAAAATAAAGCTTTCAGTCAGCAATAAGAAAACAATTCAGTTAACATTAAGTCAATTTGCAATTAACTATTTGATTAGGAAAGATAAGGTTTTGCTATTTATTTGGTTTAAAACATTTTTGTCTCCACAGCTTTACAGAAATCTCTGTCGAAACACCCATGTACTACAAGCTAAGGGGAAGTTGAATGCAGAAATGACGAGCCTGACTCTTGGACTTATTACTGAATGCATCTCAACTCTACAAACAGTTCACCTAACCAAAATTGATGTGCCAAAAATACATTATTTTAAGAGTTTCACCGTGTTTGTGTTCTATTTAGTATTTTCATCATATACCTTTTCAATTTTGTGGTTAACTTCATAGTCATACTTTGGACTTCAAGTATACATTAAATTTATTAGAGAAAATTTTAAATGGAGTATTACTAATTTTTTCAGACTTCCCTGTGGAAAGATGAAAAGAATAACTTTATACATATATATATGTACATATATATGTATATATATGTACATATATATGTATATATATGTACATATATACATATATATATATATATATATAATTTAGCAAAACAATTGTAATAGAGATAGAATCTTGGGAACTGATGGCACAACATTACCTCAGCAAACAGGAGGTCATGTAGTATATTTTAGGAAGTTCATAATTTTCTGGTACTTTCACTATGGAAGGTTATTCAAAATCAGACTTTGAAGACCAACATAAGACATCTTAAATGCAATAGAAATCTTTATAAGAAATAAAAGAAAAGTTGTAGATGAATGGATCAAGAAAATGTGGTATATATACACAATGGAATTATATGCCTCCATCACAAAGAATGACATTGCCCCATTTGTTAGGAAATGGAAAGACGTGAAAAGAAATTATATTAACTGAAGTAAGCCAAGCCCTAAGAAACATAGGTCCCATGGTTTCCCATATTTGCAATAACTAATATATGTCTGAGTGAAGCAGAAAAGGTCAGATAAGTTGATGTTCGGTGAAATGAACCCCAAGATAAGGAATAAAATGATTTTTCTTTCTTGCTATTGTTTCTAACATATTTATAAGATGATTTCTTTGTTGGTTTGTATGTCCCTCCCCACGGTATAATCCCTGTTTTCACTGTATTTGATGTTGGTATCATTTATGGAGGGTAAGGGAAAAAATTGTTTAACTAGGGATACAGGTGGACCCATTGCAACAATGAGATGTACAAGATATTATGTCGAAAAACGAACTTTACAACTTTCGCACAGGAGGAGGAGTACAGAGGGGAGGGGGTGTGGGGGGTAAATGGGCATTGATGGGAAGGGGAAACAAAGGAGGAGGCAACAATGCTTGATAAGCAATGTACTCATCACCTTGCTCATGTAATTGAAACCACTCTGTATGGTATTTTCACAATAATAAAAAAAAAGAAGTAAAAGAAAACTAGTACAAAAACAAGTAATCAGCAAATAGAACCAAGGTACCATGTCACTATGTACACATTTCAAAATTCTACTTCCATGTAGTCTCAATTATGAGAATCAGTCTTTTTCTTCTTTGACTTATAATTAAATGAACATCTTAATAAAGGTAACAATAATAAATACTTCTTAAAGAAATATCTTCTTGTAGGTAATTATTTTGCATTCTGTATTAATTCCTGGTTCTTTATTTTATGCCTTTACAAAGAGGAAAAAGTAGCAAAGAGAAAAAATAGTAATGGAATGATAATGGTGTGATACGAAAGGACAGAATTTCATAGGGGGAAAAAACCCACACAACCAAATATGGCCAAAATTATGTTTTTCTTAGAGAAATAAATGTATCTAGAAATGATGGTATATAGACACACTGGGTTAATTATAATAATTTAATCAAGAAAGGTGGTGTACCACTGTCAAGTAAAGAAAAATGTTCATAAATATAGCTACACAGAGAGAGAGAGAGAGAGAGAGAGAGAGAGAGAGAGAGAGAGAGAGAGAGAGAGAGAGAGAGAGAGAGAGAGAGAGGAAAGAGAGATCATGTATTTAAAATGGAATTAATGCCATCATTAGAGAAAGTGCAGCTAATGTATGCTGTTAATTTAGAGATTCAATACCAGGCAGATAGATGTAGGAATGCTAGAGAGATGTCAGAGAAAAAGAAAAAAAAACTTAATAAGGTAAAGGAGTTTCTGATTTGTAGGGGGAGATTAACGCAACATGATGTTTATAGCTGGCTAAGGGAATATGAAAATGATCCGAAAATAGCTGAAAGATGTAAATAACAAGTAGTAAAAGAATTCTGGAGGAGGAAGAAGAATAGAAGCAATGCAGTTTGAATGAAAAGTGGCAAAGTTATTTATGCCACATAAGGATTCACACACACACACACACACACACACACACACACACACACACACATGTTCCTGACTGAATTACTAAAGAGAAGCAGATCACCATCTTTCTCCTGAAACATTAAATGCCCTTCTGAATGTGGATTGCCCATACATTGGCAGGAAAACTGTGAATTTTTTTATTAAAATCAGGAAAAAATATTTACCTGTGAGGTTTTCTAATTCACTGTCTGCGTTTGAGTAGTACTCAATATTTTCTTCACTTTAGGAATGCAAAGATTTATTTTATGTTTTCTTTTTCTTATCTTTTGCATAAAATGTAATTGGGAATGACTTATTAGCAGAACTTAAAAAAAGAAGTCACACAGAAAAAGATATGCAAAGATATTGCTCCAAGAGGCAATGATGAATGATAGGTACTCACAAAATTCACAGATGGTAATTTTGCCTATAGAGACTTTACATGTGCATCTATATTTCTTGTAAGTACCTTTAACCACTTTGTGTAAATTATAATTTCAAAAATGTGAATTAAAAACCTTGCCTTTGTAACTTTTTCTTATAAATTATTTTTGTACATCTTTTAATAGTTTGCATCTTGAATACCACAAGGACCACAGATTAAATGCTGGTTCATAGATGTCACCATAGAGATGTCTCCTTAGTGGGAGAGGTCTTTAGGTTATTGGTTATTGTCCACATGTCCTTGAGAGGTTAATAAGATGCTAGACAATTCCTCTTCATGTCTTTGCCCCTTAGTATGCAAGGATATAGTTTCATAGTGTCATATGATTTTGCTACAGGGTGTTTCTCATGACATGCTAAAAGCTACAGGAACTTATCATGTACTGTATCCTCCAAAACTATGAGATAAAATAAACATTTTTAATTTATAATTTGATTATCTTGGACTTTTTTAAAGTAGTGATACAAAGCTAACTGTAAATAATTCCTGTAAAACTCTTTTCTCCCATTGTAATATTGAGTCCTATTTCAAGTATATTTCTTTTCTGTGATGTATGGATGCCCAGATAGATATCCTTTCCAGCAACTTATACCTTTAAGGCAAGCTGATACTGCACTACTGATTTTATATATTTTATGTATTTATTATATTGTCTGTCTACTCACAGAAGCATTTAAAATTATTTTCAATTGTGATCATTTGTGCTTGTTACTCATATTTTAGTATGAAGGCCTTGTGAGACACTTGGAAAAATTCCAAGATAAAATCTAGACAGTACATAATATCATCTTTTTTTTTGCAATAACATGAGCAAAATTGCCCAACTTGAAGCAGTGATCTTCTGTTTCTTGAAAGAGAACTAAATGTAGTACTGATTTTTATTTTGAGAATCACTCAGAGAAGTTGTTTACCCTTTCACTTAGATTACACAGTAAAATCTCACTGCCTTCTCTTCTCCTTATCCTCAATGCTAACCCTGGTGTTGTCAAGTATGAGTCTGAATTTGACTACTTCTTAATCTTCCCAGTCTCCTGAATTATGACTCCACATGCTACATTCTCTTTTGAAGAATCCTACAAGCACTTATCCTTTTCTCACCTTATTTCAAAGTTACTTTGATTTCACTGAAGAAAAAACAAATTATTAATCAACCCATGGTTTCCAATTTCACACTACTGAATTTCCCTACCTACCATACCCTGAAAAATCTGAATGGATTAAATTTATTACTATTATTTGCACAAAAAGGTATCACTCTAATCATTTTCTCTTTCTCTACTACATTATTAGTTTTTCTTTCAGTGCTTACATATTTATGATTAACTGGACAATGTGCAATCAGCCAATCAACACTGGCAGGGCTGGGGTTCATCTAGGGATACAGCGCATGTGTTTCTGTAGAAGGCCCTGGGTTTGATCCACAGCAGCTCCCATCAACATAAATAGCCATACCAGTAACTCCTCTGATGTCGGCCTTTCTTTAGCATCATCTCCATGCTTCTCCCTTATTTTTTTCAGCAGTGACCCATGACTTGAATTTGAGTCGAAAGACATAAAATTTCTTCAGATCGTGAATATTGTTAATAAGTGACAAATTTTTAATTAAATTCGGAAAAATCAAATCATCCATGCCCCTTTGAATTATTTAGAACTCACAAGTTAGAATTAAATACATGAAAGTGGATGATTTTCAACAAATATAGAGAAAATCCTTTAAAATATCTTGCTCCTAAACACCTTTTTTTGCTGTACCCATTTAAAAGAGATAAATAGTTCAAGTCCTTAATAATCTGAACTAAATCTGTTGTGTTGTCATTCTCCTCATTTATCATCAAGTGAAATATTTTTATTGCTTAGATTACATTGTGTTCTGTCCTTTCAAAGTCCATGCACATTTTATTATTATCTTTCACATATTTTGTTACCTTAATGACAGCTATTTGCTCTCATCCTTTGATAAATGTGTTTACTATTTTACAAGGAGGGTATGATATTGATTACAGTCCTCATTTTATGTGCAAGTGTAAACAAAAGTACCTTCAGACCAAAGAGAGGAATATAAAACTAAATATATCGGTAACTTTGAACTTCTGATTTGGAGATGTGCTAGTTGCATTAGCACAATTCAGAGATATGACTCTTTCATTAATAAGACCTTGCTAGCTATAGGGAACAGAAACTAATTTGAGGAAAAATAATGAATAATTTAATAATTAGAAGTTTGCAGGACATTTATTATACAAATCGACTTGTATTTTATCAACCAAAAGTAGCCATGTAACATTAGACCACTGACTTTCTTGGCCAATTTATTAATTATTTCATTGAAACAATTTAGATAGGTTCTCAATCCATACAAAATAATATGTCCAGTAATGAATCTAAATTTGCATAAGAAATGTAAAAAACATAAAAAATACAACCTATAGTTACTAATTCCAAATATCTAAAAACTCTGATCAGTCCAAGTTATTATGTCTAGGTTGTAATTGTTTTAGAGTAGTCATATAAAAGATCAAGTTTAGTTTCTAATTTATATTTTAAGTAACTGTATGGAAAATTTGCACTCAGTGTGGAACATATTTTCTGTAATATACAAAAGCTATTTAGTTGATCATGGCTTATGTGAAAAAACAGTTTCACTTTTACTTGGGCAATAAAGAAAGATAATTTAGAGGAGTCAAGACCATTTGCACTATATAGCATATTATGATGCTTATTGAAATGTTTGGTTGTGAATGTATTTTTACCTAGAAGGATTATTATCACTTACATTTCAAAAAATATACTGTTGTGTAGATGAAACATCCAGTAGCACAATAGGTGATCTGTAATCAAGCTGCAGACCCTGCCTCACATTCAAACTTCCATAGCTAATTTAGAGCCATTAATCCTTGTCTTTCCATTATTTCCTTTCTCTCTTAAATTTGCAGTTTTTTATTTTATTTCATTTGAAATATCACTATGTTATGGAATGCCTTAGTGTCTAGAATAAGCTCAGAGACTACACTCCCTGTGAGGATACACCACAATCCCTTCATTCACCATATCTTGCCAAATACTCATTATAAGTGGAGATTAAGTACAGTGTTATAGTGAAAAAAACCACAATGCAGATTTCTACTTGAAAAAAACAGGTTTGACTGTTGTGTGTGTGTGTGTGTGTGTGTGTGTGTGTGTGTGTGTGTGTGTGTGTGTGTGTGTGTGTGTGTGTGTATCCATTCAATTCATCTACTGAGGGAAATCTGGGAACTATGCAGTAAGTATAGTTGTACTGGTAGCTTTAGTGTGGCCTTGTTTGTGATCATTTGGGTCAATGCCTAAAAGTGGGATTGCTGGGTCATAAGGGAACTCTCTGTGTAATATTTTGAGGAATCTCTATAATACTTTCCAGAATGGCTGAAAAAGTTTACACTCCCACCAACAAGGTGGTAGGGTTCCATTTTGGCCACATCCACTCCAGCATCTGTTATTAGATTTCTTGATTATAGTCATTTTAACTGGGATTAGGTGGAATCTCAATGTTGTTTTGATTTGGATTTCTTTTTGGCTAGAGAAGTTGAACATTTCTTCATGTGTATATTGGCCATTCTTATTTCCTCTTCAGAGAAATCTCTCTGTAAGTCTTTACCCAACTCTCTCCACAACTCTTCAATTTAGTATTAGAATGCCTAGCTAGAGCAATAAGGAAAGATGCAAACATAAAGGGGATCCAAATAGGGAAAGAGGAAACAAAATTCTCCCTCTTTGCAGATGACATGATCTTGTATTTAAAGAACCCCATGGATTCCCCTCCCAAGTTACTTGAACTGATCCAAAACTTTGGCAAATAGCAGGGTATAAAATTAACCCTCAAAAATTAGTATCTTTTCTTTTTGCCAATAATGAGAAGAACGTGGCTGAAATCAGGAAAACAACTCCTTTTGTAATAACTCTACTAAAAATAAAACACCTAGGAGTTAACTAAAGTGAAGGACCTCCATGATGAAAACTTTAAATATGTGAAAAAGGAAACTAAAGCAGAACTAAGGAAGTAGAAAAACCTCTCATGATCCTGGATTGGGAGGATTCACATTGTGAAAATGATAATACTGCAAAAGGCTATCCATAAATTCAATGTAATACCTATCAATATCCCACCATCATTTTTCTTTTCTTTTTTTTAAAGTATTTTTTATTGTAAAGGTACAGTAAAGAAGGGTTACAGTTACATGAGTAAGGTAATGACATTTCCTTTTGAGCATTGTTACGCCCTCCTTTGTTTTTCCCCTACAATTCCTTCCCTCCCCACCTCCCGAACTCCCCACCACCACCACCTCCAAGTTGTAAAGTTCGTTTTCAACATAGTGTCTTGTACATCTCATTGTTACAATGGGTCAACCTGTATCCTTATTTCAGCGTTTTGTTATTTCCCTTCCCCTCCCCAAATTAAAAAAAAATGTATATACAAGATACAGGGCACCAGAATCAAATACAGTGACAAGAGGGGTTATACCATGGGGGAAGAACATACAAAAGAAACAAAAAATTTCATAGTACATTAAAATAACAGCAGGAGAGAAAAAACCTCTTGTGTCCCTATCTTGGGGTTCATTCTTCCACCCCTCATTTTTCAATGAAATAGAAGAAGCGATCCAAAAATTCATATGAATTTACATTTTTTTTTTAATTTTTGTCCTTCGTGGGCCTTGAACTCTGGGTTGGGCACTGTCCCTAAGCTCCTCAGCTCAAAGAGAGCACTCTACCTGTTGAGCCACAACACCACTTCTGGTTTTCTAGTAGTTTTTATTGGACATCAGAGTTGCATGGACTTTTCTGCCCTGGCTCGCTTTGAACCGTGATCCTCAGATCTCAGCCTCCTGAGTAGTTAGGATTACAGGCGTGAGCCACTGGCACCCAGCTTTGAATTTACATTTATAAAGTGAAAAATTGTAAAAATCTGATGATTATTCCATTATGCTGTATAATACAAATGATGTCCTTAAAAATGTTTTTAATTGTAAAGTAATAGTTATCCATGAGTGTTTACCATTTTGTAATAAACTATTTTTGTAAAAAAAAAAACAAAACTTTAAGAACTCAATAAAGCAAATGTTGTTGGTTTGATTGCTTATTGTACCAATCAAATATGCACCTTGGAAAAGAAGGAATATAACATAGCAAGAAGCAATATCATGTACTGGTTGAAGAGATTGTTAATTCTCTTATTTTATTTTATTTTTCTATGAACATCTAGGGCTGAGAAGATGGCTCAGTGGTAGAGCGATTGCCTTGCATGCCTGAGGCCCTGGGTTCGATTCCTCAGCACCACATAAACAAAAAGAAAAAAACCGAGATTGACGCTGTGGCTCAAGTGGTAGAGCGCTAGCCTTGAGCTAAAGTGCTGAGGGATAGCACCCAGGCCCAGAGTTCAGGCCTCACGACCATACTCCCCCCAAAAATAAAAAAATTTAAAAAAAACATGTAAAGAAAAAAAATAGCATCAGCTATAGTTGTTTTGACCAGGACACTTTAATATGAAAGATGTTTTGACGAAACTCTTTCAATCATGTAAAATACCACATTTTTTACGCCAGAAATCAGTGCATCAGCAATGTCTTAAGAGCAATGTTTAAAAGAAAAATGCTTTCTGAATTTTAATTAAAAAGTGTTACAAAATAGAATTGTAATACAAATGGGTAAGGGACCTAAAATTTCAGGAATATGTAGAAAAATACCTATGTATTAAGTTTTTAAAAATATAAGTATATATAAGTTGTAAAAAATATGTGTTTATGTCTGTAGATAAATGAAAGATAAATATCAATAGCTATAGAAAACCCCAAATTATTGACATAACACCAAAGAGCATCTATTCATCAGAAATCCTTTATGAGCAATGGCTTGCTTTTGTACTGTCCAGGGATGAAATGGGATTTAGCCTGTATCCACCAGTTTTCTTTGACTCCAATCAACTTTCAGGTCTGCCTGGACATAAATGTTCATGAGATGTCTTCATTGATGGGGAGATGAATGTGATGGCACTCATTGTGGTTCTAGCCATGAGAGAAGACTCAAATAGGTCCATCATGAATCAGGTAATTCTCAGGACAGGAAGTGAGACGTTATCTTAAAGTATGGAACCAAACCAGATACCCATCAGTAGATGAATGGATAAAGAAAATGTGGTTTATATACTCAATGGAATTCTATGCCTCCATCAGAAAGAATGACATTGCCCCATTTGTTAGGAAATGGAAATACTTGGACAAAATGTATTAAGTGAAGTAAGCAAGGCCCTAAGAAACATAGGTCCCCATGGCTTCCCTTATATACAATAACTAGTATCTGTCAGACAAGCAGAAACGGTCAGATAAGTTAATGTTAGGTGAAATGAACCCCAAGATAAGGACTCAAATGGTTTTTCTTTCTTGCAATTGTTTCTAACTTATTCATCAGATGATTTTTGTGTTGCTTTGTATTTCCCTCCCCCAAGGTACAACCCCTGTTTTCACTGTATTTGATGTTGGTATAATTTGTGGAGGAGAAGGGAAAAAACAAATTGTTTAAAAAGGGACACAGGTGGACCCATTGTAACAATGCGATGTACAAGACGTTATGTCGAAAAATGAACTTTACAACTTTGGCAGGGGGGAGAGGCTGGGAGGAAGGGGAGTAGGGAGGGAAGGAGGGCGCGGGGCCCGGGGGAGGGCGTGGGGACAGGGGAGGAGATGGGAAGGGATGGGAAGGGGAAACAAAAGAGGAGGCAACAATGCTTGATAAGAAATGTACTCATTACCTTGCTCATGTAATTGTAAACCCTCTGTACAGTATTTTCACAATAATAAAAAAGAAAAAGAGTCAATAAATGGACCTAAAACCTGAAAAAAATACTAATGAAAAAGAGGGCGAGTCATCCAGCATTGTCCCAGCCTAATGAGGCATTGAGTCAAAACATAAATCTCAGATGCTTAGAAAACGCCTTTATAAATCTAGCTTACTAGGCTACAGGTATGAAGGCATTTATTATTTAGAATTAGAAATGCTTGATTCAATAGATAAGCTATTTTCCCCAAAGTTATTTCAGTTTCTAGTTAGAAAATTAAAATACCTCATATGTAAAACAAGCAAATAAATGCTAGAAACACAGCTGAATTTCCTCAGTTTAATTATAAATTAGAAATTATTAATGAAGTAAAGGATAGGTATAAAAATACAGTCAATACGAAAATAAACAGAAAGCCAAGCACTCATGGCTCATGCCTATAATCCTAGCTGCTCAGCTCCTCAATCTGAGTATTGCTATTCACGGCCAGCCTGAGCAGGAAAGTCAGTGAGACTCTCCTCTCCAATAAACTACTCAGAAAAAAACCAGAAGTGGTAATGTGGCTCAAGTAGTAGAGCGCTAGCTTTGAGCACAAAGAAACTCAGGGAAATCACTGAGGCTCTGAGTTCTAATGGCAGGACTGGAAAGAAAGAAAGGAAGAAAGGAAGGAAGGAAGGAAGAGAGGAAGAGAGAGAGAGAGAAAGAGAGAGAGAGAGGGAGGGAGGGAGGGAGGGAAGGAAGGAAGGAAGCAAGGAAGGAAGCAAGGAAGAAAGGAAGGAAGGAAGCAAGGAAGGGAGGAAGGAAGACAGAAAGGGAGTTAGGGAGAGAAAAAAGGAAGGGATGGAGGGAGCATGGAAGGCAGGAAGAAAGAAAGGAAGGAAAGAAGGAAGGAAGGAGGGAAAGAAGGAAGGAAGGAAAGGAGGAAAGGACAGAAAGGAAGGGAGGAGGGAGGAAGGAAGGAAGGAAAGAAGGAAGGAAGGAAGGAAGGAAGGAAGGAAGGAAGGAAGGAAGGAAGGAAGGAAGGAAGGAAGGAAAAAGGAGAGAGAAAATAAACAGAAACTAGCAGACAGGAAATTAATACCGATTTAATAGGCAAGACTCATTAAAATTGATGTATACTATTTTAACCAACTATTCGGATTTCAATTTAGTGGGTACAGTGTCCTATCTGCTATTCAATGTTACTGGCAATTCATAAAAATTACTGGAAAAAAGGGATCTAGAATAATTTTAGAGGTAGAGATAATCGTGGTGTAGGAAATTTGAATGGACACAACCGTAACAATTATCCACTGTGCTTTTCACCACAAAACCTCCAAATCGATCATCTCTGAAATAACCATTTTGCCATCACTTGAATGATTCAAATTTCTCTGTCCCACCCATGCGATGAAACTGAACAATCATTTTCAGTACAAATAAGAAAATAATTTCATGTCTTGTTTTGATTCCCTCTTGGTGATAAAGCAAAAAAGAACTAAACATAATTTGCCAGTTAAGTGGAAAGGAAATTACAAATTACTCTGCATTTATTTTGCTTCCTTTTTCAAATACTGTACCTTGACACTTTGATATTACTAATTTACAAACAATTTCCTTATTTCACTTGCATTCTTTTATAACATACTATCATGTATTAATTGTACAAGGGTGTTGAATTGTGATACTTTATATATGGATGCATATGCACGCCTTTATCTTGATACCTCGTCCTTCTCCCCATTTTACTTAAAACAATTTCAACAAGTTTCATTGTTTTGTTTTCATACATGTTGAAAGGTATTTTGAAAATATTTACCCTCTTTCATCTTCTCCTATCATTCACAATTTTACCTTCCCCTAAGCAAACTTATTTTATATTCTTATTATTCCTTTCATTTTTAATGCATATCAATTAAGGGATTTCATGTGGTATTTCATATGCACTTATACATTAATCTTGTCAATGTATCCACTCTATCATTCTCTCATTGTCCATCCTTTCCACTCTCCCATTATTTAACAGTTTCCAATAAGTATGCTACCTTCACACATATAATAAGGTAAAACAGTATCATTACTCACACTTGACTGTTCTTCCATTCACCTTTTTCCTCATTCCAGTACCATCCCATGTTTATATTCATCTTTTTTATAAATCCATATGTAGTAAGAATAAAAATTCAAGTATTTAAATAAAGTCAGAAATGAAAGTGCATCTGAATTACTACCCAATAAACTTGTGGAAAAACAGCTCTCAGCTGGGTGCCAGTGGCTCTTGACTATAATCTTAGCTATTAAGGAGGCTGAATTTTGATGATTGCAGTTGAAAGCCAACCCTGGAAGAAAACTCTGTGAAGCTCTAATCTCCAATGAATGCCAACAAGCCAGAAGTCAAGTGGTTAACTGCCAGCCTGAGCAAAAAATAAATCTCAAGGACAACACCTACGACAAAAATTCAAGCCCCAAGACCAGTACACACACACACACACACACATACACACACACACACACACACACACACACAAATAGTGTGTGTGGGTACAGCCCAGAGGAACCCAGAAGGAAGTGCTACAGAGACAAGAGGCTCTTCTACTTATTGCCTTTCACCTTGTCCATTGCCTTCTTATATTGCTTCTTCATTTTTTTTCTCCAGAAACCTATGTATCTTCATGGTTCAATCAGTGAAGATACTCATGGAAATGTAGTGAAAACAAAAACACTGGTGAAATGGACTTTTAGCAAAAATGTGGGCTAGAAGGTGAGAATCTGCGGCATCTGTCTTTCTGTGTATGGTTTATTTTTGTTGGCATCATGAACTTTGGTTTCATTCATGTTTTTACAAGTAACAGGAATTTATTCTTCTTTATGGATGAGTAAAGTTCTCTTATGTATACCTTGTGTATTATATTTATCCTTGAACCCTCTGAAGGGCACTGCAATTTATACCATGGCTTAGCTATTATGCAAAGGCCTTCAATAAATATGGCAGGCAAGTACTTTGTGAATATCATGACTCTCTGTTTTCAGTGAAAAATCAAATTTCACAGTAATGCAATTGCTAGATCATCTGGAAGTTGCATATTTAGGGTTTTTATTTATTTATTTTTTCTTTTGGGTGCCATTCCTGGGGCTTGGATGATGTCACTGAGATTTTTTTGCACCCAGCTAGCACTCTACCACTTAAGCCCTAGCTCTACTTTCAGCGTTTAGGTGCTTAATTATAGATAATGGATCAAGAAAATGTGATACACACACACACACACACACACACACACACACACACACACACACACACACACACACACACTCATGCACACGCACATATATTGGAATTCTAGGCCTCCATCAAAAAGAAGGACATTGCCCCATTTTTTAATTTGGAAAGACTTGGAAAAACATATATAAACTAAAGTAAGCCAGACTCAAAGAAACATAGGTCCCATGGGTTTTTCTTATCTGCAATAACCAGTATATTCCTAAAACAAGCAGAAGAGGTCAGAAGCTATGTACATATAACCATATAACCTGATGGTAAGTGAAATGAACCTCAAAATAGGGACACAAGTGGTGTTACCTTTGTTGGTGTTCTTCTTAATGTACTTATAGTGTACTATGTGATTTTTTTTGTTTCTTTTGTATGTTCCTCCCCCATGGTATAAACCCATTGTCACTGTATTTGATTCTGGTGCCCTGCATTGCGTATATACATATTTTTTTCAAATTTGGGGAGAGGAAGGGAAATAACAAAATGCTGAAATAAAGATATAGGATGACCCATTGTAGCAATGAGATGTACAAGACACTATGTTGAAAACGAACTACAACTTTTTCGGGGGAGAGGGAAGAGTTAGTGAGGTGGGGAGGAAAGGAATGGTAGGGGAAATAAAAAGGAGGGTGAAAAATGCTCAATAGGAAATGGACTCATTACCTTGCTCAGGTAACTGTAACCCCTCTGTACAGTATCTTTACAATAAAATATATAATAATAAAACAAAGATTAAATAACTTTTTTGGGGGGTCCAGTTGTGGGGCCTGAACTCTGGGCCTGGACACTGTCCCTCAGCTCTTCAGCTCAAGGCTAGTGATCTACCACTTGAGCCACAGTGACACTTCCAGCTTTTTTCTTTTTGCTTATGTCGTACGGAGGAATCCAGCCCAGGGCTTCATGCATGCAAGGCAAGCACTCTACCACTGAGCCAACTTCCCAGCCCCAAATTAAATAATTTCTAATGAGAAAAAAAAGATTCCTGGCCCTGGCTTTGAACCTGACCCTTAGATCTTAGATCTTGAGTCCTAGGATTACAGGACTAACCCATTGATGTCTACCTGTATTTTTAGTTTGTTATAGGAATCTCCATGATACTTTTTTGGGGGGGGAAGTTCCGGTCATGGGGCCAGAACTCTGGGCCTGGGCGCTGTTCCTCAGCTTTTCAGCTTAAGAATAGAACGCTACCACGTGAGCCATAGCACCACTTCCAGCTTTTTTTTTCTGCTTATGTGGTGCTGAGGAATCGAACCCAGGGCCTCATGCAGGCAAGGCAAGTGCTCTATCACTGAGCCACTATCCCAGCCCTCCATGATACTTTTAATAATGCTTTTAATAATATATGATTCTATCATCATTAATAATAGTTTCTCTTTTTCCTCAATATTTCAACACTTCTTTTTTCTTATTCAAGGAAGGCTGCTACTCCAAGTAGTGAGTTTTTTCTATTTTCTTAAACATGGCTTGGGGGAAAATATCCTTTTAATTTAGTTGCCTTCTAGAGATGAGAAATCTAGTATAAATACCTGATCACTGTTGCATTAAAATTATGTGAACTCTCAAGTTGGAATTTTCCAACTGTGCTAATTGTTCTATATGAGCATGATTCTGAGAAGGAAAAATAATTCTATTTTTTAGTTTTAATAATTTTATGCTATCTATGAAATGCATTCTGCTTTGCACTACCACATCTATTAAGAAATAGAAATTGGATCAAAGAAAGTCATTAGGATAATATCAGAATCAAATTAAAATTTACTTCTGTTAGATATGAAGTTTCTGCTTAGATGGATACTAATCAGGCAGCAGTATTCTAACTAGTGAAAACCATGCATTTATTTTTCTCTCATATGTGGCCCTTGAAATTATTAATCTTGCAAACATACTGTCATATAACTCATCTGAGTTACTAGAGTTTAAATAGTGAAAGGTACAGAAGAACTAAATGGCACTTTATAGTTGTTGTGTTGCTATGGTATGTCATCATTCTGTGTGTGTGTGTGTGTGTGTGTGTGTGTGTGTGTGTGTGTGTGTGTGTACGCTGATTGTGAGTCTCAAACTCAGTGCCTAAGTGCTCTTCCTTAGCATTTCACTCAAGTCTGGTGCTCTACGAGTTCAACCACATTTCTCACTCAGTTTGCTGCTTAATTAGAGTTGAGTCTCCTGGGACTTTCCTGTCCGGGCTGGCTTTGAAATTCCTAAGTAACTAAGATTAGAATTATGAGCGATTAAAACCTGACTCACAAAAAATTATTTGTACCTAGAAAAGTGTTAAAAGGGTTAATACATACACAGTATCTGTGGAAGCATATTCTGCCACGCCTACTCCGGTGGAGTCTGCTTAGCATGGAAAACCTGCTTTCAGACCTGAGAATGGGGCTTCACAGAGACCTATCTCTGAGAATGGGACTTCACCGAAGTCTACCTCAGAGAATGGGGCTTCAAAGAGACCTATCTCTGAGAATGGGACTTCACCGAAGTCTACCTCAGAGAATGGGGCTTCAAAGAGGCCTACCTCCTGGAAAGGCTGGCAAGCCCCTGGGAAAGATGTATCTCTGTTCTTGTTTTTCTTTTCTTCACTGTATAGGAGTGCCTATTAATCTTTTACTGTTCCTGCTGCTCATTGTCCTTACTCATGCTCAATGTTCCCTATTCAAGGCTCTTTCTTAAGAGTGTTGACGACTCCAACATCTGATGAGTGTCTTAAAAATATGACTAATTCACCAGTTAAGTGCTACCCTGAAAACCCCTCTTATGGAGGCTAGTAGACAAGTCATAAGTAAATATAAAAATATTGGGGGTTTCATGACGTCACTTCAGCAGAAGGAATTGTTTGTAAGAGATTTACAAGAAGCTGTAGGCTTGGCTAGAGCAGAAAGAGTGTATGGCTACTGGGGACTTTCCTTTAATCCTAAAAACATATACAATAGATTCACATAGATATCCTGTAGATAAGAAATATGTAGTGGGATATTTAGACTAAAAGCTAAATAAGATTCCTAAAATGTTGGTAGATAATAGATGACAATGGCTTATCAGAGGAAAATGGTGGGATCCTCCATTATCTAGAGGACCCCAGAGACTTCCCCTAAATCCACAGCCTTTTACAGGTGTGTACGATAAGGATGGCAATTGCTGGGAAAACTACTTAGGAGAAAGAACTTCCTGTTACTCTCTTTCATTTACTAAGATACTTGCTAGATCTAGGCCTCGTTGATGCTTAATATTAAAGAAGGAACAAGAAAGATCTTATGGGACACTTAAGGCCTCTATAGAAAAAAGTAAATGATTATGTGAAAGGGTTACAGAAAAGACACTATGACCTTAAATTTGATATATGGCCAGATTTAACTAAGTATACTGAATATCATGATTTTTGGCCACAAATTGGGAACCCTCTAGGCAAAATTGCTTAGAAGAGATTTAAAACGTATAAAGTACAAAACTATACAAAAGTAACTATGAAGTACTAGAGTTCAAGCCTTTCTATTCAGCACCTTGCCCATATGTTCTGGTTAATGGTTAATTGGTGATAAACATCGAAACCCATTGAATATCTTAAAAATAGAGGTAAAGCCAAAAACAAATGCCTATGCTCATAGCTCGTCATTAAAAAAAAAAAAAAAAAAAACAAGATCAGGCGACCAGCTGGTGACCACCCAAGAACGAAGCCCTGCAGCAAGATTGTGTAAACTTTTGCCCTTTCTCATGGAAACTTTTGCTATAAAAGCTTGCTATCCTCTGCATTAAATCGCACTCAGCATCCACTCCTCTTGTGTTTGAGTTGGCTGTTTGCCATCTCCTCACCTATTCCAGTTCATCTACATGGTGTCCTCTGTTGTCCCGACAGAGCCAGTCCGCAGCAATATTCATATTAAATATCATAAGTAGTAGTTTTCTCCATATATTTTTCATTTACTAAATAGTATGTTTTTTTTGTTAAAATCTAGGTAAATAGAAACCATCCTGTAATCTTTATCTTATTGATCAGCTTCATAGAATTATGAAATGATTATCATGGGAGTCAAATGATAGTCTTAGCATGCTTAGAGGTAATTTAGAGTTATATGAATCTGTAATATACTCAAGGGATTTGTGCAAACTAAAAAGAAACTATACAAAAATATGTAAGCATATTTAGGAAGGTGCTAATGATTCTGATTTTACCTTTAGATCTATGACCTTCCCTCCTTTTCCTTCTTAACAGTAATTCTTACAGCAAGATTATTAGGCTCAGTGCTGGAAGCGACACTCTCAATACTTCCCATGGACTCAGTAGAGCTTAATTTGTGAATTTCAGTGGTAGTAGTACCTTATATGACAAAAATATTAGTTGCTAAATTGATCCCTAGTGCATTGCAATGTTGCTACCTTTTCAAACTATGCACAGGAAGCCACATTAGTTATTCAGAGTAATTTTTTCTCAAATCAATGACCATGAGACCCAAAAAAGTTCTGTGTCAAGCCACAGTACCACTCAGCATAAGATCTATACACTATCTCTATTCACACCTGTTGACTGAGCATCTGACAGAAATGACATTTCAGCTCTCATAGTATAAATGACACAAAAAGAAATTTCTTGCAGGGTGTAATCATTATCTTGAAAACAGCAATAGTAAAATGAGTGATTGTCGCCTGGTATTGTGGTACATACCTTTAATCCCTGTTACTCAGGTGGTAAGGTTTTAGTTTAAAACTCTGAGGCCACCTGGGCCAAAAAAAATCATGAAATGGTGGCTGAGTCTTGTAATCAGAAGACAGAAATTAGGAATATCCCAGTTTGAGACCAAGTAGAGAAACAGTGACACTTTTCATTTCAACCTATGTAATGAGAATTGTAGCATTCTAGCTATGCAAAGGGAATGCATAGCAATTTTCTCCAGTTTCATTATTTTTCCTATGGAGTTACTGTAAATTTAAAAACATTAACATCTTGGAACTGTGAGTAAATTGCTTTGGTTTCTATTGTTACAGAGAGTAATGGATATACACTAAACTATTCAGGAGGCTGAGATCTGAGGATCACGGTTCAAAGCCAGCTTGGGCAGGAAAAGCCGTGAAACCCTTATCTCTAATTAACCACCAGAAAACCGGAAGTGGTGTTGTAGAGCACTAACCTTGAGCTGAAGAGCTGAGGGACAGCACTCGGGCCCAGAGTTCAAGCCTCATGAGAGAGAGAGAGAGAGATAGATAGATAGAGAGAGAGAGAGAGAGAGAGAGAGAGAGAGAGAGAGAGAGAGACAGAGAGAGAGAGAGAGAGACAGAGAGAGAGACAGAGAGAGAGAGAGACAGAGACAGAGACAGAGAGAGAGAGAGAGAGACAGAGACAGAGACAGAGACAGAGACAGAGACAGAGACAGAGAGACAGAGAGACAGAGACAGAGAGAGAGATTCGAAGAAGAGAGGAAGAGAGGGAGGAAGGAAGGGAGGGAGGGAGAGGGAGGAAGGAAGGAAAGAGAGAGAGAGAGAGAGAGAGAGAGAGAGAGAGAGAGAGAGAGAGAGAGAGCATTCTGGAATTGTGGCTCAAAGGACACCTGACATTAAATTCAGTTCCCAGCAATACACATAAATACACACACACACAAACACACACACACACACACACAGAGACAGAGAGAGAGAGAGAGAGAGAGAGAGAGAGAGAGAGAGAGAGAGAGAGAGAGAGAGAGAGAGAGAGAGAGAGATTTACAAGAAAATCCTAATAAAAATCCACCTCCAAAACCAACCCCATTTCAACAGAAAAGGCTTATTGAGGCAGCATGTATGTGTTATTCAAGGTACAACAAAAAGGGAGAATAGGATTAGGGTCCAGACTGGATGACCCAGGCAAACAGCAAGATTGTGTCTCAAAATTATCAGAATAAAAACTGGAGTCATGCTCAAGAAGTCAAACACCCACCTAGCAACTGCAAAGCCTCAACTTTAGAACTCTGGTTCTACCAATTAACAATGTTAAACTAGTCCTGTTTAAATTCTACAGTGAGATTCACATTGTTTCCCCTCAGGTTAAAACAATGGAAATTAAAGAAAAATGGAAGATGGTAGAAATTGTCACACCTATGCCTCATTGGTTTTACAACACTAGCTATTACAAAGCTAAATTTTCTAGGGACAGCTACTGGGCATTTAGAATTTCCATATGATATCATCTGACTAATGGCCAGGTATGCACGGACATATCCATCTGCTTTTTTAAAGTTATTATTGTTTCATTCAATGGTTTCTTGGCCTGACAGCTTCATTGTTTCCTTTCTGTACTCCTTTTTTTTTTGTCTGTCATGGGGCTTGAACTCTGGGCCTGGGTGCTTTCTCTGCACTCTTCAGCTCAAGGCAAGTTCTCTACCACTTGAGCCACAGCGCCACTTCCTTTGTACTCTTTTCTTAATATGAATCACAGACCAGAGATGCATTGCCAATATTCAACCAACATGTTGCTAGAGTTCTTAAACATTATTAGATTGTTTCTAATACTAGTAGAGAGAACAGCAGAGCCAATGCCAACACAATTATCATAAATTAATTGTTCTTCAGCTTATCTCTGCAGGATCCTTCAATACCTTAGTGTGTATTCACTACTCTCTGTAACAAAAGAAACCAGAGCAATTTACTCACAGTTCCAAGATGTTAATATGTTTTTAAATTTGCAGTAACTCCATAGGAAAAATAATGAAACTGGAGAAAATTGCTATTTTGATTTCAAAGAGTATCAAAGGATTTAGTGTTTTTTTGAAAACATACAATGGTGTTGAAAAAGTCTATTAAAATAGCAGCAGGTTATAGAGCTAATATTTTATAGAATTATTATTTAAGTTACGAAGAAAGAAAACACCAATAGGGTATCTATTATACTTGAGGCATTCTAAAATTGAAAATATAGCCAAAATATTAATTTTCACCAAAGCTAGCCTTATTATTCCTTTGTCACTTACTGCATTGGTGTGTAATTGTATTTTTGTGGAAGAAAAAGAATGACTGCTCATATGGCAGGGGATTGAAAAAATTAGAATTGGGATTTAGCCTACTGATAATGCTACTAAATGTGCTTGAATATTAAGATTAATTTGTAAGACATTTTTGCAAAATTTCAATCAGAAAATAATACAAAACCATTTATACAATTCCTTTCAACACATTTAATCAACAAAACTGCTCTCATGGAGGGCACTTTTAACTAGGCATCTGCCTGTGAATATAATATATATATATATATTATATATAGATTATAATATATATATATATGTTTATATAAACAAAGAGACATGGCTGAATAGAAAACATTTTCCCCCTTTATTCTTATGTGTCTGTTTCTGTGTCAGTCCTGGGGCTTAAACTTCAGGCCTGGGAGCTGTCCCTGAGTTTTTGTGCTGAGGCTAATGTTCTACCACTTGAACCACATCTCCACTTCCAGCTATTTAGTAAGTGTCTCAGAGACTTCTCTGCCAGGGTTGGCTTCAAATCACGATTCTCAGATCACAACCTCCTGAGTAGCTAGGATTGCAGGTGTGAGCCATCAGCTTCCATTTCTTTTTTCCTTTACTTTTCTTATTTTATATGTGTGAGGACATGCAAACAAAACTGACAAAAGATTAAGATGAAAAAGCCAAATATATGTAGCCCCCAGGACCTCCTGGAGATGTAGCTCAAAGGACAATGAGATAATAGATATGTAGGGTAACAAGTGGGGAATAAAAAAGACTGCTAGGGTTCCTGGTTAGGTATATTTGAATATATATAATATGTGTATACATGCATATGTATATATACATATGTATATATACATATGTATATATACACTTATAGATGGACAAAAGATTAATGAAGTCATCTTTCTTTGTGATGATCAGGATTATCTATCTTGGAAGAGGGGATTTTTGACAACCTTCATTAAGCTTCTGATTTCAGTCCAATAAAGGTTTCCTTTGCATCTTTACATCTCATTTGGCTACAGATCAGCATAACAGGTATGTGAATTCTGATATTCTGTGGTGGCATGTGTGGATCTCAAGCACAATGCAATGTGCATATATTTAAAAACCTTTAATCTGCCCTGCTCACCCACTGGCTCAGTACCTTCCTATCACTCACAAAATGCTTGTTCCCAAATGGAAAGCCAGTGCAGTTTGTCAGAGGCTGAGTTGTGACCTTACAAAAGTGAAATTCTTCTGAAGAACCAATGAACTTTTGACAAATATCAGGAAGCAGATATATGTTTGGGCAGAAGAGTGCAATAAGCATACAAATAGAGAAAGGAAGGGTGAACAAATACAGCCATTAGATTCAATGTATATTATGTAAAAATTGAACTACATGATCCGAGTATAGGAATGGAAACTAGGAAAATGGGAGAGAATGACAGCAGAAGTGACTTTGAGCAAGATGCATTGTAGATATAACTTGACCTATGGAACTGTAACATCTTTGTATAATGATTTTTATTTGAGTATAGATCACTTTAGAAGTAGAACATAAACATTATGGAAACTTTCTGGTGGTGGCAAATGTTTGTATCCTAACTTGCCCACCACCCAACATTTATTAGCATCAATTTGTACAAGAACCTTTCACTGTGACATGTCAAAATACATGCACAATTTATGTGCACCAGCCTCCTATCACTGGTTCCCTCCCTCATCTCTTTCTACCCTTTTCCCAAATCATTTCAATACGTGCCATTGTTATTGGCTTTGTTTGTTCCTTTGTTTGGATGGGACTGGGATTTTGAGCTCAGTGCCTCACATTTTCTTGTGTGATTTGTTAAACTGGTGCTCTACTAATTGAGCCACATCTCCAGATAAGTTTTGGTAAGTTGTTTTGGAGATTGAAGCTCTCAGACTTTGAACCACAATCCTCAGATCTCAGCCTTCTGTGCAGGTAGATTACAGTTATGAGCCACAGGTGCCGGACAAAGCTTGTTTTCTTTACACTAACTGAGTTTTTAATTATTGGTTTTGAATAAGTGAGTGCTTAATGCCAAGGTGTCTCCATAGCATGAAAAGATCAATGTGTCTCATTAATATTATGTTCTGGTCCCTAGGACATGAGTATTAGCACTTTTCTTGTTCATTGTCATTCCTGTCCCAGTTTTTATGGGATAACTTGTCTTTTTCATGTTATTCCAAGAAGAATTTCAATAGAAAGAAGTTGTATTTCAATGGGAAAACTAGTGACCTCTTTGTTGTAAAAGGAGTTCATAGAAAACATTCAATGAGACTCTTGGAAACAACCTTGTTGATTGACATAGAATAGATGCATTAGAAAAAGAAAATGAAGAATATAGTCAAGACAGTAGATGTTCTGGTAAAAGATTAGCATGTACGTAAGGTTTGAAGTTCTTATTGCTTCCAGGTAGTGGCTATCAACAGAATGTTAAAATAAAATAAAACTCATGAAGCTGGTTTGATATTTTTAGCAAAAACAATTTTGAATTTTTCTTTGGTTTCCGTTTAATTCATCATTCATTGAAGCATATCCATTTAAATTTATTAATATCAATCAAATATTTCTTCCTTGAAATTTATCTATTTATCTCCACCACTGTACAGATACTCTTGTTTGAAATAATTTAGCTTCTATATATTATGCTGTGTAAAAATATTTCCTGTAAATTCTGGCCTTTTTATTCTAGATTTTAATGTGTACAATTCTTCACAAAGTTCTGTAAATTATTAAAACTTCTTGGTTAATTAAGTTGAATGATTATTTGAAAATATCTGTAGATCTTCATCTTTGAAGAGAGATTTTTAAATGACTGGCAATTAGATGAAACATCATGTATACCTTTAATAGAATGTATTAAATTTGGGATATATATCATGTTAAAGTCATAAAACTGTCATTTTGATAAGCTTTCTGTTGTATGCATTTGTTAATTGTTTCAGTATTACATTATGTCATTGCAGAAAGGAAAACAACAAAGCCCTAAAGACAACTTTTCAACATTTTCACAATTTTAATGTTTGTGACTATTAATAGTCAGTATTTCTTTACAGAATTTTCCACAGACACTTGAGTTATTAAAGAAATCCTCACCTTACCTCAGTAAAACGTTTGTCTCTGGTTGTCTTACTCTTCTTTCCTTTAGTATTAGGAACAGATGGAGAATCTAATAGTGGTTCAAATACATACGCAATGCTCACTAAAATGATGCCACACACACTTTATTCTTTCTGAAAATATAATGTGTAATGCAATAAATAAATGCAATCATTTCCATAAATATTTGACAATGTTTGTTCATGTTTTATAATTGTAGATTTATAAGTGGTATTACCAATGGAGTAAAGATGAACTACTTTTTCTTAATTGACTTTAAGTTGAGATATTTATCATATTTGTAAATGGTAGGTACCAAGTCAATAGGGTTGAAAGTCCAAAATATGATTTCTTGGTTCACTTGTTGGTGGAATGAATGAGTCCCTGTTGTTGGTATAGGTGTTGAGTGAAAAGCAGCACCTCTATTTTTGCTAACTACATTGTGTGTGCGTGTGTGTGTGTGTGTGTGTGTGTGTGTGTGTGTGTGTGTGTTGTTGTTGTTGTTTTATAAGTAGAATCATTGGGGAAACTAGGGCAGAAGATGAAATGAAAGTTAAGTACAACTTTCCATTGTTGTACTAATCTTCTGAGAAAAGGAAGAAAGATTTCTTTTGGCTTATAAGAGGCTTTTGCCCAAGATCTGTTTGGTTTCTTTTAGGCCTACAACTATGTTGAGGTAAGCAATGATTGTAATGACTATGGAAGAGAAGACTGATCACCTCGTGGCTTTCAGAAGGCAATGGAGTTACAGAAAGAGAAAAGAGAGACTTGCTATAACTCCCAAAGCCATGCTTTAAGGAGCCATTCTCTTTAAATAAATATACAACTCAAGATCCCATCAACTCCTAATATGCCATCAGGTTAAAATTGACAATTAATGCAACAATGATGTCAAAATGCCAGCTTTAAACATCGATGCATTGAGAATCAACTATTCAGCATTAGATGCTTTAGTGAGCACTTAAACTTCTAAACTATCACATATATATGGTCTAATCTGATTAAATTCCGTTCAGATACAATGTCAAGATATTACCCCAGAGAAATCACACCAAGAAAATTTTTTTTCTTAAAATGTCATTTTCTCCAAAGAAAGTCACAAACACCCTTTAAAAGTCACATTGGTAGTGAGAATCATCAAACTTAGATAACAATTATCCTAAGAGAAACAGAGCATAAAATTCACACAGAAATTAGAGAAAAACTGAGTTTGACCACTTCATAAGCCATATCTACAATTCATTCAAGAGCTAACGTTCTCCTTTTATAGGCCTTAGGTTTTTCACCAAGAAAATTTTATAGCGTTGTTGAATTAATTAAATGAACCATGAGTTAAAGAAGTTAGTTCTGAGCAAATAGAATCGGTATGCAGATAACACTTAAGAATTTGTCAGAAAAGAAAATAACATATATTTACATTCTGGTCATAATATCTTGATATTCAGAAAGAAAAAAAATGTGTGCAGCAGGTTTGTTAAAGTTAAGCTTATCTTTATAGTGTATGTTTTCCTACTCATAAATGCCATATTCTTAAATCTCAATTGAAATTCGTGACCAATTTGCTCTATATTTTCTATTTTTGTTGACTTTTTCTCTTTTTATGTAATTCTTACACTGAGGATTTATTCAGGAAAATAATTTTTAATGAGACTGTTAGCCCATATTAAAAATAAAAGAACATTGCTTTAGTTATTCTTTACCTTTGCTCTTGTAACTCTTATAATATAGGATCTTTCCACTTGGAAGTATTAATATGGCATGTTTTATGATTGGACTTTAAGTCTAACCTTTTAGTAGGCTTGGTACTGCTGTCTAGCAAGTACTAGTAAATAATATTTATCCTCAATTGCTATCTTTACAATTTATGAACTGTACTGTAAAATTTACAACTATTTTATACACGTTTTTATTATGAACAGTAAATTTACTTTATAGCAGGAAGTAAATGAAAAATGTTATGAAGATATAGTTATACTTATAAACTTTTGTTAACAACAGTCATAGTAATTGTACTGCTGAAGTATTTTATGCTCATTTCACCTCAACTTCACAAAGATATGTTTTAAATTAGAAATTCAGGTACCTACACAAATTACAGAGCATTGTCAATTCAAAATATATTCTATGCATTTCAGAAAATGTTGATAAATATTTTCTACTCAATATTATTTTCAAAATATCATAATACTAAAAAATGTCAATGCCTTATTTTCTCTTACCTGGTATTCCATACCAATACAATATGATCTCCATTATAATAACCAACTTTATGAAGATTAAAGGCTTTTGCAATTCAAACATGGCAAAATTGTCTTAAAGCAAAATCACACTAGCTTGCTTGTTCAGGATTTGAATAGTGGAATGAGAAATCTCTCTTATATTGCTATTGTGCGCTGGTCAGCTAAGAAGTAATTGCTTTTAATAAGACAAATTTGCTTTTACTTTAATAAGGTAATGAAATGAACCTGAAACATTTTCTTGGAAATCAAAGTCACTATCCCTGAAATGTCACCAGACAAATTTCATCATATAGGTTCAGCAAGCACATAATGAGAAAGTTGGGCTATGAGTTGATTGACAGTATTGTATTAGGAAGCCTTCTCACAAATTCATCCATAATTATCTGTGTTGTAAATCAATATCTATTTGACTTCTTCATATTTCTGTGCTGTTAACATGGAGAGGAAACCAAATCATATGTATTTCAAGGAGGAAAAAAAATGCAAAACATATGCAGATGTGTTAAGATGCCTAAAATGAGATTCTTGACCTATTTTTAGGTAATCTATCCAGTACTATAGTTGTTTGAAAAACTTATTAGCAACAAGCTTACATGTTTGCATAAACAGCATACACACATATATACATTCATATATATACATGTATATGTATATAATTTATATACATATATTATGGTGTCTAAAGAAAGGTTAATTCTATAGCACTAATATTGGTATAGTGCTGCCACCAAAACATGTTACTTATCAAACAAATGTTCAGTTCACCTTGATTAAATTATCACTTTATAAGTCAGGCACCAGTTGTTCACGCCTGTAAATCCTATCTATTCAGGAGGCTAATATCTGAGGTTGGCAGAAAGTCAGTGAGACTTTGCGCTCCTAACCATCAAAAAGCCAGAAATGGAGCTGTGCCTTAAGTAGTAGAGTGCTAGCCTTGAGCAACAAAGCTTAGGGACGACACCTAGGCCCCAAGTTCAAGCCCCAAGATATGCACATGCGTGTGCATGTGCATGCGCGCGTGCACACACACACACACACACAGTTTGACTTGCTAAAAGTCAACTAATAGTTGAAAATATTCATATAGAAATTCTACAAATACATGAATTATGGTTTACAGAGATATTCACTGGGGTAGGAGTCTGAAATACGAATGTTAATAATAACAGGATAGCATTTGTGTGTTGAATATACCTAAATAAATGACAGTTAAATGAAAAAAATTAGGCATGCAATGCATCTAAATATTTCAATGCTATATTGTCTAGGTAGTATTTATTTGGGCTTTGGTACAAGTCATACATGCACTATGATATTTCCATTTCCCTCCTAGTTATACTTTCTCTAAAAGCAAGTTACTACTACATGAGTTGATTTTATTAACAAGTTAGGAGCTTTCCCTTGGCAATTTGCAAAGTTCCAGTCTTGTGAACTGTTCTATAAAAATATGGCATTCTTATGAAAGAAAATTGTGAACAGAATATAATAAATCACTATAACAGTAAAGGCAGGACAAAAGTATATAATATAAGGCAATGCAAGTTTATATTTAGTATCAAGCCATTGACTCCCATTACAATTTGTGTCACTAATTTTCTTTTTTTCTTTTTTTCTTTTTTTCTTTTTTATTGTGAAAATACTATACAGAAGGGTTACAATTAAAAACTTGAAAAAGGAAATCAAAACAGAACTTAGAAAGTGGCAAAAACTCCCATGCTCCTGGATTGGAAAGATCAACATCGTGAAAATGGCAATACTTCCCAAGGCTATCTACAAATTCAATGGGATACCTGTCAAAATTCCAACCTCATTTTTCAAGGAAATCGAAGAGGCAATCCAAAAATTTACATGGAACAATAAAAGACCCCGAATAGCAAAAACGCTCCTCAATAGAAAGAACAGTGCTGGAGAAATATCAATACCAAATTTCAAACTCTACTATAAAGCCATAGTAATCAAAACAGCTTGGTACTGGCACAAGAACAGACCTCAGGACCAATGAAATAGAATTGAAAACCCAGAAATCTTATTCTGCCTGACTCAGGATGCCTTTGGGATTTAAAAAGTTGTGCCTTATTTTTTGAATTCACATCTTGAGATGCAAATAACCTCTTCTATTTTTGGCTGCCTCGAAACTAAATATATTTCTCCCTCATTCATCTATCCATTAAGTGTATAATCCAATTATTTCCTTGCTGTATATATTTCATATCAACTATTATACATATATGCAACAGTAGCAGAAATGGTTCGTGTATATTAAGGATTGATTCCCAGGAAAATTTATCAAGCAGCTCCTTCAAACCTGATTGCACATAATTTTGTCTTATCTTCCTAATGTCAATTTTTTGAAGATAATTTAACTGGAATGAGAAGTTTTGTCGGAGAAAAACCCTGCTAGAAAGGTTGAAAGCTGGTGCTAGTGACTCACGCTTATAATCATAGCTACTCTGGAGGCTAGGAACAGAGAATCATGATTCCAAGTCAGTCTAATCAGAAACTCTTATCTTCAATTAACCAGCAAAGAAGCCAGTAGAGCTGTGGTTCAAGTGGTAGACTACATTTTCCAAAATATTTTTTTTTACCTTCCTTGTATGGCTTTATTGGCTATAAGTATATAGTTCAAAAGTAACAGATACAATTGGAGTTCTTTTTGGTTTCTGAAGGGAGTGAAAATAAATAATCTGTAAGATACCTTGTCAACCATCTGTACTTATAATGTAAAATCTGATATCATGATAACATTTCAGCAAAAATGAGGTAATAATATTTAGTCCTAATTAATGGGAATTTTCATGACAATATCTGTTGTTCATATAAAATCTATAGCAAGGTATAAGATTTTATTTTCCAGAATTAATTGCTCCTAAAAAATGAAAAAGATGGCACCAAAATGGGTTATACTCACGAGTTGACATTGACTTTAAATTGTACGTTACTTAAACATAATAAAAATGAAAAAATACATAAAGCAATTTATGTTATATATAATCATAAATTACAAAAATGGAAAATGCTAAATAACAGACTCTCAAAACACGATGGTTTACCCTCAGAAACAAGTTGGAAAGCAATCTCTAGACAGTCAGGAGTGTTTTCACCCCCCTCATTTCAATTGCATTATTTAGCGGCTTGATTCCTATTAACAAAAGGGACACTCACACAGCACGGGTTTAGGCCAGGCCACGTTCACATGCTTCGATTCTCACGTCCAGCACCCATGGCAGGGTGTTGGGGTAGGATATGGAGGGGAATCCATGGCACTGGGGTGCTGACCGATGTGTGGGATACCTCTCTACTCAGCCCCTAAATCCAATAGCTAGAATGGGATCTTTTGGACAATCCCACTGGTATTTAGCCCAACCACGTTGTGCTGCTCAACCTCCAGATGAGGGCCATCCCAGGTCTGAGAGGAGCCCTGGAAATGTGAAGTCTCTGTTGGTGGAGAGCTAGTGAGCCCCATCAAGAAGGCAGATAGCAGCCAAGATTACAAATGCAAGAATGGCCTCTGTCTTCTGAAGCCTCAGAGGTCAGGAAGGAGACCTCTCTAAAGGCATAACAGATTTGGAGCCATGTCACCAATGAGCCATCATATGTATCACTGGCTGGCTGTTGTTTTAATAAAGAAAAAGAAAAGAAACAAAGATATCTAATTGGCGCAAACCACTCTCTCCACCCACCTCAGGGCAGCTGATAACTTTGTGTTTGAACCACAGTGATTGTGTTTGAGAAACACTTGATTTATGGATCAGTAGCAACAGAGACATAGGTACAAAGTACTAGGCTGCTGTGAGGGAGTGTATGGGAGCAGAGGCATGGAGCACAAGGAAAACTCATAGCCTGTGTCCAGTATCTCTCTTCCCCCCTCTCACACACACACATACACACACACGTTTGCATGCATAGCACATTTTCACACCCCAGAACACAAGACTGACTTCCACTTCTCTCTGCCCAGTCCGTATCTTGGTGCCAGCGTTCAGGGCAGCAGGCCATTGGACCTAGAGAAAAATCCCAGCATTCCTTTGACCTCACCCCCAAAATAAAGCCACTCCTGCCTCTGGGAACAACTGGCACTCTGGCTCCCACTTCACTTTCTTTTTCGTATTTAAAATTCTACTATGGGAACGGTATGATGGATATCCAGAGATCAAACAGCCCCAACTTTTGAGCCAGGCTCTGCTGAGATGGTGTTGATTGAGACAAGAATTTGCAGCAAAGATTTTCCTGTGATATGGAGTTTTTTCTGCAAGGTTTACTGCTGTTCTTGCCATGTACATAAATACAGTCTTTTCCAAGGTTCTGCCTGAATTTACTTTTTAATGCCGTTGTTGGGACTTAGAGATGAGCAGAGCCAGATGAGAACTATAAACAATTATTAGACTGCCTTTACAAAAAAAGAAAATGTGCATTACAGTATAAGCAAATCAGCAAATGTACTTTAAAATTGGAGAAGGAAAAACTTTCTAATGAGGTTTCCACTGGCCCTTCACTTGTATACTCATTATAGAAACTATATCATTTAATCTTTAATTCTTAGTAGCATATGTTAGCTCCCTAGACGGTTTATTTATACATATACATGTATGCATGCAATGAACTTCAGTTTCACAAGAGAGTGGTGTTGATTCATATCCTCAATTTTTTATAGTTTCTTGAGGAAACTACATATATTTCCATGAAATGACATTCTCATGAATTGTGTATAAGTGTTCGATTTACTTCATTTTGTTAGTATTTCTTATTTGTGCTCTTGATGATAGACATTGTCACTGGAATGTGATAAAATTCAACCTCTTTTGGCTTTACGTTTCCTTTGTGCCAAGGATGTTGAACACCTATTTTTGTTTTTGTTTTTTTGTTTTTGTTTTTTTGTTTTGGTCGGTCGTGGGGTTTGAACTCTGGGCCTGGGCGCTGTCCCTCAGCTCTTCAGCTCAAGAAGAGTGCTCTACCACTTGAGCCACAGTGCCACTTCCGGTTTTCTGGTGGTTTATTGGAGATAGGAGTCTCACGGTCTCTCCTGCCCGGGCTGGCTTTGAATCGCGATCCTCAGATCTCAGCCTCCTGAGTAGCTAAGATTACAGGCATGAGCCACCAGCGCCCGGCTGAACACCAGCCCCTTTTATTTCTTGATTTGAGGAGCATCTTTACCTTTGCTTGAGGTATGGGCTTTGTCTAGAGGAGGAAGAAGATACAGGATGGTGTGTTGTTTCTAAGCTCCATTTTAGCCCATGGCTCAGAGATGAGCCCTTTCACAACCTATTCTCATGATAGTGAAAGGAGGGCATGGAACTTTCATACAAAGATAGAGTTGATGACTCCTTTTTATCCCTTAATTCCTCCTTAGATGTTATCCTTAGTACCTATTTGGGTTTCCTATAATGTCACTGCCAAGGCAGAAAAGGGACTTAGATTTTGTTGTGCTAGTCTTTGAACTGATAGCAACAATCACTGATGCCAGCAACCATAGGGTGATGAGGGAGAATGAGTGGAATTTCAGGCCTTCTTTTGGGGTCAGGTTCTCTCCTATCTCCCTTAAGTGTCATCGGCTCCATCTTTGATGCATAGCTGGATTGAATACTCAGAGGCCTAACAATCCCCACAGTATACCTGCTCCAAAATCTCCTTACTCACCTGATATTCTATAAGCCTAGGTCAGACCTGAAATGCTGTGTCCACCTTCTACTAGTCCAGATGGAGTTCCAAGAGCCCTACAAAGCCAAGCATGATGGTTCAGATCCTGGAGCTGGCCAGGATATTTGGGCATGGATGATGCAGGGCACCACTAGGAAGAGGCTTCAACACTGGTGTTGATCCAGGAGTAACTAAGAGCCTGAAATCCAAAAGAGTGATTTTGAAGAGTTTTCTCTATGAAAGGTTGCAGATTGAGTATTATAAGTCTTTTCTTTGTCTTTTCAAAGACTCAGGAAATAGCCATAATGTTAGCACCATGTCACCTTATGTAGCCCTATCCACAACACAGTATACACTCTCAATGCAAAGATAGAGCTGGATTTAGCTCCATCACTGACACTGACACTTATCCTAGTGGGAAAACCATGATAGGTGACATCTTCACACTCATTTTGATGTCCAGTCAACTGAGGTATTCATATTCTCATGCAGACAAAAAGAAATTTTAGACTCTTCCTGGTGCCCACTCTAGTGGGAACACTAGCATTAATTCAAGAGCTAAAGCCAGAGGCAGCTGTAGCACCTTGTCTTGGCTTACAGGCTGAAACTGTGCAATTAATGTAGTGCACTAATCATCCACAGTACCTGTTTGACAGCCAAAGCAGATTTTCTGACTTTAGTTATTATCTGAAACAAATCCAACACCATTTCTGTCAGAAGAAGCTTATGGGCTGAGTAAGGAGAAGCCTCTTCATTTGTCTTGCTTTCCCTATCTAATATCACATATTAGTGTATATGGTGAAGGACAAGACAGGGAACGATGGGTCAGAGATTCCTCTTATTCTTGTGTCCTCTTACTTTGTCTAGGATGAGTTTCCTTTGAAAATGTTTTTTATTGATACTATAAAGGTGATTCACAGAGGTGTTAAAGTACACAATTTAGGACAAATATTGAAAGATTAAACATTAAAGTAGAGAGATGAGATCTTTTTCACTCCCAGTAGCTGTCAACAGTCAAGCACAGGAACAGAGCCAGGCAACCACTCAGATTCATCTGCTGGGGGATTTTTCCAACCTCAGCATTGGTTGTGTCCCTGATATGTAGTGTAGCCCAGGGCACACACAAGGCTATCTGCTAGTAATAGGAAATATGTACACAGACCAGGAGATAGACAAGTGCTTGATGGGCAAGGGCAGAAGTTTCTTCCATGGCCAAGAGGTCACATCTCCTCCCTGTGTTAGGATCGAGATTAGGGAATGAAAGTTTTGTTGTTCCTTTCCTATTTGCATTTCCTTCTGGGTACTCTTTTGCCAGGAACACTCTGTAGTTGAAATAATCTTGGCCAAGGAGGCATAGTGAACATTGACAAAGGAGTCTTTATTGGAGTGCTAGTGGTGTGCATGTGGCCAATTACAAAGACCTGCAGCCATCAAATACACATAACTCAGGAAACAGACCAGGGGGAAACATAGGACAAAACAATACTAACAAACCCATTCAGCTCCAATGGAGAGCTGAATTGGGATGCCATGGTGACTGGAGAACAGACAGGAAACAGAAGACAGGACATGAACATGGAGATCCATGACATGGTGTAATGGCACCTGAGCTGGTCCACACCTAAATATAGTCAGGGGGCAGGGTCAAGAAAATTCCCAGTACCAAGCCCTGGACTGACCCAGAATTTCAAATTCTGCCATTACCAGTTTACTGTCTTATCAGTAAATTTTATACATTCTTTGTATTTTCCTTTTTATTAATGTGTGTATCTTTTGGACTAAAAGACTTACTTCAGTTTTTTTTTTCTTTGTCAGTTGTGTGGCTTGACTTCTGGGCCTTTGCACTGCCCTTCAGCTCTTCAGCTCAAGGCTAGTGCTCTACTACTTGAGTCACAGCAACACTTCCAGTTTTCTGAGTGGTTTATTGGAGATAAGAGTCTCTTGGACTTTCCTGCCCAGGCTGGCTTTGAACCATGAACTCAGCTTCCTGAATAGTTAGGATTACAAGTGTGAGCCACTGGTGCCAGGCTTACTTCAGTATTTTTTGTAGAATAGGTACAGTGAAGATGTATACTCTTAACTGCACCTGTCTGGAAATATCTTTGTGTATTTGTCCCTTATCCTTTACTTGTGAAAGATATCTTTGCAAGGTAAAATAACCTTGGTGGATAGAATGCATTTTTTTCAAAAAGGACTCCCTGCCAACTGTTAGAGAAAGAGAGGCACACCTAAGTGTTAGTTCCATTTCTTTTCTAGTCTAGAGAATCGTCCATACAAAATTCACTTTTGACAGTGATCATACATAGCTTGCTGTAGATGTGTAGATGTCATTGTCAAAAATTTGATTAACCTTTTATTTTTAAGTATCTTGGTATCATATTTTTTTATCCTTGTGTATGTAGGAATTTTAAATTCTGTCATTACTTATTAGAATAAACATCTTAACTTGGTGGCACCCTCAAACATTTACTGAATCCACAAAACACTAATACTCTTATATATACTTTATCAGCTTTTGAAAAAAACTTTGTCACATGACCTCATTCTTGGTTTTAATTTAGTCCTCCATATTTACATATTTGATTAGATTTTCTTCAACGTACCTAATTTCTTCTGTTTAGAAGACATAACTAATCTGACAGGCATAAATTGAGAAAATTTAACTTTATATATACACTATATGTTGAAAAAGTTAATATTCTCATTTGAACTTTCATGTTGTCTCTAATGTTTTCTTTGAACAATTCATTTTGACTTCCTTATATTAATTCCCTTAGAATGTGCACACATACATACATACCTACCAATGCATGCATAAACATGACAGAAGAGAAAGAAATGTACTTTAATCCTCTCTACTCTTCTGTTTGCTTTCCTATGCACTTTCTCAAAATAAAAATATTGTGAAGATAATAATGATTACTACCTTTTATTATAGTGGCCTTGGAATTGGGATTTCAATGTAGAGTTTGCTCACAATTCTTTCCTCATCCCCTAGGTTGGATGTTCCTCTGTTCAGAATGAATTTCTTAGGGTTGAATGTTTCCCTTTGTTTATGTTACATGAATGAAAATAAAATTCCCTCACCTGATACTTGAATTCTTGTTCTGGTTGATATTGCAGGAAATGTTGGTCACTATGTTGGGTCTGTGAGCAGAGCTTGCTATAAAATCATTCTTAAATGATACTTTGCTTCTGAAAAAAATGTTCTTAAATTGAAAATTTGTTACTTAGCCTGAGCTCACATATAACCACATAACCGAAACTGGGTGACGAAAACACATGCTTTTCTTTTCTTTACTTTTCTTTTCTTTTTCAATACCCTGGCTTGAACTAAGGGCCTGGCTGTTGTCCATGAGCCTCTTTGTATTCAAAGCTAGCTACCACTAGAAACACGGCATCACTTCTGGCTTGTGAGTGGTTAATTGGAGATTAATATCCCAGGGGACTTTCCTACTCCTCCTGAGTAGCTAGAATTACAAGTGTGAAACAATGGTGCCAGGCAAAACAAATTTTTTTCACACACATGGAAATTGTTACCCTGAAATAAAGAGAACTGAATACTTGATGTCTCAAGAAAGTCTCTTCCATATTTAAGAGACTGGTTTGTGCTGTGTTACATAGGGAAATGGAGATAAAGCAAGCTCCCTCATAGCTTAAGTTTCTGAATCTCATTCATGACAAATTTCCTTCATGTCCTTACCTATTCCTATTCACAAACATAGGTACACTATTCGCATTCCATCCTTATTGGGGGTAATGTATTAATATATTAATGTATTAATATATTCATTGGCAGAGAAGTAAGCATTTAATCCATCAAAATCTTAAGTTTGAAATATTCCTACATTTCAGTGCTCATTATGCAGGTTTATTTTCAAGAATTACAATTTGTTTTTGGCTTGGTTTTTTCTAGTCAAGAGATTAAAAATGAAGTATAATCTTTTACATAACTTAATTCTGGGATTTCATATCTATGAGGTTCAATATGGAAGTTGCACAGCATTTAAAGATTCCCTTCATTTGCCTCTTTAGGAAGTACAAGATCTCTAATTACTCTTGTATGGAAGAATGTAAGACTGTAGCATTATTTACAGGACTAACGGGATTAAAAGTTGCCCAGACTGGGATACTACTGGACCTCTACAGGTTTCCATAGGTGTAAGTGGGATGAGTGAAGTGATATTTTAAAATGTCTAACTTGGTGCCCTTTCAGGTGTTAGAAAAGAATGAAAGGAGGCTGAGAAAAGAGCACTGCTATGGAGAGGCAGCACACATCACAGCCATTAAGCCTCAAAAGCGTGGCTTAAAACAATTTATTGGACTAGAGCCTCAACTCCTGGCCAGTTTCCTTGCCAGTGAACCATTCACAAGTGAGTGATACCTGAGCTTGACCACCTCCACAGCCCTCGCGGGCTACAATGAGGATTACAAAAGGAAGAAGCTAGCAGCTGATCAGAATTATTCATTTATCAGCAATAGTTGGAGTTATCTAGGTGTACATGACCAAAAGGTTCAGGTGGGCAGTCTATAATTACAGCTGGATTTGCTTTTTTGTGATTGGTGACAATTCCTCCGTGGCCCATCTATTGACGACATCCTCTCAAATGGTTACCTATTCAAGACTCAGGAACAGAAGACAAGAAAACAGAGGGCAGAAAAATTAAGAAGCATGCTAAAAATAATTGATTGGGGTTTTCATGACTCAATGCTTACTTTTGTTTTCTCTGAAGTGAGTTAAATTGCTATCACAACCAAATCATGAGCTTAAAACTCCCTATGCTCATAAAGTTTTCTTTATGTTTCAAAGGCATTTAGATCTAAGTCAGCTGTGTTTGACATAGAAATTCTTTAGACCAGGCTGGGAAGATGGCTCAGTGGTATAGCATTTGCCTTGCATGCATGAGGCCCTGGGTTCGATTCCACAGGACCACATAAGCCAAAAGAAAAAAGCCAGAAGTTGCGCTGTGGCTCTAATGGTAGAGTGCTAGCCTTGAGCTGAAAAGCTGAGGGACAGTGCCCAGGCCCAGAGTTCAGGCTCCATGACCAGACCCCCCCCCCAAAAAAAAAAAAAGAAATTCTTTAGACCAACTCTTCATTATCTTGTTATGAAATGGAAAACAAAAAACACAAGTATGTACTTTTTCTTCCATGTATAAATGTGGCTCAAGTGGTACTGTCCCTCAGCTCTTCAGTTCAAGGCTAACACTCTACCACTTGAGCCACAGAGCTACTTCCGGCTTTTTTCTTTTTGCATATGTGGTGTTGAGGAATCGAACCCAGGGCCTCAGGCATGCAAGGCAAGCACTTTACCACTGAGCCACCTTCCCACCTCTCCCTAGAATTTCTTACATGACATTAGAGATCTCTGCTATTTTCAAATTATGAATCTGAAATTAAACACAATCAGATTTTCTCTAGGATGTACTTCAATTTATGATGGTATAACTCTTTGTGCTACACCCTTTCTGCTGAATATCCAATTTTACAATCCTGTGGGAGATCAAGATATTTTTGCATGAGAAAAGCAAGTTAGAGGCAGAGTATGACATTGTGAACATTTGGATTTTTCCAGGTCTTCAACTTGAGGTGAAAGTAGGAAAGTTTTCTCTGTATGCACTACGTGGTCATGACCTGTCTTTATTTGAAGATACGATAGAGTGGGCCATTGGAACTAGAGCATGTGTTGGATCTAACTCTAATTTATTCTTGGTTGGTTTCCAGTAAATTACTCCTGTAATACAAGCGATTTAGATCACTGAGATAGTAATATGATTTAAAATCATTAATAGCAGGGGAGCCTATAAGATTCTTATCGCCAATTAATCACCAGAAGCATGGAAATGGAGCTGTGGATCAAGTTGTTCAGGTGGTGCTGCCTTGGACAGGACTCATAGCCTGGCCCGGACCAGAACAGGCGGTGCTGTCTTGGAAAATAATCTGTGAACCTCGCCTGTGCTGGTCCAAGTGGCACTGGATTGGACAGGGCTTGTGAAGCTGACCCCGGGCTGTTCAAGGAGGAGCTGGCTTGGACAGGGCTCTGTGAGGTTGGCCTGGTCCGGTCCAGGCGGCGCTTTCTTGGACAGGACCCTGTGAGCCTGGCACCGGCCAGTTGAAGAGGAGCTGGCTTGGACAGGGTTCTGTTAGCCTGGCTCAGGCCAGACCAGGGGGTGCTGGCTTGGACAGGGTTCTGTGAGTCTGGCCCACACCGGTCCAGGTGCCACTGGCTTGGACAGGGCTCGTGAGGCTGGCCCAGTCCTGTCCAGGCAGCTCTGGCATGGACTGGGCTCTGTGAGCCTGGCTGGGTCCGGTCCAGGGAGCGCTGTCTTGGACAGGGTTCTGTGAGGCTAGTGCAGTCTGGTCCTGGTGGTGCTGGTTTGGCTCAGGCTCTGTGAGGCTGGCCAGGTCTGGTCTAGGAGGAGCTGCCTTGGACAGGGCTCTCTTAGCTGGCCCAGGCCGGTCCAGGTGGCCCTGGCTTGTACAAGACTCTGTGAGCCTGGTCCAGGCCAGTCCATATGGGGCTGCCTTAGACAGGGCCCTGTTAGACTGGTCCGGTCCGGTCCAGGAGGAGCTGGCTTAGACAAGTCTCTGTGAGGTTGGTCCGTTCCAGTCTAGCAGGAACTGCCTTGGACAGGGCTCTGTGATGGTGGCCAGGGCCAATCCATGTGGCGCTGGCTTGGACAGTACTCTGTTAGCTTGGCCCGGGCCAGACCAGGTGGTGTTGTCTTGGACAGGATTCTGTGAACCTGGCCTGTGCTGGTCCAAGTGGTGCTGGCTTGAACAGGGCTTTTGCAGCTGGCCCCGGGCTGGTCCAGGAAGAGCTGGCTTGGACAGGGCTCTGTGAGGCTGGCCCGGCCCAGTCTAGGAGGACCTGGCTTGGACAGGGATCTTTGAGGCTGGCCCCCATCTGTCCAGGTGGCTCTGGCTGGGACAGGGATTGAAAGGCTGTCCCCAGTCTGGTCCAGGCAGTGCTGGCTTGGACAGGGCTCTGTGAGGCTGGTGCAGTCTAGTCTAGTTGACCCAGGCTTTGACAGGGCTCTGTGAGCCTGGCTCAGGCCGGTCAAAGAGCAGCTGGCGTGGACAGGACTCTGTGAGGTTGGCCCCAGCCAGTCTAGGAGGAGCTGGCTTGGACAGGGCTCTGTGAGGCTGGCCCAGGCTGGTGCAGGTGTGGCTTGCTTGGACAGGACATTGAGAGACTGTCCCACGCCAGTCCAGGCAGTACTGACACGGACAAGTCTCTGTGAGCCTGGCCTGCGTCGGTCCAGTTGGCGCTGGCTCTGTGAGGCTGGTGCAGGCCGGTCCAGGAGGCGCTGGCTTGGACAGGGCTCTGTGAGCCTGGCCTGGGCCACTTCAGGCAGAGCTTGCTTGGGCAGGGCTCTGTGAAGCTGGCCCTGGCCAGTCCAGATAGGGCTGCCATGGACAGGGCCCTGTTAGGATGGCCCGGTCAGGTCCAGGAGCAGTTGGCTTAAACAAGTCTCTGTGAGGTTGGTCCATTCCAGTCTAGGAGAAGCTGGCTTGGACAGGGCTCTGTGAGACTGGTGCAGGCTGGTCCAGGTGTCACTTGCTTGGACAGGGCTTGTGAGGCTGGCCTGGTCAGATAGAGGAGCAGGTGGCTTGAACAAGATTCTGTGAGGCTGGCCAGGCGCAGTCTAGGAAAAGCTGGCTTGGACAGAGATCTGTGAGGCTGATTGTGCCTGTCCAGGCAGCGCTGGATTGGGCAGGACTCTACGAGCCTGGCCTGGGCTGCTTCAGTTGGAGCTGGCTTGGACAGGGCTCTGTTAGTCTGGTGTAGGCTGGTCCAGGTGGCACTGTGTTGGACAGGGCTTGTGGGGCTGGCCCGGACCGGTCCCGTAACAGCTGGCTTGGACAAGACTCTGTGAGGCTGGCACGGCCCAGTCTAGTAGGAGCTGGCTTGGACAGGGCTATTTGAGGCTGGCCTTCATCAGTCTAGGCAGTGCTGGCTTGCACAGGGCTCAAAAAGCTGTCACCAGGCTGGTCCAGATGGCCTTGGCTTGGACAGGGCTCTGTGAGCCTGGCCCGCATTGGTCCATGCAGTGCTGGCTTGGACAGGGCTCGGTGAGTCTGGCCCAGTATGGTCCTGTTGACCCTGGCTTGGACAGTGCTCTGTGAGGCTGGCCTGGTCCGGTCCAGGAGGAGATGGCTTGGACAGGGCTCTGTGATCCTGTACAGGCTAGTTGAAGAGGAGCTAGCTTGGACAGGGATCTGTGAGCCTGGCCTGTGTCAGTTTAGGAGGCGTTGGCTCGGACAGGGCTCTGTGAGTGTGGTGCAGCCTCGTCCAGGTGGCGCTGGCTTGGACAGGGCTCTGTGATCCTGTACAGGCTAGTTGAATAAGAGCTAGCTTGGACAGGGATCTGTGAGCCTGGCCTGTGTCAGTTTAGGAGGCGTTGGCTTGGACAGGGCTCTGTGAGTGTAGTGCAGCCTCGTCCAGGTGGCGCTGGCTTGGACAGGCTCTGTGAAGCTGGCCCCTTCGGCAGCTGGCTTGGACAAGACTCTGTGAGGCTGGCCCAACACAGTCTAGGAGGAGCTGGCTTGGACAGGGCTCTTTGAGGCTGGCCCCCATCAGTCCAGGCGGTGCAGTCTTGGACAGGGCTCGAAAGGGCGTCCCGAGGCTGGTCCAGGCGGCCCTGGCTTGGACAGGGCTCTGTGAGCCTGGCTCTTGTCAGTCCAGGCAATGCTGTCTTGGTCAGGGATCTGTGAACCTGGCACAGGCCAGTCCATGTGGTGCTGGCTTGGACAGGGCTCTTTGAGGCTGGTGCAGTCTGGTACAGTTGGCACTTACTTGGACAGGGCTCTGTGAGGCTGGCTCGGTCCATTCCAGGCGGTGCTGGCTTGGACAGGACTCTGTGAGCCTGGCCTGGTCCAGTCCAGGCAGTGCTGGCTTGGAAAGGACTTTGTGAGCCAGCCCCAGACAGGTTCAGGCTGTGCTGGCTTGGACAAAGCTCTGTGAGGCTTTATAGGGCCAGTCTAGGAGGAGCTGCCTTGGACAAGTCTCTGTGAGGCTGGACCAGGCCAGTCATTGAGGAGCTGGCTTGGACAGGGCTCTGTGAGCCTGGCACAGGCCAGTGCATGTGGCGCTGGCTTGGACAAGGCTCTGTGAGGTTGGTCTGGTCTGGTTCAGGAGGACCTGTCTTGGACAAGGCTCTATGAGCCTGGACTGGGCCAGGCTAGGAGGAGCTGGCTTTGATAGGGATCTGTGAGCCTGGCCCGGGCTGGTCCAGGTGGCGCTGGCTTAGACAGGGCTCTGTGGGCCTGGCCTGAGCCAATCCAGGTGTTGCTGGCTTGGCCTGGGCTCCTTGAGTCTGGTGCAGGCTGGACCAGGTCGCGCTGGCTTGGACAGAGCTCTATGAGGCTGGCCCGTTTGGTTCCAAGAGCAGCTGGCTTGGACAAGACTCTGTGAGTTTGGCCTGGGCCAGTCTAGGAGGAGCTGGCTTGGACAGGGCTTTTTGAGGCTGGCCCACATCGGTCCAGGCGGCGCTGGCTTGGACAGGGCTCAAGAAGCTGTCCCGGGGCTGGTCCAGGTGACCCTGGCTTGGACAGGGCTCTGTGAGCCTGGCCCGTACCAGTCCAGGCAGTGCTGGTTTGGACAGAGCTCAGTGAGTCTGGCCCGGTAAGGTCCAGGTGATACTGGTTTGGACAGGGCTGGGTGATCCTGGCCCAGGACGGTCCAGGTGGCACTGGCTTGGACAGGGCTCTGTGAGGCTGGCCCGTTCCAGTCCAGGAGGACCTGGCTTGGACAGGGTTCTATGAGGCTGGTGCAGTCTAGTACTGTTGGCACTGGCTTAGACAGAGCTCTGTGAGGCTGGCCCAGGCCGGTCCAGATGGCCCTGGCTTGTATAGGACTCTGTTAGCCTGCCCCGGGGCCAGTTCATGTGGTGCTGGCTTGGACAAGGCTCATGAGGCTGGCCCTGGGCTGGTCCAGGAGGCTCTGTCTTGGATAGGGCTCTGCAAACCTGGCCCAGGCCGGTCCATGTGGGGCTGCTTGGACAGAGCTCTGTGAGGTTGGTGTAGGCTGGTCCAGGTGGCGCTGGCTTGGACAAAGCTCTGTGAGGCTTTACCGGGCCAGTCGAGGAGGAGCTGCATTGGACAAGACTCTATGAAGCTGGACAGGGCCAGTCGTGGAGGAGCTGGCTTGGACAGGGCTATGTGAGGGTGGTCCGGTCTGGTCTAGGAGGAGCTGGCTTTGACAAGTCTCTATGAGCCTGGACCAGGCCAGTCTAGGAAGAGCTGGCTTCGACAGGGATCTGTGAGGCTGGCCCGGGCTGGTCCACATGGTGCTGGCTTGGACAGGACTCTGTGAGCCTGGCCCATGTCAGTCCAGGCGGGGCTGTCTTGGACAGGGCTCCGAGAGCCTGGCCTGGTCCAGTCCAGGAGGAGCTATCTTGGACAGGGCTCTGTGAGTCTGGCCACAGCTGGTCCAGGAGGAGTGGGCTTTGACAGGGCTCTGTGAGGCTGGCCTCTTCTAGTCCAGGAGGACCTGGCTTGGACAGGGCTCTGCGAGGCTGGTGCAGTCTAGTACTGTTGGCGCTGGCTTGGACAGAGCTCTGTGAGGCTTCCTGGTCTAGTCCAGAGGAGCTGGCTTGGACTGGGCTCTTGAGGTTGGCCCAGGGCTGGTCCAGGTGGCACTGGCTTGGACAGGGCTCTGTGAGCCTGGCACAGGCCAGTCTAGGTGGCGCTGGCTTGGACAGGGCCCTGTTAAGCAGGCTGGTCCAGTCCAGGAGGAGCTGGCTTAGACAAGTGTCTGTGAGGCTGGACTGGGCCAGTCTAGGAGGTGGTGGATTGGACAGGGCTCTGTGAGGCTAGCCCGTGCCGGTCCTGGTGGTGGTGGCTTGGACAGGAATGGTAGCCTGGCCCAGGCCAGACCAGGAGGAGCTGGGTTAGACAAGTCTCTCTGAGGCTGGACTGGGCCAGTGTAGGAGGAGCTGGCTTGGACAAGGTTCTGTGAGCCTGGCCCACACTGGTCCAGGTGGGGCTGTCTTGGACATGGCTCCTGAGGCTGGCCCCAGGCTGGTCCAGGAGGAGATGGCTTGGACTGGTCTCTGTGAGGCTGGCCCAGGCCAGGCCCATGTCGGTCCAGGCGGTGCTGTCTTGGTCAGGGCTCGTGAGGCTGGACCTGGGCTGGTCCAGGCTGCCCTGTCTTGGACAAGGCTCTGTGAGCCTGGCCCGGGCTGGTCCAGATTGAACCACAATACCGAGCTCTGCTTTTTGCTGGCTATTCTGGAGTGCAAGCCCTGTAGAGTTTTCTGCCCCAGCTTGCTTTGAACTGTGATCTTCTGGATCTCAGGCTTTTAAGTAGTTAGGATTCCAAACTGGTTGGATTTAGTTTATTTTAAAGAAAGGGCTCAGCCGGGCGCTGGTGGCTCATGCCTATAATCCTAGCTACTCAGGAGGCTGAGATCTGAGGATTACGGTTCAAAGCCAGCCGGGGCAGGAAAGTCCTTGAGACTCATCTCCAATAAACCACTAGAAAACCAGAAGTGGTGCCGTGGCTCAAGTGGTAGAGCACTGGCCTTGAGCTGAAGAGCACAGGGACAGCCTTGAGCTGAAGAGCACAGGGACAGCGCCCAAGCCCAGAGTTCAAGCGCCAGGACTGAACAAAAAAAAAAAAAAGAAAGGGTTCTATTTTTTAGATTGAACATGGCCACAGTGTGTGTTGTAAGCACATGTTTGAGAATGATGGAGGCTGTCATTGCTCTAGGCTGCAAGCATAAACCACAGATGTGACTTTGTGGTTAATAGCTTGAGTCCACGGAGACAGAAATATATAAACACAAATTAGAAAGCTCAGAATGGTCAAATTTATAGCCCTACCTTTGTTGAACAAATATCAACTAATATTTACCATGCATTGTATGCATAAATATATATAGGATATTTTTATTTATAAATATAGTAAACATGCTGAGTTCAACAAACATTCTTGGTATGTGAGGATTGTTTTTCCTCATGGGAATGAATTGTTCCTTGCTTCTTTTTAGAAAAAGATGTTACCATCTTTGAGATTTTTATGAGCTCTTTTTACATGGATAAAATAGCTTTGGGAGGTTGGAGACATGGATGCTTTTGTGTATTGCTATCATTTATCAGGAGTATGTAGCTTGCCTATAAAAACATGTCTTGCCCAAAGGAAGCTTGATGCATGGACTTTAGTTCCCAGGTGGTCTGCAACCCACGGGCCCTGCCACCTTCCTCCCTGTCTCCCAGAGCACAGCCCAGATCTGGGGTGAAGGCCTTGGCAAAGCGGCTTAGAAAGCAAGGGAGGGAGGGAAGAAGGGCTGATGGACAGGTGGGCCATGGAAGCACTGGTTCCTATCTGGCAGTTCTGTTGGGCCTGGATGTCTGGCTGTCCCACTCGGCTGCACCCTGCTCATATGGGTTCTTCTGCAAGGGGCTGACCCGCACGCTGCTCATCTTCTTCCACCTGGATTGGTGACTGAGCATCAACTTCCGCTGCCTGTACATCATGGCTTCCATGATGCTCACCGTTGTGCCTGCAGGTTTATATTGAGATCCACTGAAACCCCCTCTGCCAGACTCTCAGGTGCCCCCACCCCAGGCTCTTTGCAGCAGAGAAAACAAACATGAATGATGGAAAAGTGACCCTGGACACCTGCCTGGCAGAAGCCCAGAGGCTGGGAGGGGATGACTTGGACACACTGTGGTGTAGCCTTAAGAATCAGACACAGAAAGGGAGCCCCTGCTCTGCACATGTGGGGGTAAAGCCACCAAGGTTTGATGGCAGTGGAAATTTCCAGGATGAGCAACAGACATGAAGCGTGGTTGGAGCCAGCCTGGCCTCTTGCTTCACTAGGCCAGCAAAGTGTCTCTGGGTCTGAAGGAGCAAAAAGTTCAGCCCCAGCTGCTCTGAGCCAGGCCATGGGGCTGTGTGATGCCGTGTGTGTGTGTGTTTGTGTGTGTGTCCACCATTCCTGCAGATGTTTGCTAGGGAAGCTCTCAGGTGGGACTGGCCAAAAAGATGGCCTGGAGCCCCCAACAGCCACAGAGAATCGCACCGCAAGGGAGAGCTCTGGGTTTCAGGAAGGCCCTCCATGTGTGAAGCCGGAGGTTTTAAAGGGGACCCATGAAGTGCTTTCCCCAGTGGGCTGGACCTACCTGTCCCCTTGTACCAGCTGTCTGCAAGGCCACCTTACCCGGCCTGAAGGTCTCCCTGAGGGTGAAACCAGATGTGTTTCTCCTGTTTCCAGAGTGAACAATTGGGTACAAGAAAATTCTTCCAAGTGGCAAAAGTACATAAAGTGGTCTGCAGACAGCATTGGGGATATTGGCACTATAGTTTTCAAATTACAAATCCCTTATGCCATAGTACAGTCATAACAGTAAAAATGCCTAATTTTAAGCATTGTCTTCGAATTAATTCTTTGCATCAGTTTGGATAATGTATGCTGCTGCCTCATGAAACCAGACAAAGCATGTTGGCAAGTTGACCCTCACTCCAAGCCATTCATCTAGGAAGAGGATTTGGAACATGTTTTAAATTTTGTTTGACAGACATTCAGACTTGAGGAAGTCTCTCAGCAGAAGATTACTCGATGGTAGCTTGTCTGATGCCAGCATGAAGTACCATGGATTTCTGGATCTCCAGTGTCCACCCTGCCGTCTTCAGTCCCAAGCTCCATCTGTTGTTACTTCAGCTTGTCCCTGCTCACCTGATGGGAGTGGAAATGTGCCACATTGGCCCCTCTGCTCTGATGAAGACTTGCTGAGTCCACGGCAAACTGTGCATTTTGGAAAATTATTTTGATCTGCAGCAAAATTTGATTTCCTTTCTCATACCCTCTCCCTTCCAGCTTGAAATGCAGTTTGAAGAGAGGCCTGATGGTGAAAGTTGCAATATTAAATTAGCATAATCTTTTCAAATTAGGAACCTTAGCAGAAATGGAACTCTGACTCAAGTAGTAGAGAGCCAGTCTTGAACACAAGAGCTAAGATAACAGTACCAAGGCCCACTAAATGAAAGTCCAAATGGAGCATAATTTAAGCATTTAGGGAGTGAATGCATTCATAAGTCGGTATACATTTTATTTATTATGATGCTCATGATTTTGGCAGTCTTTGGGGGTTTTACTCAGGGCCTTATGTTTATAAGACTGCCATGATAACATAAACCCATAATTATAGCACTGTTCTTTGTTGGATAGTTTTAAGGTCCTATTTTCTGCAAAATATGCACCTGAGCTGCCATCCACCTACTTCTAAGGTTTCTGTAATCTCTAGCTATTCACTACTGTGTTCAGCTTCCTTCTATAGAAAAAATCTCTGGACATTTTTGCTCTGGGTTGGCTAACCATTGAGATCTGCCCAATGTCAGCTTCTACATGGGAATGATAGGTGCACATCATTCTTTGTAGCTGTAGTTCAGTTCTTCAATTTTTAGCTTCCTAACTAGCAAGAATTACAAACATGAATCACCAACACCTAGATTATAAGCATTTTTAAATAGATTGCCTTCATTTGCTTTTTCACTGTATATCTTTCTCCCCTTGTAGTATTACTTGGTCCAAATGAAGTTTTTACCAGTATGGTGTAACATATGCAAGCCACACATCAGATAGAATCTGATCAAAATCAGACGTGATAAATGATGGACACTAAGAGACATGAGAATATTTGAATATTTGAATTTTTATGAAAGTTTATTTTTCTTTTTGAAACCAAGTTTGCCCTACAGTAATATTCCTTTGAAACAATTCCAAAAGCAAGGTCATTCATGGTAAAAATTTGGAAGTTACTTCAATATTCACATTAAGTATCTGTTAAATTAAGGTGCGTTATATATCACATAGTATTTTTAAATATTTTGACATGCTATTAACTGCAAAAAGCAAATCTGTATACAAATTATGATTGCAACCACACACACACACACACACACACACACACACACAATATCTATTCAAAAATGTGGAAAGCTAAGCTGGGTGCTAGTGGCTCATGCCTATAATCCTAGCTACTCAGAAGGATGAGATCTGAGGATCATGCCTCAATGGCAGCCCGGCAGAAAAGTCCATGTGACTTTAATCTCCAATAAAGTACTCAGAAAAAGCCAGAAATGGTGCTCAAGTAGTAGTGTGCTAACCTTGAGCACATAGAGGCTCAGGGACAGAGCCCAGGCCTTGAGTACAATCCCCATATCTGCCAAAAAAAAAAAAACTGAAAGGAAATGGTTATATACTATATATGTGTGTTACTTTTTCTATATTACTTCATAATTAAAATAACATCTATATTATGTTAAAGTATATACTTTATATATATATATATACTTAAAAGTATATATATAGTAATATATATTACTTTGATTATAGAATAAAATTACGTATATACATCATATTATAAAGTAACATATATATTAATTTAATTACAGAAAGAAATTTTATGACATTTAAGTGAAATTAAGCCCAGAAGATAACTAATATCTGAACAAACCCTGGTGTTGAGTCATAGCTTTCTTTACCCATCTCTAGGTTATCACAGGCTTTTTCTCAATGCTCATATTAGTTTTCACTTATTTTTTGTGTGTTACTTAAAGCTTCCACGTGTTAATATAATTTGTGTGTGTGAAAAAGAGAGAGAGCAAGACCCCAACCACATGATAAGAGCAATGACCTGTCTCTGGAACTCAGAATTCAGAACCATTCCCCAAGTGACCCACAGGAGTTATTTAACATTTAGATATTCTTTAAAATTTTCCTTTTACAATGTAATCAACATGTATAAGACAGCTACTGCATACTATTTTTCATATAAAATATCAGTGTATGAGACAAAAACTATTATGCCTTTTTATATATTAGAAAGTAGAGGTGGGTCTGTGAAGGTGGCTTAGTGGTAGAGTGCTTACCTTGCATGCATGAGGCCCTGGGTTCGATTCCTCAGCACCACATAAACAGAAAAGGCCAGAAGTGGTGCTGTGGCTCAAGTGGTAGAGTGCTAGCCTTGAGCTGACGTGTTCAGAGACAGTGCCCAGCCCTACAGTTCAAGCCCCACTACTGACCAAAACAAAAAACAAAGACAGAAAAAAAGAAACTAAGTAAGTAGAGGCACAGAATAAATGACTTCCAAGAGTGCAACAGCTAACTAAAGATGGAATAAGGATATGAACCCAAGCCTAGTTCACAAACTCTCTGAAGCTATGACTTGGGATTTTAGAACTGAGTTTGAACAGAAACTCCTGTTTTCTCCAAGATGCTTTTAGTGGCACTAGTTGAGAATGCAGATGATGTTGGCTCATAGAGAATCAGTTAGCAGTTTGGCATTGCTCAGGAGACACTTAAGTCAACTTCATTCTTGTTTACCTCACGATTAGCCCTTTCTCCAAGTACTTCCCATGTGCAGAATACTAGTTTCTACTCATCCTCCATTTGCAAGCCCAACACTGTAGGAATATTTCTTCCTCTAACCAAACTTTTGTCCCTAAATTGCAGGTGGTCAAATAAAATAGCAGTAATAACTAGTTTTCCAAATGCAGACAGAAGTTATTAAGCTAAAAACATTGCAAAGTTTTTACCAAATATTGTTTGGGTTTTTAAAAAATAGTTTATAAAGTACCAAATATAAAAACATGTAACAAATGGTATCATGAGCATCTGATACTCACCATTTAGTTTAAATATTAAGCAACAAGAATTTTTACAGTCTTTGAAGATATGCCTCTAATACCTTCCAAAACCCAACAGCACCCAAACCCCAATCCAGAGATCATCCCTATCCTGAATTATGTTTCCCATTCCCTTGCTTTTCTTCATGTCTTTGGAGAGTTTATATAAATAGAATGAAACAAAATATGCTTTTCTGCAACTTGCTTTTATCACTAAACATTGTATCATTATGATTTACCAATAGTGATCTCAATGGCTACAAATTATTTTCTCTGCTATGTAATATTCCATTGTCTATACAAATATACCATCATGTATTCATGCATCCTATTGTATATTTATATCATTTACTGTTCTTTTATCCTTAGCAATAATGCAGCCACATTGCCCAAGTCTTCTTGTATACTTGTTAGGAAGACGGATCTAACATTTAAATGGTTGATTCAAAAGTATGTCCAACTTCAATTTTATTAGTCAATGCCGTTGCTGTTCTAAACAAGTATACACCTGTGACTCCCATTGCTGGAAAGCCCTTTCTGGAGTATGTATTGTTTAGTTTCTTCAGTCCAACAGGTGCTCTGATTTAATTTGAGATTCTCAGATAAGAAGAATAAGCTTATTTCTGTTTCTATGTTTCTGTTTCTTAAGTCTGTTTCTATGATAGGACTATTTAAATATATGTCCACTTTTCCACCAGAGTGATGGTTCTGTCCATAGAATGCTGTGATGAAGGATGAAGAATTACTCATGAAACAATATATTGCCCAGAAGAAATGAGTTTAATCAGCAGACATGTTCCAACTGGAGTCTTTTCCACCCCCACATTTTTTAGGGGCTAAAACACTTTCTTGGGAAAGGTCTTGGTTGCAGATGAAAAGTCTCATTCCAAAGGACTGTTAACAGGATATAGGATGTAGTCAGATAAGTACACTCAGCAATTTATCCTATCTTTTGGCAGGATTATTGCAGAAAATCAAATAGGCAGCAGGAATCTTGAGTCTTTACTCAGACACTGGAAAAACATTCATACCAACAGTACTTTCCTGCTGGTATCGGGGACACTCCATGTGCACTCATACTTCCTGCTCCCAAGCATAGTTCTCATGAGGATAGAGGGTTACACATATCTCCTGTTTTCATTTTGAAAACAGCCATTTGTTGTTGTGAAGAAAGCAGTATGATCATCTTCATTCTATTCTGTTCTGTTCAGGATAAAGCATCACATATTACTTGAAAGACTGAAACAATAAGAACAATTATTCCCATAGCATATAACCCAAATATGTAAAGATTCAGTTCAGAAAAGAATTTTTCAAGGTTTAGCCAATTAAGATGCTTTTGTGGTTCCTTGAGTACTGACTGATAAATATAGCTTTGAAGCTCATTTACTTTAGGTAATAAGGAATGGAACATTTCCATTTCCTGGTGGAGGGAATCAGAGAAAGCACCATGGAGATAATTTTTGTTTTTTTGATTAACAAATATTTTATTTAGCAATTTTTTATATAATTAGCTTCATACTTTTTAAGTATTTATTTATATTGTGAAAATAATGTACAGAGGGGCTACAATTACATGGGAAAGGTAATGAGTACATTTCTTATCAAGCATTGTTGCCTCCTCCTTTGTTTCTCCTTCCCATCTCCCACCTATCCCCCTCTGCCTTTGCCCCTCCCCCCCCAAAGTTGTAAAGTTCATTTTTGGACATAACGTCTTGTACATCTCATTGTTGCAATAGGTCCCCCTGTATCCCTATTTAAACAATTTGTTTTTTCCCTTCTGCTCCCTAAATTATACCAATATCAAATATAATGAAAGCAGGGGTTATACCATGCGGGAGCGACATACAAAGCAACAGAGAAATCATCTTATAAATATGTTAGAAACAATCACAAGAAAGAAAAAAAAAACATTTGAATACTTGTCTTGGGGTTCGTTTCACCTAGTATCAACTTACCTGACCTTTTCTGCTTGTTTCAGACATATAGTAGTTATTGCAAATAAGGGAAACCATGGGACCAATGTTTCTTTGGGCCTGGCTTACTTCACTTCATATAATTGTTTCCAAGTCTTTCCATTTCCTAACATATGGGGCAATGACATTCTTTCTGATGGAGGCATAGAATTCCATTTGTGTATATACCACATTTTCTTGATCCAGTCATCTACTAAGGGGCATCTGGGTTGGTTCCATATTTTAGATATGGCAACAAATAATGCTGCAATAAACATAGTTGTGCTGGTAGCTTTAGTATGGTCTTGTTTGTGATCATTTGGGTAAATGCCCAAAAGTGGGATTGTCGGGTCATAGGGGAGCTCTATGTGGAGCCTTTTGAGGAACCTCCATACTACTTTGCAAAGTGGTTGAAGAAGTTTACACTCCCACCACCAATGCAGTAAGGTTCCCTTCTGTTCACATCCTTCCAGTATCTGTTGTTATTAGAGTTCTTGATTATAGCCATTTTAACTGGGGTAAGGTGGTATCTCAATGTTGTCTCGATTTGCATTTCTTTTATGGCTAGAGAGACCTCACATCTAAGAAAAGCCTAGGACCAGATTGATTTACTGTGGAATTCTACAAGGCCTTCAAAGCAGAGCTCACACCAATACTCCTCCAACTCTTCAATGAAATTGAAAGAGAGAGTTCACTAACGAACTCATTCTATGAAGCCATCATAATCCTCATCCTAAAACCAGGTGGGGACTCATCAAAGAAAGAGAACTACAGACCCATTATTTGATGAACATTGATGCAAAACTTCTTAACAAAATTTTGGCTAATCGACTTCAACAATTCATGGAGATGTTTTATCACTAGTTTCCAATCATGTTGGAAGGAATTATAAGGTAAAGGAGCCACACATTGTTTTTCAAAAACAGGATCATACTGAGTTGCTGTCTCTCAAATGGAGCCTGCTGCCATTCAATGACTTACACTAAAACATCTAGCCTTGTCAGAATTATTTCGTCTGTATGAGTTTGTCTTACTCCCTGAATTGAGTTATTATCAATAGTGGATAAGTAAGATAAAAACTGACTTTCAGGATTTCAGGGACCTGAACTTGCTGGGTTCTTGCCAGGTCTACTTTCTATTTATGGCTGAGTTAAAGAACTGGTTTTTCCAGCTGTTGATAAATCTTGACACCGCTAGCGGGAACCACTACAGTCCTGTAGAACAGAGAATACAAGCATATAATAATATGTACTAATACTTATTATAAGGTCCTTAAGAGAACCTGCTTTCTTGAAGGTCTTTTGCCAGGACTTTGGGTTCAAGTTACTTAAAAATGTATTTCAGCTGCTGCAAAACCATATTGGTCACAGTTAAAAATTTTTTAGGGTAAATGAGATTTTAGTTAATTGATCTCTAGGGGATGTATCCTTTTTTCCTAGCAACTCTACCACTTGAGCCTTATCTCCACTTCTGTTTTGATTTTGGGTTGATTCAAGATAAGAATTCTTGTTCTTCCCAGAGTGGCTTTGACCTGTGATCCTCAGATCCACAGCTCCCTAACTAGAGAGGATTACAAGCATGAGCCACTGCAGCCTGGTCATTATTACATTTTAATTGTTGTGGAATTCCCATGTGACTAAAAATTTCTAAGAAGTGAAATCTGAAATGTTTAGTTGCTTCTCCACTTGATGGAATGGCATGGAATGAGAAATGAGAAAAGTATCAATGAAAACAAAAACATAACATTGTCTCCAAAGGAATGGGACATGAGTAATATCAGTCTGCCAAATGGTATTGGAAAGTGCACAGTTTACTAGATTTAATTCTAAGTGCTTTCTCTTTTTTTAAAGTTTACATGACATGCATTTTATATTTTTCCTGATATTTGGAAAGACAACTGACTATTAGTTATCAAATTTTTGGTTTGACATCCATGCTTTTTATCGGTTTATATGTTCATTGTTTTGTGCTTTTTGTATTTCTCTAATAATTATATCATTGACATAGTATTTTTTTCTTTATCAGTAAATGTAATATTTTTTGCTTTCCTAACTTTATTATACCAGCCAGCAATTCAGAAATCATGGTTAAACAAATAGGAGTAGACATCTTTGCTTTCTTTCTGTCTCTAACGGGGATTCTTTTAATATTTCACTACTAATTATTAAGTTTAACATTGGCAGTTCCTCTACATCCTTTATTAATTTATCAATGTCTATATCTATATATAAATTTATAAACATTATCTTAAATGAATATTAGTTTTTCTTTTATCATATGATTACAATTTTTTTAATTGTGAAAATACCATATAGAAGGGTTACAATTACATGAGCAAGGTAACCAGTACATTTCTTATCAAGCATTGTTGCCTCCTCCTTTTTTCCCCTTACCATCCTTGCCTTCCCATCTCCCCCACCTCTATCCCCCTCCCCAAGTTGTAAAGTTCGTTGTTTGACATAATGTTTTGTACATCTCATTGTTGCAATGAGTCCACCTGGATTCCTATTTAAACAATTTGTTTTTTTCCTTCCCCTCCCCAAATTATACCAATATCAAATACAGTGAAAACTGTGGGGGAGGGACATATAAAGCAACAAAGAAATCATATAATAAATACATTAGTGTATATAAATGTTACATAAACAAAAATTAAGCAAAGACAGTACATTTCTAGGATAGGGTATCGTTAATTTCATTATAATATATTTCATTTCTACATATTGTTACTTTTTCAAGTACATATTATACTTTTTCAAAAATTTGCATTTATGTTTACAATTGAGGTTGGCCTATAAGTCTATACTACATTTTTCTCTGACTCAATTTTGTCATCAAAATTTGATAACTTCACAGAGTGGTTAGATAGCATTCTGCCTTTCATCTTATACTCTGGAATGATTGGCAAAATTATTTTTTTAGTTTTTTCAAAAAAATTAACTTTTGAAGCTGGTCATGATAATATGCATTTGTAATCCCAGTGATTCAGGAGACAGAGATCAAGGAAATTGTGATTAAAGGCTAGCCTAGTAAAAAGTTAAGACACCATTTCAGAGAATGCACTGTGTGGCATGTCTTAATCCCAGTTAAATGGGAGGCCGAGATGAGAGTAGTATGGATCATGGATAAAATCAGGAGACCCTATCCAGAAAATAACTAAATCACAAGAATTCTGGGAGTATTGATAGATGGAAGAGCACTTGCTTAGCTGAATCAAATACCAATGTTACAAAAAAAATAAACCTTCTGACATCATAAACTTTTAGTATCATTATTTTCTATTTCATTTATTCATACACTCTGTTCATCTTTTCACGAATTCTCTAGTTGGCTGCCTTGTCCATTGATTTTCAGGTTTTATTTTCTCATATAAGCATTTAAAGGTGTATATAATCAATCACACCCACCAGCTGTTATATAATCATTTTCATATCATTCAGATCTAACACATCTTAATGTCTACTAGACTATAAGTTATGATCCATGAGTTCCTTGTTTTTATTTCTGTGTATAGTAACTTCATAGTTACTTTTCTTATTTATTTCTACCATTATTACACTAGGCTACATAATGTAAATATCGGTTAACGTTTACAAAGACCCGTTAGGTTATAAAAATCCCTTACTTTTTTTAATGATTCACCTTATTTTCTATTTCTTTCTACATTTTTGAAGAAAAATTCTTATAAAAACTAACATGTTAAGCCAGGCGCCAGTGTCTCACGCCTGTAATCCAGGCTACTATGAGGATTGCAGTTCAAAGGCAGCCCAGGCAGGAAAGTCCCTGAGAATCTTATCTCACATAAACCACCAGAAAACCAGAAATGGTGCTGAGGCTCAAGTGGTACAGCCCTATCATGGAGCTAAAGAGCTGAGGGAAAGCACCAATGCCCAGAATTCAAACCCCATTACCAAGAAAAAAATAAATAAATTAACATGTTAGTAGCTTACATAAAAATAAGAAATTAAAATATTAGATCACTGGGAAAATGTGTGATCTCAGAAACCAAAGGACAATGAAAGAAAAATAACTCCTGTTTCTGTTTTTTAATGAGGTTTCTCTTACCTTTAATCATTTATCCATAATACATGTTTCTGGAAAGTCCATGGAAAAGTTGATAATAATAATGTGTTCATGAGCATAAGCCCTGTAACCATACACTGTCATTTGTTATCAAACTCAAAAATAGTATGTTTATAAGGCAATGAAGGGTAATTAAGCTAATCTGAATTGGATCTTAAAATATATAAATACCACTTCAAGAAAAATGTATGAAATCTGGAAGAAGATGAAAACACACATGCAATGGCATACAGGCCAAAAATGTGGAAAGGTTTAGTGTGAAGAATGAAGAATTACATTCTTTCTTCAGTGCACCACTGCCCTATGAGATGAGGGGTCTCCTGGGTCAAACATGTATTGTACCTGCCATCTGATTAGCTCTGAAGGCATTCACTAGCCCACTGCCCAAAAGTTCACTCTCAGTAGATCTAACACAAGAGCATTTTTATTTGAGGTCCTCAGTGCCTGAAAGGTTTGATTCCGCCCCTCCCCCCCCCCCGAAATAGCAATAAATTTGCTGGTGGTGCAATCCAATGACTACGGATTGGAATAAAAACCAAAAGCTGTTCAAGCCATGGTTCCTGATTTATCTGATTTTAATTGACCATTAAGCCTCTATATGGACAGCTCACATCTATGCTTATCACTGCTATTTTCAGCCCAGAGGAAAACATTTTATGAACATAATAAGTACAAGAGACTGAGCTTACAAAGATATATATGGTGACTCTAATTATTGGGTAACTCAATGTTCACAAAAACACAAATGCTAAGTCTTACAAGCCAAGTGATTTCAGATACACATAATTCTTCACATCTAATTTGTATCTTCACAACTTCTCTTTCCTATACCTTATCTCTCTGACAGTGTCAGGACCCAAAATATGTTTCTCTTCTCCTAGTATCCAACCTATTTTTGTTTCTGTAAATAGTCTCATTGTATTGGAGGAATTTCACAATCAATTTATTTGCTTTCACATATAAATCTTACTAAAGAAATAACCACATGGATACAAGTGATCTTTCTAAATCACAAATCTAATCACTGAGTTCGCTTAAATTCTAACTTTAAAACTCCTCTCAGAGGCACATGGATCCTTTCTCTTTCCCCTGAATAACCAGCTAATTATTGGTTCTGCTCCACCTAACAATTACTGATATCCAATCATACTCAAATATGTTAATATCAATTTAGTCCTACAAACCTTGGACTTGATTAATCTATCCATAGGCAATTGGCCATCGTACTTATATCAACTTATGCCTCCAAAATCAACACTACCCTTGTACTTACATGTCAAAGTCATGAAACAATATACCTACCATTGATGGCTTTTCTGTATGCCAACATTGAAAAGAGTGCAGCTGAAATCAGGAAAGCAACTCCATTCATAATAGCCCCACAAAAAAAACTACCTAGAAATTAACTTAATCACAGAAGTGAAGGAACTCTATGATGAAAACTTTTAACACCTGAAAAAGGAAACAAAAACAGAACTTAGAAAGTGGAAAAACCTTCCATGCTCCTGGATTGGAAGGATCAACATTGTGAAAATGGCAATACTTCCCAAGGCTATCTACAAATTCAATGTGATACCCATCAATATTCCAACCCCATTTTTCAAGGAAGTAGAAGAGGCAATCCAAAAATTCATATGGAACAATAAACGACCCTGAATAGTAAAAATGATCCTTAACAGAAAGAATAGTGCTGGAGGAATGCCAATACCAAATTTCAAACTCTAATACAAAGGCATAGTTATCAAAACAGCTTGATACTGGCACAAGAAGGGACCTCAGGACCAATGGAATAGAATTGAAAACCCAGAAATGATCCCACATATCTATAACAACCTAATGTTCGATAAGGGAGATAAAAAACTAGAATGGAAGAAAGACAGCCTATTCAGTAAATGGTACTGGCAACATTGGCTAATCACCTGTACAAAATGAAAGCTAGATCCTTATACCTTACCCTGCATCAGAACCAACTCCAAATGGATAAAAGTCTTCAAAGTCAAAGTAGACACCCTGAAATCATTATAAGAAGGGATAGAAGAAACTCTAGGGCTCCTTGGCACAGGCTTAAATTTCCTTAATAGAGACCCAGAAAAACAACAAATCAAAGAAAATTTGGAAAAATGGGCTTCCATGAAGCTGCAGAGCTTCTGCATGGCAAAGGACATAGCTACCAAGATCAAGAGAAAGCCCACGGATTGGGAGAAGATCTTCACTAGCCATACAATGGATAAGGGTCTGGTAAAATATACTTGGAACTCAAAAAAGTAAATTCCCCAACAACAAATCCTCAAAGAAACAACTGCCCAATAAAGAAGTGGGCTATAGGCTTACAGAGAAACTTCTCTGAAGAGGAAAGAAGGATGGCCAATACACACATCAAAAATGCTCAACCACTCTAGCCATAAAAGAAATGCAAATCAAAATAACATTGCAATACCACCTCACCCCCGTTAGATTGGCTAAAATCAAGAACTCTTATAACAACAAATGCTGGAAGGGATATGGCCAGAAAGGAACCCTACTGCATTGTTGGTGTGAATATAAACTTGTAGTAGTATGGGTGTTCCTCAAAAGACTCCCCACAGAGCTCCCTTATGATCCAGCAATCGCCCTTTTGGGCATTTACCAAAAGGATCACAAACAAGACCATAATAAAGCTACCAGCACGACTATGTTTATTGCAGCATTATTTACCACAGCTAAGAAAGATATGGAACCAACCAGATACCCCTCAGTAGATGAATGGATTAAGAAAATGGTATATATACACAATGGAATTCTATGCTTCCAACAGAATGGCATTGCCCCATTTGTTAGGAAATGGAAAGACTTGGAAAAAATTATACTAAGTGAAGTAAGCCAGATCCAAAAAACATAAGGTCCCATGATTTCTCTTATTTGCAATAACTAGTATATATCTGAGACAAGCAGAAAAAGTAAGATAAGATAATGTTAATTGAAACGAACCCCAAGTTAAGGACACAAGTGGTTTTTTCTTTCTTGCTATTGCTATTATAAGGTACCACATGTTTTCTTTGTTGCTTTGTATGTCCCTCCCTCATGGTATGACCACCTATTTTCACTGTATTTGACGCTGGCATAATTTGGGGAGCAGCAGGAAAAAAACCACTTGTTTTAATAGGGAAACAGGTTGACCCATTGCAACAATGAGATGTACAAGATTCTATGTTGAAAAACGAACTTTTCAATTTAGGCAGGAGGGTGGAGGAGAGTGTAGGTTTGGAGATGGGAGGGAAGGAATGGTATGGAAAAAATCAAAGGAGGAGGCAAAAATGCTTGATAAGAAATTTACTCATTACCTTGGTCATGTAACTGTAACCCCTTTGTACAGTATTTTCACAATAAAAAACTTAATTAAAAATATATCTGCAATTGATCCTACCAATGGACATACAATATTGTTATGTCCAATTTTCCTGAAGGCCTTTGTTTGCCAGTCATGTTGGTGACTTTCTTAAACTTGTCTACGTATGAAATTGTAGTATGATTATTACAAACCTATCATAATACATATTTAGTTGGATTGTATAACTAGGAAGGCTCAAAATTGGAGACTCTCAACTCTTCCCTCTTGTTCTCAGTCATCCAAGCATTGTCTCTACCTATTTCCCTACTTTTTCCTCTCTCTATCCAAGACACTCTATATATCCTGCATCCTCTTCTCTTGGTCTCCTGCTCCTCTCTTAGTCCCTTCCTTGACAATGTCCTCTTTCTCTACCTGCTTAGTCTGCTGCTCTGTTACCGAAGTGCTCTCTTGCTGTTTGCATTTCCTCTTCAATATTCTCTAGTGGGATGTTTCACCATTCCTAGCCAGAACACCTCTATTTCAATAACAGCACCAGAGAAGAGACAATTAAGCTTTTAGTAAAACCATGTTACATAACAAAATAAAAACTGGGCAAGTAAAAACGTTACTGATTTTTCAAAATGTTGTTACCAATTTTCATTCAAAATCAATTACTTTAACTGTGGATATACAAAATAAACAAGTCTTAGTAATTAAAAAATTGACAAATATGTCAAATTGGTTATAATGTGAAATTCAAAAATGAATTTCAATGATGTCAAAATATTAGCAAAACAGCAAATGACTCTAAAGATGATTTGAAAAAGTATACACTGAAAGACTCCTATAAGAAATAGTGTTAGTATATATTAGAAGAATATATTTACATCCAAACTCAAGAAAGATGTACCTATAAGCATATGACTGAGTCTCACTATGATTAGCTTTAAAAAGAATTAAACCAAGGACTGTGGACATGACCTCAATACTATGCATAAAGAAAAGGATATTCACTCACTTAGCAAGACGTCATGTTTGCTTGACTTTGTGTCAAAAACATTATGTTCTTATTAAGAAGACTAAATTATGACATCTAGTTGAGGTATATGCTTTTTATTCTAGGACTAAGAAGGCAGAGGCTGGAGGATTATGAGTTCAAGGCCAACCTACACTACATTCTAAGACCCTCTCAGACAAAAGAAAAACCTTAAATATGTTGCCAAATAAATTTACAAATGAATTCATAAGTGATAGTTAGTTACCTATCTTAATCTGAAGTATTTTCTCCCTGTTGGATATATAAGAAGGGAATCTAAATTTAAGTCAATGAGGGCCAGAGAGAAAATCTTCCTTGCACTTGTACATTTTTACATACACATTCTCATAAATAATTTAGCTGAGTCCTAAAATCAGATTTAAAGGAAATTTTCCAATGTTGGGCAAAATAAAATTGTACTATGTTGATTGCTTGGAGTGAAAATGAAACTTGGTTGAAAATGAAAATATTTTTGTTTATAATTATTACAAAGACTTTAGTTATTCTTGGATTTATCCTGTAAACTTAGTATAACACCAAAAGGATTTTGAGGATTCTACAAAAGGTTTTGAAGAAAATGTTCCCTGTGTCTATAGCAAATATATATGTATATGTGTTTGTATATGTGTGTACATATGCATATATAATATATGCATATATACATACAGTAATAAATTTGTAAATATGCATTAATTGTATGTATGTATATATGCATATATTATATATTCATATGTATTTTTAAATATGAATTATTTGTACTGACTTTTGTTCTCTTATTTCTCCCACAACATACCCTACCCCTCACTCTTTTCAGGTAGCTTTATTAAAATATATAAATGAGGAATCAAATAAAAGCTGAAATACAAGCTAAGTAAGCTGCAAGGTACACATATTTCTATTACAAATGATTATGCTTAGAACTGAGCACAAAATAATGGCATCTTGCTTTTTCCACCTACTATTGAAGGTAACTGAGGGTAGAAGGGAAGATTCCACTTGATTAACCCATTTACAGACTGTAACCCATTCAGACTGGAAACACACTTTTCCACAGCTTTTTAGCGGGCCATAGGAAGTTCAAAGGCAATTATAAAAGGACTATTTTTAAGTGTGTCACATAAAGGCAGTAACTTAAAAATTCAACCAAAAGATGTTCATCACCTACTGATTTCCTGGCTTTGTTTTCCACGTGAACTCAATATACTAAGTTTGTAGGAAGCAAGTCATGAATATATAACTACCTGTTCTCCTTAGCTACAATGCTCACCAAAAGTCCTCTCTTTCAAACATGAAAGTGAGAGAAAAAAGGGGACTTTGTCTCTCTCAAGCATTTCTTTAAACATCCAAGCTAAGCGCCAAGACATAAATCTAAACTACAATCTAAAATTTATCTCCAAAGGTTTTCTCTCTATATCCTTTTTTTCTATCTATTCTGACTTGAGCTCAGATCTAGCCCATATTATCCTCTCCTAAATCAACATGTCTTCCTATTTCTATCTCTGATGTAAGTTTTCTCCCATTTTTAATGTACTAGCCACACAGCAACTACAGTGATCATTCTGTAACTCAGTTGTGATCCTGTCACTCCCTAGTTCTCATTAACTACAGGATAAAGGCCACATTCTATAGAATTATTTATGAAATACTTCAAACTTTTCCAAACCTACCTCTTCCTCCACAACACACTCTACCGATTATCATTAACATGTTTTTTTTGTAAAAAATACTGTACAAAGGGGTTACAGTGACATGAGTAAGGTCATGAGTACATTTCCTATTGAGCATTGTTACCTCCTCCTTTGTTTTTCCTCTATCATCCCTTTCTTCCCCACCCGAAAGTTGTAAAGTCCGTTTTCAACATAGTGTCTTGTACAACTCATTGTTACAATGGATCAACCTGTATTATTTAAGCAATTTTATAATGTCTGATATCATAAATTTTCAAGTCTCCATTCATGTGACTCTTCATATCAAACTATCTTCAATTCTTCATCTCATTTTGTTAACTCTGAATCAACCTTGAAGACTTCCATTTAAGACAATATTCATCAAAGAAGCCTTGTCTAACATCAATCCAAATCACGCTGGGATGCTACTTGCTTCCTGTAATCTCAGGAATCTTTAATTTAATTTCCCACTTTTTGTGGATATTTTTTCTTCTATTGTTTTGGTGCAGGTACTGGAGCTTGAACTCTAGGCCTGGGTGCTGTCCCTGGGTTTCTTTGGTTTTCTTTTCATTTCTGGATTTTTTTCTTGTTAACTGGAGATAGTTTCACAGATATTCCTACATAGGATGACATCCTACTCAACATTCTGAGTAGCTAGGATTATAAATTTAAGCCACCAGCACACTGATATCTACTTTCTACCTTTTTTTAATTGGGCAGGGACCATAACCCCAACCATAAAAATTTATCAGAACTCTTCTTCTCCCAGATTATTAGTCCCTTTTTTAACTCCATCAATTCAGTAATCACTAAGTGAACTCCATGGGTATAACTCACCTGCTCACCACTTACATTTTGCTAAGTAATATCTTGATTTACCAAAGGTCCATTGGCTATATAGAAAACAATCATTTTTTTGCTCCTTTTTTAGCATTGGAGAATATGAAGACTATTTGTTAACTATTCTCAATTGCAAGTGTGAACTTATGGCCATGGCCTGAGCACTGTCTTTGAGCTTTTATGCTCAAAGCTAGAGCTCTATCACCTGAGCTACAGTTCCACTTCTGGCTTTTTAAATGTTTACTTTATTAAATCTTTTAGTAAATGTCTACTCCTTTGTACAACTACCTAAATATATATTTAAAGTCTCACAGACTTTCCTGCCCAGGCTGACTTCAAACCACCACTCTAAGATTTCAGCCTCCTGAGTAGGTAGGATTATAGGTGTGAGCCACCAGTGGTAGTTGTGATTTGTTTTTAAATCACCCATTTGAATCATTTTATACTTTTTATTCTTGTGATGTGTCTGGCTGATTATGCTTCATCTCTTCTGTGGCTATGCAGTAATATAAATGACTTGTGGGACAGCCTAATACTCCAGGCCAATGCTCATCCTTTCCTGCTGTCCAACTGCAAGAAATGCAAATCTTAATGACAGTCATCATAGCTGAATATATGTTGGTAGATAATATTAGCAAAACAATAACATGTAATTATTTCATTTCACAGCAGGTATTAGAAGCTATTTGGCCTCAGCCTTGTCTTCCTACTTCAGAAGATTTCTTGCCTACTGTTCTTATCTTCTAATGGTAACAATTTATTTTCAAGTTTGTAAAGGATCAAGTTTAAAGAGCTTTTATATAAATCCTATAGCCAAATAAAACCTCAAAATGTATTGCAGAAACTTAGAGGGTGAGTGATTGTCAGTTTGTGGAAATTAAAAGCAGAAAAGGATAGGTAATAAAAGAACACTTTTCTTGGGAGCTGGAAAATAATTTAAAATATGATTTTTATGCCTCTGATCATTGGCAATGAGTATCCAGTTGTGAATGATGGGGGAGGGGGGGAAAACCTGGCAGTTCTTGGGCCATAAAAATGTAACTAATTTAGATATGCACTGAGGCTAACATCTGTAATGCTAGCCAGTCAGGAGACTATCTTGGGCAGAAAGGTCTGTGAGACTCTTATTTCCAATTAACCAATAAATAACAATAAATGAAGGTATGGCTCAAGTGCCAAATTTGAGAAAAAGAACACAAGTGAAAGCTTACCACATTGAGTTCAACCTCACTATTGGCACAAAAAAAATTAGAAAAAAAAGATAATTTAGCTCTGATTCTCCACCTGCAATGGGGCTCTTTCCACTCATTGAAGAAAGGGTAAGATATACATAAGCTACCTCACAAGTAAACTCTAAGCAGTAACAATAAGCTAATTACCTAAGTTTGTACACTGGTAACCAAACTAATCAACAGTTTCCCCAGAAACTTCTGTAACTAAATATAGATCCAATCTCATATATTAATTTAACAATCATCCCATATTCTACCAGCCAATTAGAACAGAGTTTAAGGTGCCATAAGCACGAGAAAGTGCACTGGAGCACAAAGCTACTTATATACAGGTGTGCAAACAATGACCATCTTGTTCATCACCTACAAAGTTGAATGCTAGATTATACTCATTTCTTCCTCCAAAAAATATGAGTAATTAGGAATAAAAATCTCAAAGGAAACTGATTGCTTTTTTGTTTAAAGCTGAAAAAAATGACAAAGGGCTTTTCTATCCATTTTGGGGGCATTCATTTTTTCTCCTGTTTCCCACACACAAGGCCAGAAACATTTCCTCTACCAATGTCCTGATGTCCAAAAACATCCTTATCTAAGTAGAAATCAACAGAGTGGACTTACCAGGCACTGGTGGTTCCTCTACTTAGGAGATTGAGATATGTGGATCAAGGTTAGAAGTCAGCCCTGGAAGAGTTCATAAGACTCTTATCTCCAATTAACCACCAAAAAGCTGGAAGCTTTTGGCTCAAGAGTCCAATGTCATCTTTGAGCAATAAAGCTAAGGGGACAGTACAGGCCCTGAGTTGAAGCACACAAAAAAGAGAGATTAGACTTTTAACTTGATGACCAGTCTTTCTGGAATTCTTGAGCATTGCCTTCCAAATCCACACTTGTATACAACACTCTGAACAACCAACACAACACCCCAGAATTTCTCATGTTTTTATACTATCTTTTCCAATCCAATCCCTCATTACTAAGAATTAAGTGATATTCATTTTCTTGCCATTTTGTCTTTTAGAAATCCTTTGGAAAATGATAGTAGTGTTAAGATGTTATAACATGCATGACTACCCACTGCTCTCCATTCCATTTTCTAATAAAAAGACTTATTAAATACTTGCATGTCAGTTATTCTTGGATAATTGACCTCTGCTGTCTTATGCAGCAATAGGTCATTGAAACATTAATTCAACTCTGTAGAAAACTGGGGATCAGAAATATTCAGGAACTTGTTATTGATACACAGACAGTAGATGGTAAAATTAGGACTCCAACCTCATTTATTCATCTTATCCTGGTGCTCCAAAACAAACAAACAAAAACAAAAGTATGGTTATAAATCTCAAGTCAATAGAGCCCAAAGCTATCATAAGCTTGAGACAAATATTAACCATAATAACTTCTACCTCTACTGAGGAAACATAAGGATTAAGTTAATAGATTCATAATATATGTTTCCATTTATTTGAATTCATGCTTAAGTAGATAAAATTCTAAAATCTATCTATCATAATCACCTTGATAGATGGTAAAACCAACAAATCCAAGGTATTATTTTCAGAGTAAATGGGATTGCTTTGTCTAGAATTGGAAAGAAGTAAATTTAATGGACTGTTAATATATGAGCCCCAAGGTAAAGACAGAATGGTAAACTCCCATTCAGTTGGTGTGTTTATGTGTGGTTATGTGTGTGTGCTTACATGTGAGAGTATACATATATGTATGTGGGTATATAAGAATTCATATATTCATATGCTTTGGGAAGCAGTTGCCACCCATTGGGATTATACTTAGGCTGTTTTTAGAGAGTGCCTCTACATCTATCAGCCCTAGAAATGCAATGGCAGAAAGTTTCCTGTAAGGGAAGAGTGTGCTGATTAACAAACCTTCATCTAAGATTCTACTGTTTTCAACTTCAGAAATGTCACAAAAAAATCAGGGATCATGACCTCCTGGACAAAAGTAAAACAGTCACAGCACTTACAGCTGGAGAAGACCGGGCCTTTCTCTTGAAACTAGCCATGATGGTTTGCTCCATCATGATGTACTTTCTATTGAGAATCACACTCCTATGCTCATACAATGCTGAGGTAAGGTTGGTGGCTGGAACAGGAGGTGTCCCTCTCCTCTCTCCTCTTCCTTTGTTCTATCAACCCTAAGGTCATTTTTCTCACCTTCTTTTCTTTTTCCAAAAAATTTCTGGTGTATGTGTACTTGGTGTTACCTAATAATAAAAGTAAGGATGATTAATGTTTAAATTGCGTACAATGTGCCAGAGACTTTTCATCTATGATTCGTTTTATTCTCATAGGCACTCCATAAAATATTTAAGTATTAATATAATCATAAAATGCCAAAACCAAGGTTCAAAAGAGAGATGTTATTTGATGTAACACAGCTCTGGATGTGATAGCCCTACCTAAGATTCAAACCCATATTCTACAAGTTCCAGAGTCAATATTCATGGCACATCATGCCTTTGTCTGCATTCCCCTTCATTGTTTTTCCACCCCACCCCAGCTCTCTCCTCTCCTTCATCACCCTTCAGGTCAGAAGTTCTCAATTTTTCATTCTAACTTCCTTGGAAACTTTGAAAATATTAACACCTAAGTCCTCCATTACTCACAATGGTCACATGAAGTTGATTAAAATAGCAATCCAGTCAGACATAGCTTTCAAAGTTTTCCAAATGATTCTAATATATTCTCAAGGTTGAAAAACACTGTTAGGCATAAGATTTTTAAAATACCAGGTTTTGGAACCCTTTTGAATATGTGCTCTACATTTGCTGAATATATAGGAATGTAAACAATTAGGGATGTAAACGATTTCCTACTGAATGAAATGTGTAAGTGCCAGCAGCATCTCTGGCTCCCTAATGGTCATAAATTTACCCCTTAGAGCATAGATGTACCTGGCATTTATTAAGTCTAACAGTTGTTCATCTTAAGGAAACAAGATCCTTTCACATAAAAAATTGAAGATTCATTCAAAAAGAAAACCAGTTTTCCATTTCATTCATTTCACTATCAAATTAATACTTTCATTTGAGAAGCAAAATCTAGCTGAAATACAGTAATTTGCTAAAATTAAGACCTCATCTTTTCACATTCCGGCTGCTCTGCTAATTTTCCACCAGCCTTCAGCTGTACACTTTCTCTATGAGAGCACTGATGCCTTTAGCTCATTCCAAAACCTCTTTCAGAGTCAAACATCCGCTTACAAACAAATAACACATTCTCATCTTTATATTAGTAAAACCGGATGAGATGACCCTGAAAAATACAATTTGCCACAACAAAGTGAGTTGGGTACAGGATGCCTACTTGTGGCATAAATCCTCACAAATATAATAGCCATCAATTCATGTTCATCAAAAGAGAGGGTATTAATATGCACAAAATCTTCTTGGTTTCCAGCCTCTATGGTAATTAGTGTATATCCAGAAGCAAAACATTGATTACCAGTGATACTTCCTAATTAGAACTATTCATCCTCATCAAAAAATTAAAGGTATCTTACAATGTACTTTTACCAGTGAACAGCAGGAATCCTCAGGTTGCGAGACCCTAGGAGAATAGTAGTTTATTAGTTTAATATGAGGCTTTATTTCCCATTGCATTCCTGAGGAGTCATCACTCAATAGAAGAATGATCCAAAGCCTTACAGAAATACTGTATTGGAAGAAATCACAGTATCTTTCAGTGACCAGAAATACATTTTTGTATATGTTACCCCAAATCTCTCTCTCATTCTGAATCCACTCACCTTTGTAAAGAATGAATATCCTGCTTGTTAAGAAGACTACATAAGATATGTTTAGTAAAATACCAATTAGAGTTAAAATAGACATAATTATTGCTATTACTACAAAGTTTGGTGGTGTTGAATAGTGTAGAAATACAGTTTAAGGACAAATTATTTTAAAACATGCTTTGTGCTTTTCGGTGGATTTTATAAGTAAATAAAATTAGTCGAGCACGAGTAAATATCATAATCTATTGATGTCATTGAGAAAATTCTCAGAAGCCCAAGTTTGTCTATGGTATGTTGAGTTTGCCTAAAGCTGCTCTTCTCTAGGATCTAAACTTTACACAAAATTGGAAAGGATTTCTCTGGTCCTGGAAATGAACAATGATTCCCACCCCGATGACTACTCCCTTCCTTGTATGTAGCCCTTAGATTTCTGCTTATTCCTCTCTTTTCTCTATAGTGTGTGAACTGAAGAGTCACAATGCACCTTGCTAAATATGTCCATTACAGAAACCTTTAATTGCTCCTTCAACTGTGGTCCACACTGTTGGAAACTGTCTCAGTACCCTTGCCTCCACGTATATGTGAACCTGACTTCCTTTGGGAAAAACTCCTCCTCGACCATACTGAAGAGACAATGAAAATGAATCAGAAGGTAGGAGTGCATTCTAGTCATCCCTATAATGCTCTATGCCAACTCCTCTCTCCCTTCCACTATCCCACCAAGTTCCTTTTGTCAGCATTTCAAAGAAAATGCCACCAGGAAGCAGATACAGCCTGTTCTATTCATAAAATTTGTTCATTGCTTCTAGGAAATTTTTATTTCCTGTAAAAGCTGTAAGTCATTCCAGTATTTGTGGTAGAGTAGATTTGGTTCTAACTTCCATTTGTGAAGATAACATTTACTTATTTATACACAAATAGATTGATTCTTCAAAGAAACACCTGAGCTTAAAGATGGATGTACATGCCCACACCTGATATTTTAGCAAAGCATAGAATAAATTTCTATTTTACTATTTACAGTTAGTTCTTTTTTTTTGGGGGGGGTCCAGTCATGGGGCCTAAACTCTGGGCCTGGGCGCTGTCCCTCAGCTCTTCAGCTCAAGGCTAGCGCTCTACCACTTGAGCCACAGTGCCACTTCTGGCTTTTTTCTGTTTGCTTATGTGGTGCTTAGGAATCGAACCCAGGTCCTCTGGAATGCAAGGCAAACACTTTACCACTGAGCCACCTTCCCAGCCCTTACAGTTAGTTCTTAAACTTTGGGAATGTATCTTAACCTTTCTACAGAAAGATAAAGACAAATGCCTCTTTGCAGGTCATTAATAAGAATTACAGAAGAGTATATAATACTTGGCACAGAAGGGAACAGCAACCTATGGCCACAGTGTGTGTGTGTTTGTATGTGTGTATATGTGGGTGTGTTTCTTAATGTATACTACATTCATAAATGCTGAATTCCCCAGCACTGATATATTTGTCAACATGGTTGAAGTTAACACATATATACTGTGCTAACACTATACCTAAAATTTACCAGACTTATTACCAGATTTACCAGACTTATGACTTATTACCAGATTTACCATTTATAAATTTGAAAGCTTCTATTCAGTTTTAAATGAACAATAATTACAAAATGTATAAGGTTTAGGATAATCAGTAGTGTTACATTCAACCTGCCATTATCAATTAATTATCAATTAAGTTAGTCAAGTTTAATTATATTGAGGTTTGGGTTTATAGTAGCAATTTATATATCCATAATACTGTGTAAGATCAAGGCAATGTGATACCAATCTGTTATCCCTAGGAAATAATCTTTATAAACCCTAGTATTAAATATCAGTGGTGGCTCAGTCTGTAATCGTAGTTTTTCGTAAGGCTGATATCTGAGGATTACAGTTTGAAGCAAGCCAGGGCAGGAAACTCCAAGAGACTCTTAAAACTACTGAAAAAGAAGTGATGGTATAGATCAAGTGTGGAGCACTAGGCCATGAGCAAAAAGAAGCTCAGGAACAATGACCAGGTGCTGGGTTCAAGCACCAGAACTGGCAACAAACAAACCTTTCATTACAATTGCCAGCACTTAAAAGATGTAACTTACTGAAGGAAAATATGGTAGTTTAGCACTATATTAGAATATAGGGTGTGAGAACATTTGTTTTGGATACACTGACACCAGGAATAAAACCCATCTTTCACATTCATTACAATAACTTGAAAGACTTATTGGAAATATATCTGAAGATTCACCTTAATGAATATTTTAGAAAGTGTTATTTGAAATCATTTTGTTCCAAATTTCTTTTATTTTTACTAGGCATAAACAACTGTCCTACTTCTGTGATGCATACTTATAAAGCATGGTTCCTTTACAAAATGTTTGGTTTTCAAAAGCGCTTCCCTCAAGGCAGAGTTTTAAGTCAAAGCCTTCTGATAACAATGAATGTCTTATACAAATATGAACTCTCCAAGGAACTGAAAAGTTGCTACAGTTAAATAGGCCTTCAAAATATTTGATCGTTACAGCCCTATGAATGTATTATTTAAGCTATGAGCAGTTTATTTAACTTAAGAGTTGAACACTTATTTATTAACTGTAGTTAGTTATTAACACTTAACAGTTTACTTATTTAAGCTATATACCAAGTTAAATGTTTAGGACAAGTGTCTTGTCCTAGGTCACCATATGGTTTTGTCCCACTATCTTCTCTGTAAATATAACCTATAGCTCACATATAGGAACATACACACAATGAAAAAGTTTAGCTCAAACATATAAAGAAAATTTCCCACATTGTCACTACAAAGTAAAACATTTCTTATAAGTAAAAGACATATCATGCCTACTTTTTAAAAATGTAGGCTATGCCCCTTGCCAAAAATGATTATTCATCTAACTATTATGACAACATTTTCTCATTTTCTTTTCTACTTTTGTCACTTATACATACATATTTGCATTTTTTGCCAATACTGGGACTTTAACACAGGCCCTAAGCACTATTCCTTACCTTTTATCATACAAGGCTGGTGTTCTGTCACTTGAGCCACAGATTACTTCTGAAATTTTGGTTGTTAATTGAGGTAAGAGTCTCATCGAATTTCTTACACAGGCTAGCTTTGAACATCAATCCTAAAATCTCAGCTTCCTGAGTAGCTGGAATTACAGTCTCAAGCCACCAGCACCCAACCTCTTAAGCACACATTTTAAGCACTGTATTTTAGTTTTGTCTCATTAAAAATTACATAAATGGAAACACATAGGATGTTTTTGCTTATCTGGCTTATTCCATGCAACATGTTTATCAGACCTCATCCATTTGGTTGTAGTTCACTTGTACACATTACTGTACCATATTCTATTGTATGGGCCTATTATTGACAAGCATTTTGTGCATTATCTTTACTTTGGAAAGATATTCTTGTGTATTTCTCTTGGTACAGAAGCATACACATTTCTGTCAGGTATAAACCTGAAAATAAATTACCTGAATCATAGGATATGCCTATATTAATACAATTCCAAATGTTTTTCCAAGTGCCTATACCATTTACTTTCCCACCAGCCCTGTGAGTTCTTACTGCTCTGAATCTTCAGAACTTGCATACGTCTATAATGAAACTAGTTGCTTATGTATGGCATACATATATGCTTTTATATATGATTATATAAATATATCTACCTTTGAATTACATTTTTACTCTCTTGATCAAAATTTTAATGAAACCACATCTTGTCAGGAGGATTGTGAATTCAACACCAATTCAAGCTAAATACTAAAGCCAACTTTCAAAAAACAAAAAGATTTTCAAGTGTTACCAAACAAATGCAAGATTTAGCTTAATCTAGGTATTGACTAATACCAAGAAATCTATACAGTTTCTATCTTGTTAGTGGATTACCCTCTCCCACTCCTTTAAACTTCTTTTCCGACAGAAATAGCACATATGTAAACAAATGTAAGGACAGAAAACTCTTCCTTAAAAGAACTTCATCACAATACTGAGAGAAATGTTCATATATAGATTATAAATTGCTTTCCTTTTCACAATCACTTGTTTAAGACCTTGATTACACAAATTAAGCAAACACCAATGCAAACTAAAGAAATCTGAATTAAATTTGATAGTATTTACCATTTTTAAGGTGATAAAAACACGAAAACTATGTCCCAATTTACTTTCCCAATTACACTGCCCATCATTAATTTAAAGAATATTAAAAATGTAATGTATACAAAGTATTCACATTAATCCAAGGTATGCATTGTTTATTTCTACAGTCTTTTGGCATAAATATGTTTTATTTTCTAACCCAGAAAATGAAATCTGGCCTATTGTATATACTTAATATGTGATTATATAGTCACTCTTCAAAATGCTAGAAAATGTTTTGTCTGCTTTTGGGACAAAGAATGTTTCGTATGGGCAATTTTACTTGTTTGGCTCTTGGATATTGTAGATTAAGAGAGACTGTGTAATGGGGAGGTTTTAGAGTAATTGTAATTATTCATTGATCATACGGGCTTTGCTAAAATGCTTTGGAGACTTACTATGCCATCTTATTACTTTAACTCAAACTTGGTTTGTTTTTTTGTATGGCTCACTCTCTTGTATTGGTTATGTTTTAATTCAAAGACTTGTGCCTGCCAGGCAGGCAGTCTAACACTTGAGCCAGAACTCAGTGCTTTTTTCTTTAAACTTTCGGATAAGGTGTCATGCCTTCACCCACGTGACCTGAAATTGCAATCCTGAATGGCTGGGTTAAGAGATGTACCATATTTGGCTTGTTCTTGGTGTACCATATTGTGTACCATATTTGGCTTGTTAATGAGAAAGAATCTCACTAAATTTTTATGGCCAAAATAGCCCCAAATCACAATTCTTCTATTTCCAACTCATAAGAACCTGGGATTGCAGGTCTGTACTTAGTTATGGTTTTTGACATCTCCATCCAGTATGCTAGCTGGCATAATGGCACAATATTTTTTGGCACACAGTAAATATTTGGCTTTTATTAAACTTCTAACCTCTTCCTGATGAGAAACTACCTTTTTTTTTTTTTTACAAAAGAATAAAATGAAAAACAAACTCCACTTTTGAAAGGGTCCTGAGCAGCCAATAGCTCACTTCTCACTATCACAAGAAAGAAAGAGGCTGTCAATAAGGTTCTTCAACCAGATCCTGATCCCACTGCTATCTCCTCTCTCCACATCTTTAATTTGTAGGATGAAGGCTTGTCACTCTGCTTCACACATGATTAGTGGGTGAAGCATGTCTAAGAAAACCCCAACAGGTATTTTCTCAAAATTTCCTGTCCATCATGAAAGTAAAAATAACTCAATCTTACAGGTTTTGTAAGTAAGGTTAAAAGAAGAAATAGTAGTCACATTCCAGAGAAAGTGTAATCGATGTATCTTCATTGACCATGTTAAAAAATATTCAAGACATGCTAAGGAGGCACCTTTCTACAGCTGGGATATAAAAGTCATGCAGTTTTAAATACTAAATAGAAGTTTCTTTCCTTCAACTGTTTAAAGGCTGGGAAAAGAGCAAAGTCTACTAACAAAACTGAAGATTTAGAAAGTTGTAACTTTTTACATTTTTGGTACCATAATTGTTTCTAAGAAAGAGTATAGTGAGTTTTTCATCATATATTCTTTATTTAAATTTCTCAATTCTTAATATTCCAAATGCAATTCTACTGTAAAATTTCCATCAAGGGGGAGAATTAAGTCATAAAATTCAAAGCATATACAAAATTAAGAAAACAGAAGGGATGGGATCGGGAAGGATGGGGAGAATGATGACAGGGGTAATACTGATCAAGTTGCATTGTATTCAAAATCTTTGTTGAATAGCAACTCCTTTGTACACTACTTAAAGATTATTTTAAAATGTTTCCATGCACTTGTAGCTTATGCTTATGACCCACCTACTCAGGAGGCTAAGATCTGAGGATTTCAGTTGCAAGGAAGCCTGGGCAGGAAAGTTCATGAGACTCTTATCTCCAATAAACTAACCTCCCAAGAGCTGGAAATGGAGCTGTGGCTTATGTGGTAGAGCACTAACCTTGAGCTAAAGAAGGTCAAGGACAATGCTTAAGCCTTGAGTTTAAACCCAACACTAGGGCTTAATGTCTCATGATGGAAAAATGTTTTAAAAATGAACAATAATTTTTAGTGTTTTTAAAATTTTTCCATCATGGATAGGAGAACAGAAATTTTGTTTAGATTTTGTAAAGTAAACAACTATCCTGAAATATGAGTGAGATGAGAGAGAGAGACAAAGAGAAGAGAGACAGAGAGAGAATGACAGAGAGTAGTTTAAATCTTCTGCTGAACATCTATCTACATCAATAGTTTGGTTAACAAGCATAAGCAAGCATAATACCTATCAATTAAATTTGACTGGTACCTAAATATATTTTGTTTATAAAATAAAACTAATATATCCCTTACAACACCAGAACTACAAATCTAAAACTTAAGTGTTAGCCAGGTATGGTAATCTCATTAATTGGGGGCTGATAATGAAGGAGATGAGTAAAAGGCCAGCCTGGGCTATGTAGAGAAACTTTGCTTCAATAAATAAATAAATAAATACTAAATCTAATACCATACCTCCCACTAAATTAAAATTTATCTAAAAATGCTGTTATTTTTAGCTCTCCAGCTACACTACATTTTTCAACTAAGTATAGATCAGGTCATATAATTTCATTTGTTGAAATTTGTGGTGTGTGTGTGTGTGTGTGTGTGTGTGTGTGTGTGTGTGTGTGTGTGTGTGTGTGTGCATGTGTGTGCTGTGTGCGTGCCACGCGCGTTTGTGTATGTGTGTGCTTGAACTTAGCAGCTAGTTACTCTCCCCGAGTTTCTTTTGTTTCGGCTAGGCTGGCTGCTTACTGCAATCCTCAGATCTCAGCATGAGTATTTTATGTAGCTAGGATTAGAGTCATGAGCCCCCAGCACCCAACTTGAAACACACCTCACATCTCTCTCTCTTTTCTTTTTGTCCATCTTGGAGCTTGAACTCAGGGCTTGCCTGCTGTCCCTAAGGTCTTTTGATTAAGGCTAGTGCTTTACCACTTTGAACCACTTTCAACTCTACTTCAGGTTATCTGGTAGTTAATGAGATAAAATCTGTAGACTTTATAGCCCAGGCTAGGATTACAGGCATAACTCATTAGCACTCAGCTTGAAACACATTTTTGACATTCAAAACCAATCATAAAATTATTCATTAAACACATGATAAAATCATAAGACAACTATATCTTCATTTTAAATTCACCCCAGTCTCAGAAACATTTCCATAGCTACAATTTGAGCCAAAGAAAAAGCAGAATCCTAATGTGGAATTCAGCACTGAGTGCAAATCTAGATAAATAGATACAAGAGTGTAAGTTATCAGAAACCTTTTATCATGAAGCTGACAAATGATTTGGCTGTGGAGGAACAGGAAAGAAGTGTAACCAAATAGAGGCTTATATTCGATGTGAAGTAAGTAAAAGACTGAACTATATCACCTGAGAGTATAGATGGGTAGGGAAACATAAGGGAGAACAATGAAATGGGTGGCATTGATCAATATGCATTATACTCATAATTTTTTGTGAAGATACATTGCTGCCTTTTTGTGGTTTTGAACCAGTAACTTTCTGGTGATCTGTTACAGAAGCAACAGGAACTAACATTCTTATCCACATAATCATGTATAAGAAATAATTACAAAAAATATTTCTCATTGGAAAGAACCATTGTTTTGTGTATCTAGTTTTCTATATGTGCAGTTTTAGTTCTGTATGGTTCTATAAGATTAGACACATTTAAAAATAGCTTAATTTCCTGACTTCTTTGAAAGGCATTTGGCTCACAAAATGTATTGACCTCTGATACACTCCACTTTTTACCAGAAGTGAAAAGACACAAAGTTTACTTCTTTTTCTACTGAAAGTAGAAAGCCTCATTTAAGAAGCTTATGGCTTTCAAACTTCATGCAAATTATAGTATGTGAACTCAATAAAGATGCAGTAGATATACCTTACAATATCTACCTGTTCTTAGCTATCCATTCCTTGTCTTTGGCCAGTATTATTATTTAGCTCATTACCAGCCTGGACTTCATAGTTCAGCTCTGCTCTCCTGAAGTCCTCCTCCTTTTTTGTCACTTGTCGGGCTTGAACTCTGAGCCTGGGAGTTGTCCTTCAGCTTGTCAGCTCAAGCCAAACACTCTACCACTTGAGCCTGACACGCTTTCCTTGCCCAGGCTGACTTTGAACAGCAATCTTCAGATCTCAGCCTCCTGAGCAGCTAGGACTACCACCAGTAGTAGGAACCACCAGTGCCTGGCTGGACCTCTTTTCTTTTCTTTTTTCTTTTTCTTTCTTTTTTTTTTTTTGGTCGGTCCTGGTCTTTATTAAGTTCTTAAATCATGTTTCGCTCCGCCAACATCTATATTAAATTAAAATTGGAATGTAATAAATACAGGCCTCCACTTCTAGTAACATACTTATTGTTAGGATTCTTGTGGTTCTTGAACTATGTAAATACCTCCAATTTCAGCTTTTTAGGTTTTGCTGGTTAATCAGAGATGAGTGTTGCACATGTTTTTCAGCACAGGGTATAATCTTATAGGCCAAGGCCTCTGCCACTTCCACCTCACTTCACCCAATCCCCACACTCCTGGACCCTTCTTCAGTAGACCCTCACTCCTGAACTTTGTTGTTGGTCTCAACTCATGGAAGCCTCCTGCAGCCATATCTGTACTTTTTCTCTGACTAAGAAGCTTTATCAATGAGCATAGGAACCCTAAAATTAAACTGCTATCAGTCTGGACCACAGAGTTTGCTATTTAACTGAATCTCTGCTCATAAACTAAGCTTCCATAACAGGTACATTCCTAAATATTCCTACAATTCCAATTCTTTCAGCACACAAATTTTCTTCTGTATTTTCACATGAAACAATCATCAAGAAATCACTTCAACTTCCTTATTCTCTTCCTGAAAAAGCACACTGATGAACAGTTTCTGTTTCATCATTCGTCACTATTTTTTCTCCTTTTGCAATCATGTTTCATTTTATGCCTACAATAATTAGCCTGTATCAACCTTTTCCTATTTTTCATTCATTCTTTTCCTCCACTCAAAATGTCATATTAAATTAAAATAAAAAAGTAATACATATATCACCCCCAATTTATTTTCCCAATAATAATTATTGTTGCATTTTTATGTGCTTTGTGAAGGCCATTTTCTTCCTCTCTTATTATTTTCTTATTATTCTTTCCTTCTGTTCTCTCATCTCTTCTCTCTTCTACCTCTGTCTTCTCTTCTCTCTACTCTTTCCTACATCTTCTATCTTCTCTCTCTTCCCTTCTCCCATCTCTCTCTCTTATAACTTCCAAGGTATACTTGAAGCTCCCAAATTCTCTTATTGCTTTTTGAGCTAGACTAAAAACACAAACTATACCACCAGTCAAGTTCCTTTTTTGTTCTTCCTTAGTTTTTAGATAATTGGAGGTAGATTCTTATGCATTTTTCTGAACAGGCCTGCTTTGAGTTCTTTTCCTCCAGTCTCCATCTCAAGGCCTCCTAGAATGACAGACATCATTTAACAGGGCCCAGGTTGTGCTAATTATCTACCACAACCTCTTATGGGCTGATACAATTTTTCTGTTCTGTTCACACGCTGAGCCTTGAAGGGTATTCATAAATGCTTCATTCCAAAATCTAGTGGATTTTGTGAGGTTCTCACTGGAATGGTCTTTTGGCCATTACTGAATTCACAAATGTTGCCCTGAACAATTTCTACATTATCTGACTTATCTCATTTTCACCTTCACTTATAACCCTTCTGATTTTATCTGTTCTTAAGTTTTCCTTACAATGATTCTAGGAAGTATGAATGACAGAAGTTTCCAGTAGGGTATACTTTACTGTGCTTACTAAAAATAGAAAGAAGAAATTTAAGATTATCTTGTGAAAATTTTAAAAACTCAAAAAATCTTATGTTGGCATAAAAGAAAATTCTTGACCTTCTGAAAAAGTTTAGTTTTCTCCATAAGAAGAATGCTTCTAAAGAAAGACATCATGAAGCAAGTTGATGATGGCTCATGTTTATAAACCTAGCTGGCATTCCAAGAATCTTAGATCTGAAGATTATAGTTCACAGTCAGCCCAGAGTAGAAAGACTGTAACCATCAACAATCTGGAAGTGCAATGTGGTTTCAAGTAGTAAAAGTGATAGGGCACTTGACTTGAGCAAAAAAACTCATAGAGACAACAGTGAGTCAAGACTAGGCACAGGCTTAAAGCTACTTACAAACACTAGAATAACTAAGAGAAGACCCATACTTTTCAAGTGGAAACAAGAAGAATCCAGAAAGAATTCCAGAATCAGGAACAGACACCGGAATATGGTCACAATATAATTTTATCTCAATAGCAATCTATTATGCTTTAATTCTGTAAGGTTTTTTGTTGTGAAAATACCATACATAGGGGTTACAATTACATGGGCAAAATAATGAGTACATTTCTTATCAAGCGTTGTAGCCTCCTCCTTTGTTTCCCCTTCCCATCCCCTTCCATCCTCCCCTCGCCCCCCAATCCTCCCCGCTCCACCGCCCACCTGCACCAAAATTGTAAAGTTCATTTTTCGAAATAACGACTTGTACATCTCATTGTTGCAAGGAGTCCCCCTGTATCCCTATTTAAAGGATTTGTTTTTCCCCTTCCCCTGGACAAATTATAACCGACATCAAATACAGTGGAAGCAGGGATTATACTGTGGGGGAGGGACATACAAAGCAACAAAGAAATAATCTTATAAATGTGTTAGAAATGATCACATGAAAGAAAAAAAAAAAACATTTGAATACATATCTTAGGGTTCAATTCTGTAAGTTTTTTTTGTTTTTTTGTTTTTTGGGTCCGGTCATGGGGCCTGAACTCTGGTCTGGGCGCTGTCCCTCACTTCTTCAGCTCAAGGCTAGCGCTCTACTACTTGTGAGCCACAGTGCCACTTTCAGCTTTTTTTTTCCTGCTTATGTGGTGCTGAGGAATCGAACTCAGGGCCTCATGCATGTAAGGCAAGCGCTCTACCACTGAGCCCCAATTCTGTAAGTTTTAAGAAGATAAATTTCCTTTTTTTCTCTCTTCTCTTCTCTGTCCTCTCTTTCTCATACCTTCTCTTCCCCTACTCTAATCCTCACCTTCACCTCATCCCACACACAATGCTCCATGTGAACGATTTCAGGATTGTCTTTAAAACTCCCAGAAAAAAAAATCCTTATTTTACTAATCTTTGCAATAAAAGAACATATGGCACAACAAGGAATTAAACCGTAGCTAATAATGCCTGCCTGGCTTGCACATTACAAAATAAGTGTAACTCAGAGCAAGATGATTAATACATAAATGGTATGTTAAATTTTAATTTTTTCTAAAAACATTTAAAAATTACAAATTTGTTTCCATTATTACCAGACGCATTGAGTTCAGGGGAATAAATTTCTGGGTATCAAAGATTGAAACATATGAGCCTGTGAGTTAACTACATTAACTGCAATGTGCTATCCTTGGTTTCCAATATCTCTTGTCCATTTCATATCAAAAACTGTATTTCATACACACTTCCAAATTTACAAAAATTTCATTTGTTTTATCATTGTTAAAATTAACAACAAAGCCTTTAACAGACTTTTGTAGTATCCAAATCTCCCTAGACTATGAATACAGTGGCCTCTAAGTGTTTGGGCAGGTACAACCAGAAAAATACAGCTGAAGATATTCTTCTAGAGCAATTTCCAATACAATCCTTCTTCCATCTGAAACGTGTCCATATTTCTGTCTGTAGGCTGATTTCCTTCAATCCCAACAGATTTGCCCATTAATCTCTGGGGACATTATTTTAGTGCATGTTTAGCCAACATCTCAAAACTATTCAAAATAATTTCTGTAAAACAATTCCAAAGACTTCTCAACTACATCATCAAGAATCACTACAACAACACAACAACTATATTTTGGACACCAACTTCCTTCATTAACTACTTCTCTATTCACTGTTACAAAACACATCATAAAACCACTTAAGAAACAAATTATATTGGCTTCCAATTTTCATTTAACATCTATGGAAAAGAATGGTAAAGTAAAGCAATTCATACCACAGTGGCCAGGAATCAAAGAAAAGGGAATACAAAAATGGGTTAGGCATAGTATACCTTAAGAAGATATTTCTTGGTGAACTACTTCTAGCTATGACCCACAAGCAACAATTTTGAGGGAGAGAAAAACCTGTTAGGTAAAAGTTTTTTTTTTTTAAAGTTGTGAATTGACATGGTAGGAGATAACATGTGTGCTCTCCCATGTTTCCTGATGGCTACCTATGGGGCCCCTTGAAACAAAGATTTCCAGAGCATAAAATAAAAATCTTTTATACTTAAGGTTGGCCACATATCCCCTGGAGGAAAAAGACAAACCACTAGTGGGACTTTCTTGCCTGAAAATAATATTGTGTATGTCGTCCTCCTCACCCTCCTCTTCCCGCTCCTCTTCCCCCTCCTCTTCCTCCCTTCTCCTCCAGCCTCTTCCTTCCTCCTTCTTCTTCTAAAACAGAACACTGTTAATTTCATTGTTGGGGCAAAAGCTCAGACACCTTGAATGCAGTGGTTTAATGAACACATAAGGAACCAACATCCCCGTCTCCTTCAAAAACTCCTTTTTTAAAATTTTGTTAGCCAGAAGCCTGTAGCTTACTCCTGTAATCCTAGCTACATGGGAGGCTGAGATCTGAGGCTCGAGGTTCAATGCCAGCCTGGGCAGAAAAGTTCGTGAGAATCTTATATCCAATAAACCACAAGAAAACCGGAAATGGTGCTGTGACTCAGGGGTAGCGCACTTGCCTTGATCTGAAAAGTACAGGGACAGCACCCAACCCGAGTTCAAGCTGACTAATAAATAAATAAGTAAACAAGTAAGTAAGTAAGTGAATAAATGTTATTGTAAATATGATGTACAGAGGAGTTACAGTTACTCAGGTAATGTGCACATGTTCTTTTGAATTGTGTTACCCCCCCTCCTTCATTCTCTTCTGAAAGACCAAGGCCTAAGCCAGAGTATACTTCCCTTCCTACCCAAGGAAACAATGTCTGAATGAAGAAAAGAATCCTATTTCAGTGTACCACATACTCTCTGTCATTTAAAAAAATCAGAAAATGATCATAATCTTTCCCTAGAGATATTTTCTTCATGGCTAAGTGTCCACAGAGGCCATGTATCCATCTTTCTGAGAAATTAATCATGTTCTATTGCTCTAACTCTGGATAGACTTTGTGGTTCCATGGATTGACAAAAGTTAAACCACAGGCAAATCAGTCATATCTTGGGTATTCAACAAGCTAATTCTCCCTAATTCCAAAGAACCCTTTCTCTAAAGAATAGTCCTTTATCTTCCATGCTCAGGCCTAAATTTTAAAAAAAAAAATAGTAATCATCTTTTGATGACCAAAAGGTCTATCTAATAATACCGTCAATTAATATTTACATGTATCATTCTTGTACACTGGTCAATCAGGGAGTAACTGTGAAAAAGGCTTTCTTTGTCACCAGAATTATAGAAAGCAATTGACTAGTTGTTATGGACAGCTCCAATTTGGAGCTCAACATTTATGCATGCTTAATGCAGTTAGACCCACACTTACTATGCACACTTATATTTTAATATGAAATGGCTTTATCATAAAGGTCATTATCAATTTAAAGGTTGACACCATATCTCAATCAGGTCTAATAAAAATACTGACCTTTTAAAACTAACTCTGGGCACTGGTTGCTCACAACTATTATCCTAATTATTCAGGAGACTGAGATCTGAAGATCACAGTTCAAAGCTAGCCTGGGCTAGAAAGTCCCCATAACTCTTATTTCCAATTAACCACCAGAAAACCAGAAGTGGTTCTGTGGCTCAAAGTGGTAGAGTGCTGCCTTGAGCAAAAGAGCTCAGAGACAGCACCCTGCCCCTGTATTCAAGCCAAACAACTCAAAACAACAACAACAAAACATAAGTCTGGCCAAACCAAGGGGAAAATAGGGGACAATTTTAAGTTCAAGTATCAAACAAAGTTTTGAGATTTGGTTAGTGATAGTTTATGGATTTTGATAAATCTGTTTTCTAACTTTTACAATAAACATACAAGTAGTATTGCTTTTCATTCTAGATATAGGGTTATTTTATTTTCTCTAAAACTGTCATCTGATCCAGGAGCCAGTGGCTCATGCCTGTAATACTAGCTACTCAGGAGGCTGAGATCTGAGGATCACAGTTCAAATCCATCCTGAGTACAAAAGTTTCTGAAACTCTTATCTCCAATAAACCGCCAGAAAACCGGAAGTGTCACTTTAGCTCAATGGTATAGTGCTCGCTTTGAGCTGAAGAGCTGAGGGACAGCACTTAGGCCCAGTGTTCAAGCCCCACGATCGACAAAAAATAAAACAAAACAAAAACAAAAAAACTGTGATCTGAGTTCAAAAGTTTTAAAATACAAGCTTTACAAAGTATAAAATTTTAAGAATACAAACTAAAGAAAGAAAAAGATTGTGAAGAGGAGATGAAGACATATGATGGAGAACATTTTGAGAAAAGGTTTCATGATTTTGTATAAGAAAAAAATCCTGGGAAGTGGCACTGTGCTCAAGTGGTAGAGTGTGACCCTGGAGCTGAAGAGCTGAGGGACAGTGCCCAGGCCCAGAGTTCAGGCCCCATGACTGACAAAAAGAAAAAAAGAAAAAAATCACGAAAGAGTAAGTTTACTATAAGAATTAAGACAAACCCCAGAAAGTTCAAGGAGATAATAAAGGGTAGGGGAGTATGTTTTCAAATATAGGTAAATAGATAGATAGAACTTACAAAATAATTACATGTGATTAGATTGGCTATAATTCAAATAATTGTCCATGGGTCTTACTTAGGTCATATTATTATGAAGCAAATGAGTTCTTACAAATATTCCAAAGTGACTTAGAAAATATTATCAAAGTAATTTCTTGTGTACTATTGAGTGATATCAATCTTTTGACTACTTGAAAAACTGTATCCTCAGTCAATATTCAATCAAGTGACATCTATCTCAGGATCTTTTATTGATCATCATACAACTAAGTATGTAAAAACTGTTGTTATGGGGCTGGGAAGGTGGCTCAGTGGTAGAGCACTTGCCTTGCATGCTCGAGGCCCTGGGTTTGATTCCTCAGCACCACAAAAGAAAAAAGAAAAAAAGCCAGAAGGGGCGCTATGGTTCAAGTGATAGAGCGCTAGCGTTGAGTTGAAGAGCTGAGGGACAGCGCCCAGGCCCAGAGTTCAGGCCCCATGACTGGACCAAAAAAACAAAACAAAACCAAAAATATTGTTAATTGTTGCTGTCTTTATATTTTAGTTCCTCTATATGAACCCATTTTAGGATACAAAGCTGACAAGATAGGATACCAACCAGGTACCCTTACATTAATTATACCACACCAATCAAGCTTTTGTCCATGAGTCCCTATTGCAGTGATAGCTTTTCAAACTTAATGGGTTCAAGGTAATCCCTGTTTGGGAGTCATTTCTATTTATCATACTGTTGCTGCAATTTGGCCAGTTTTATTGACAGATTCTCTCCTTCCTGGCCTGTTAGTATTCTGACTGAAATGTAGAATATTACATGAACTGAGATATCTCATCACAGCACTGAACAAAATCACTTTCTGGATACTTTCTCAGCAACAAGAAAGATCAAAGTTTATCATGGGACAAAGTTTATCAAGGGAACAAAGTTTATCAAAGGCCAACACAGAGCCACTTGAAAGAAATAACTGCTCAGGTAAGAAGTGATACTCCAAGTGAAGTCACTTGTGCTTATAATTTCAAAATTAACTAAAGGTCGAGAAAAATATTTATAAGCATAGTACCTGATGCTGATGCCTGTCTACGCCCCAACAAGATGGGAATTTGTACCCTTGCCTTTCTTTTTTTTTTGTATATAATATATTTTTATTGTGAAAACACTGTACAGAGGGGTTACAATTACATGGGCAAGATAATGAGTACATTTCTTATCAAGCATTATAGCCTCCTCCTTGGTTTCCCCTTCCTATTCCTTCCCATCCTCCCCCCCCACCCAATCCTCCCCACTCCCACCCCTCTCACCAAAGTTGTAAAGCTTGTTTTCGACATAACGACTTGCAAATCTCCTTGTTGCAATGGGTCTACCTGTATCGCTATTTAAACGATTTGTTTTTCCCCTTCCCCTCCACAAATTATACCGACATCAAATACAGTAAAAGCAGGGGTTATACTCTGGGGGAGGGACATACAAAGCAACAAAGAAATAATCTTATAAATGCGTTAGAAACAATCGTATGAAAGAAAGAAAATTTGAATATATATCTTAGGTTTCATTTACCTAACATCACATTATCTAATCTTTTCTGCTTCACTCACACATATATTAAATATTGCAAATAAGGGAAACCATGGGACCTATGTTTCTTTGGGCCTGGCTTACTTCACTTAATATAATTTTTTCCAAGCCTTTCCATTTCCTAACAAATGGGGCAATGCCATTCTTTCTGATGGAGGCATAGAATTCCTTGTCTTTCTGTCACCAGCTATTAATAAGGCTCCACAAAAAAAAAAAAAACCTGAGATATTCCTTTCCATATACGGTGCTAACAACTTGAAATACCATGAAGCCTAGATTAAGAAATAGAAGACATTTTTCATGTGATCTAGTCAACAATAATTTGTAGCTAATTACTTAGTCCAAATGTTTATAGATCTACAGTAACAAACTGACTTCCTAGCAGCTATGATTTCATTTTTAAAAATTCTCAAATACAGATATGTGGATACAGGCAAAGGGCATGTCAAAGGGATGTCAGAACAAATCTTGTTCAAACTAACATCTAGAATAATCCCCACAACACATATCAACTTAGACAGTAAGATCCTCAACATGGGTCTCAGGAGAGATACCTGGTTTGGATTGCCTTGACTATTACCTTTCCTGAGACCTCTATCTAATACAATAATTCTGGTATTTGGTCCCTCTAGTTTCAACCTGATTGTTAAGCTTGAGATTGGAGCCTATCAAGCTACAAATTGCCATTAAAAGAAACTTAATATAAATTGTCATTTGCAGTTTTAATGTATTCCAAAAGGACAACACACAAACTATATGCTATCTGCCTAAAAGACCCTTCCTTCTAGGAGGATGACAAACAAACTTGCTGCACTCTCCTCTCAGAAAAAGTGGCCTGGAGAAATCATTGCCAAGAGAGGCAGCATTATAGGGCAGGTCTCTAACAACCTGAATCTAATGGTTAACAAAAATAACAGCTTCCAATATTTTTCCAAACTTCAGTTTACCTGCACAAAAATAACAGCTTTAAAATTTCCCAAACTTCATTTTTATCCTGTGGAACTTTATCCACATGAATATCTTAGCAATAGAACGTGGTTTCATAAGAGCCACAAAACTTCCTCTCCACCAGAGGAAATACACTCATCGAAGCCCAACTATAGAATGAATCCTGCCACTGAAGTACAGATTATATAAAACAAAGAATTTAGCCAACCTACAGAAGCCCGAAGAAGATAGAGCACACCAAAAGATAAGAAAAAGGCACATCTTGTTGAAAAGAGATTCACTATGTCACATATTATTTAACAAAGAAAAAAAGGTACAGTTGCAGATTGAGAAAACACTATCCAAGGTCTGCAGGCTTGGGAATACCTGCCTGAGAGGAAAGACCAGAGGGCTGTGAATCTTTATCACTAGGACACTCTAGGAAATCTGTGTCTATGAGAAAAACAGCTCAAATAAATCAAAGAAATGGAATCATTTGAATGAGAATGAAGATGGTTTCTGCCAAACAGGCTTGGAACTCCCTGCTGAATCAAAGAATAGACACATAGCACCAGCCAGCAGCAAAATATCAGAGGTCCTTTCCTCCACCTAAAGTTTCAATTAAAGTTTATAATACACACAGAGGGCAATATTGCCAGAACCAAAACATCAAAATTTCTGTGTTTTATTTATTGACTCAATTGTTCAACTCTGGTTTTTCCAAATTGTAATTTATAATAAGGCCGTTTAACTTCACCAATCATTTAATCCATTTAATATTTGATTTCTCTCTTCTTTAGTCTCTATTTTGTTTATTTTTAAACTGAAGCTATCACATCTGAATCACATCCTAACAATCCTTTCTTTGAAATATATTTCCATCCCTTCATTGCCACTTCTCCTCATCTATACTACCCATACCTCATCATCCAAGATATAAACAAATTCAGAGAGGATGGATGAAAAAAGACCTTACAAACAAACTCATCAGGAATTAAGGAGTAACTATACTTATAACGAAATCAATTGCAGGTCAAAATCAGTAAGAAGAGACTAAAATATTATCACCTCATATAAAAAATGGAATGAATGTTCCATGAAGAAGAAATTATGGGGGTCAACATGTATTCACTTAATAGAGGAATACCAATTCAACAAACAATCCTGGACTTACCAGTACTGACAAAATCCAAAATAAATAAAAAAAAATAATAAAACCCATTTTGTTTTATTATTATTCACATCTAAGGTGAATCTCTTCTTTAGTTAACTGGTTTTTTGGTGAGAGTGAAATATGGATATGAATCTAAGTAACTTGACTGCCATCTTGGCATCTTGCTATTAATTATAGATGGGGACTTTCCAAACTCTAGAGGTTATAGAGGACAATCTTTGGACTGTAATAATTGTCATGGGCTCCAGGAAACTACCACTTCATCTAGGTAATTGGGGTCCTGATTGTCCTTTATTTTCCCTATGAATCATCACTTTATTAAAATTAAGTATCCCCACCTAATCATTTAACCTATATATTATCACTTTGTTAGAGTTAACTATCCCCACCTATTTTGCCTATGTATAACCATTTTATTAAGAATAAGTATATTCACTTTGCCTTTGTATAACCACTATTATTAGGAATAATATCCTCATTTAGCTTGTTTTGTTTTATGAATGACACTTTTGTTAGATTGTTAAGATTTGGTCTTCACCTCAAGTACACGTCCTTGTCTTTAGAAACTATGTGCTAGCTCTGTTCTGGGCTTCTGGTCTTTCAGACAGGAGTCCACCATGCAGTCGCTGGCTTTTTAATAAATACTCCAAATTCGACCTTCTAAATTGTGGCATCTCTGAATCCCAATAATTGAGAATACCTTACAACAAGAGTACATAAAGTCTTCCATTAACAAACACATTTTACAAACATATATACATATAGATATACCTATATATCTATATGTATATATACTTATATATCTGAATGTATATATATATATATATATATATATATATATATATATTTCCTCTAATATCAGGAAAAAGACAGGATATTCATTTTCTCTACTAATTTCCAATAAAGTGCTGAAATTCCTAACCTCAGCAATAAAAGGAAATGATACAAAAGGAACCCAAAGAGGGAAAGAAGTAAGGAAATTATCCTCATAAACAGATAAAAACTTACTTCTGAAGGACCTAGATAAACCCCTCATTCTCAGGTGCTGAAGCCAATGAATACTTACAGCAAATGAGAAGGAAAAGAAAGGAAAAGTAAAGGAAGGAAAGAGAAAAAAATCCATTCTTTCCCATATATGAAAAAAAATGAAGTTGAGGATTAAATTGGGAAAGAAATGCTCTTTGTAATAGTCTGAAAAAAGTAAATTAAAATACCAAGTAATCAATATATATATATATATATATATATATATATATATATATATTGATTACTTGGTATATATATTATATATATATATAATATTATATATAATATATATACATATATTATATATATATATATATATTAACAGCTGAAGGACCACTACAACTAAAACTATAAAATATTGAAGAAATAAACTGAAGAAATGATTAGGAGTGAAAATACCTCCAAGTTCTCAGACTTGCAAAATTATTATTGTGAAAATGGACATACTGCCAAAGGAAATCTACAAATTCAGTACAACATACATAAAATCCCAATGTCATTGTTGACTGAGATAAAGACAATATAAAAATTCTAATGAAAGTTCTAGAACAACAGAAGGAATTTTGGGTAAATTAGCAATAATGAACGAAGGTATGACATTCCAAAACTTTAACTTTACAATGAGCTACAGTAGCAAGTAAGATTGGTACTGGCACAAAAATAGGTTTGAAGACCAGTAGTATAAACTAGAAGTCGCATTAATAAACCCATATACTTGCATGCATCTGGGATTTGATAAAGTAGTAAAAAGTACATGTTGGAAAAAATGGCAATCTTTAACCAATGGTGTTAGGAAAATTGGATATTTGAATATGGCTGGCACCTTATTGGTTACAAGGTTGGGTGGCAGGACCTAGCATCTTGTCTTCTTGCTGGGGGAAGGAAATGCCCCCACCCATCACCTACCTCCCAGGTGATGGGCATGCCTGGAACCATGGAGGCTGTAGCCAGCACTTGGCTGAGAGGTTAATGAATCTGTCAGTCCATTGCCTGGGACTGGGAATTTCCTGTGGCCCTGCCCTGGGCTTGGGCCCTATTTAGGCCCAGACCAGCCTAGCTGCCTCTACCATCATGTCTCCATGATCCTGTCCTGTGTCCTGTCTTCTGGCTTGTCTCTGGTCATCATAAAATCCCAAATATTGTTCTCCATCAGAGCTGAATTAGCTTGCTGGTATTGTTTTTGTTCTTTTCTTCCTCTCTCTCGTTTTTCATAATTCTGTTTTGTGTAGTTGAGTGCAGCAGGCCTTTGTAACCAAGGTCTGCCTGTAGCCTGCTAATTGTATAATAAAGACTCCAATATTTTATATTTGAAAATGTGGCTTCTGGGATGATTCACATTATAACACATCCATATGTAAAAAAACCAAAGCTGGATCTCTTGACTGTCACACTGTCTACTCAAAATGGAACAAACACTTCAATTTAAGACCTAAAATCTTGAAACAAATACAAGACTGGTTAGGAGGAACACTAAAACTACTGGCATATTAGGAAGGAACTTTCTGAATACAGACCAGGGGTTCAGCTTATTGATAATTGAGAAATCATTTTGTAACAAGGCAAAAAATTTCTGTACAGCAAAGTTTGTATTTAATCAAGAAAAAAAAATCAATGTACTGATAGCCAAAGTACAGCCATTCTGGACTTTTGAAGTCCTTTACTGAAAGTATCCATTGTAAAGGCCTTTACTGAAAGTATCCAATGTGAGGACTTTTACTGAAAGTATGAACTCAGGTTCCTGGAAAAACTGCAAAATGTCCTAATAACATTCTGCCCTAGCTACAGCCTAGCAATAGCCATCAGTGGATGACAGGAAGGTACCTAAAGCTCCAGATGTTTCTTAAGATAACATAGTTAACATAGTTTGCTGCTTAACAACTTAGCTCATGCACGCCAGCCAATAAGATTGTTACAAGATTCACTCAGTAAATTTCAACCAATCATATAACCCTTAAGTTGGAACCCCCCTACCCTTGCTAAACTGAGAAGTCAGGGCTCTCAACTCTGACCTGCTCCACAGGTGCCCGTTGTGAGTCCAGGCTGGAGCTTGCAATAAATGACTCTCGTGTGCTTGCATCAGAATCAGTTCCTTGGTGGTCTTTGGGAATCCTTATCTGGGCATAAGATCTCAAAATGGAACATCTTTATCAGCTATACATCTGACAAGGGCATAATATCCACAATAGACAAGGCACTCCCAAACTAAGCTGTCCTAAATTCAGTAAACCAATGATTGGACAAAGAAATCACAGAATTTCTCACAAAAAGAAGAAAGAATTACCAATAAAGACATGAGGAAATGCTCAAAATTCTCATTTTAATATGAATCAAAGTAATATTGCGATTTCATCTTACCCCTGTGAAAGCATCCTATATCAAGTATACAAAAAATAAATGCTGGTTGTGAGTTGAGGAAAAAGGAGCTTTATTATACTGTTAGTGGGAATGAATGTAGTGTAATATTCAGGAAGACAGATTAAATATTCCTAAAAACTCAACATAAAACTAGCTTGTGATCAAGCAATACCATTTTTGGTCATCTATCCTGAATATTACAAGTCAGTTTGCAGTAAAGACTCTTGAACATCTATGTTTCTTTTTTCACAGTTTTCTATAACCAAGGAAATCAAACCGCCCAATGCTTTCTGAACGGATAATGAAAATGTTGTGTGTATTATATATGTATATATATATATATATATATATATAAACACTTTTAAATCACATGTATAGCATAAATTATTACTCCTTTTAAATTCTTTAATAACTGATTAATAAGAAAAGTCAAAGGAATAAAATTGTTCTCTTGCTTTCCCTTATCTAGTTTTCCTGAATCATGTCTCTCTACTTTGTGTGATCACCTCCAACCATAGGCTACAGAGAATTACTAAACCTGGAAACTTGCTACTCTCTTCTTGAAAGGTTCTTCAGTTGTTCCACTCAGTATGATTATATCATCTTCTGCCATCAAAATAAATATAACACAATGGCTACCACTCAGAGTGCCATTTATTCATTCATTAGTTAACAGATTTAGCTGAGAGTAAAGCACTGGGTAACTGTATTCATACACACACCTGTTCTCCTATGTCAGTTGAGGCCTCATTATCAACCAAAATAAAACCTTAAGTTCTATGACAAACAGCTGCTTGTCTCAAAACATGGCAATTGCTTCTGAGAAAGCAAATATTTTTAAGCGGTACACTTAAGAGGACTTCTTAGGGTAACAAAACTAAACATGTTGCAATGTACAGAGAAGACATTATAAAATCAACTAAGACTTCACAATTGCTGTATGAAAGACAATCAGTCATTGACACTTTATTGGTTCAAACGTATTGTGTGGTCTATTTGTTCGTTGCCAGACTTATCAATCACACCAATCAACCATCTATGTAGTATTCTTGACTTCCATATTGCACCCTCCCTCTCTGTTTTCTTTCTCTTTTTCTTTTTAAAATGGAAACCATCACATCTGAACCATAGTTTCTACAAGTTAATCCTCTTTCAAATTGGGCTGTAGATCCCAACTGTGTAAAAAGTTAAGGGATCCCAGAAACCTAAAGAGGAGAATGGGCAGCCATCTTACAACAGCCTGAAAAGACCACTGACAGCAACTACTATAGGAAAAGTATTTTGGAGAACGACAGTACACTATCTTCTAGAGTCTGGTTTAACAAGGAAAGCTACAGCTAAAGATTCTTAAAATTACTCTTTGTAAGCCTAATAGCTATTAATCTGTATAAGATTATCTCTGGTTTCTCCAAGTTGTAAATCAGAAGGAGGTGATTCAACTTTCAATCATACCACACTTATCCCCATTTTTTCTTCCTTGCTCTTCTTAAGGGAAATGATTGTATCTGAAATATAATAGCCACCAATTATTCCTTTCTTCCTTTCTTTTTCTTTCTTTCTTTCTTTTTTTTTTGCAGTCACATGTTTTAAACTCTGGGCTTGGGCACTGTCTCTGACCTCTTTTGTTCATGGATGATGCTCTACTACTTCGAGCCACAGCTCTACTTCTGGTTTTCTGGTGGTTTTAGAGATAAGAATCTTACCAATCAATCTTCTCCATTTAATCCTTGAGCTTCATATCACCACACTTTCCCCCCCCCTTTTTTTTTCACACTTCTTTAATGGAAATCATCTTATCAGAACCATATTTCCCAACAATTATTGCTATCATATCTGAGTTTCAATCCCTGTATACAGTAATATATATTACTCATGTATCTCCCACCTCCATTCCCTAATTTTTATCAATAACAAACCACCTTCTAATAATCTGCTCAAAATATGATCATTTGTTTTTCTGTTCTATTTCCTTTGCTGTGTTTTTTATTTCAGCCATCTATTTCCTGTTTCTGAATGTCCTATTGGCTAATGTACTTCTTTCTCTTCTTCTATTATCCTTTCTCTTTTTTCCTTGTCATTCCTCAGACTCCTTATTATTGAAGTTTGCACCTAAACATCTGTGTATGCATTTATTCTTTTCTCCACAGTTTCACAATACGGGGTCAATACAACATTAGATACCTTTCCCCTCCCCTGAATAACTCATTTCATCTCCCCACTAACCTGTGCTGTAAATACCAACTCTCAATACTTCCCAACCTATATTGTAAAATACTTCCAATTATTCCAACAGAACTTCCCCTTCATCTCTGAACTACTCCGACTCTGTGAATTATAACCTTCCAGAACAGGAAGTCTCTCAGGAAAATTCATATATTTATACTAATTACTTATTTTTTTCAAAAGTCAAGGGTACAGGATAGATTCTATAAGTGTTACAGGGTACAGGAAAAATCATGAACAAATTTCATGTACTTGAGTTAAAGTAAATTGAATATTGAGTGATGTAATGACAATAAAAGTAAGAAGATTTGTACATATATTTAAGAGATGATCCATGACACACACACACAGAAAATGAATTCAAACAACACTAAAGTTCTAAAAATGTCATATCCTGTATTTTAAAAAGTCCTTGATTCTAACACAATAGTATGATATGTACAAAAATTGGTAAATAAGTACACAACAAGCATGAAAATAAAAAATACAAATAAGAAACCACTATGCATGGTGACAAATGCTTCTTATTTTCAACATGCTGGGTGCTAAGGCAGAACAATTGAGTGTTTATGGACAGCCTGTGCTAAAATAATAAAATTCTGTGGGAAAACAAAACCAAACAAACATAAGAATAAAAAAGTTTGTATGTGATCAACTCAAAGAAAAAATAAAAGTAATAACTCAGGGACACATAACATAGCAACAGATTCTCAAGGGGAATAAGGGAAGATTAAATTTGGCATATAACCAAAAAACCACTCAGAAGAAAGTCAAAGTAGAAAAGTACATAGAGGGGGAAGAATGCTAACAGTTCTCTGGACCAGGAGAGGGAATAAGAAGTCAGCAAGACTATTGATTTTTATCAATTTTTATCAAGTTATCCAACCTAGGGATCCGTAAACTCAGTGGTAGGAAAAATAAACCAAAATAAAGAGAAAATAAGTGAAATGAGGCAAAGCCCTCAATCAATTTTCCTATTTTGTAAAATATGTGGTTTCAACTAGAGAGAAAATAATGCTAATAACAATACCTAACTGCTAGCCAGCTACTGGAGGTTCACACATGCAATCCTAATAACTCAGGAGACAGAGATATGAGGACTGCAGTTCAAAGACAGCCAGAAGGTCAATCAGACCTCTTACTCCAATTGCACAGCAAAAAACTGAAGTTGTGATGCAAGTTGTAGAACTCCAGATTTGAACAAAGAAGCTGAGGAAATGAGATCCTGCATTGAGCTCCAGTTCTAACATAAAGCACACCTCAACAAATAACTAGTATGTTGCTGGCAATAATAGGAAAGGTACTACATTTAAATCTGTATTTCATAGCTAAAATATAAATAAATTCATATATAGTTTAAATGAAGTCATGAAAGCATTTTAAGAAAACAGACATCAAGTTTTCTAACTGGTGTCAGGGAAAAATCTAAAAGCAAAACACAAAAATAAAAAGTAAGAAAACACCAAAAAATATTTGAAAAAATCATTTTTATATGCATGATAGGGTGACCTCTACAGTGATTGGTTAGTTCCTTTTCCTCCCCTTTTATGCCATGCAGGTTTTTTTTGCTTTAAAAATGTTTGTTGTGTGATAATAAATTCCTGCTTGACTTGACTCCCTGCTGCATCTGTCTGTCTCTGAGGCTAAGGGAGGCTGGGGAATGGGCAAGTGGCCCACTTACCTGTCCTCGGACCTTGTCCATCTTCCATGAGATGGACAAAAACCCAACAGATATGTTTATGGTTTATAAAAATTAATTTGCAATACATTTGATAGTTAATATCATAAACTTTTTAAAAGGTTTTAAAGCCTTTAGATACAAGTCTGCAGGCAGCAAAATGAATACTACAATTTTTTTTAGTTGTTTTTCAAAACTCACTAAAATGAAATCTTTCTAATCTACAGTAGTGGCTCACAATTTTAATCATAGCATCTCAGAAGGCTGAGGGTCTTAGCTCAAAGACAGCACAAGCAAGAATGTCCTTAAGACTCTCATTTCTAATTATACACCAAAAAGCTACAAGTAGAGGTTATAGCTCAAGTTGTAGAGGACAATAAACTACAAAGCACCAGTAAGGCCCTGAGTTTCCTCCCCAGTACTGGCACAAAAGACAAAATAAAACATATTTTTAATCAAATGAAATAAATTCATGTATTACTGAGAGTAATATAAATTGTCATAAATTTTCTAGAAGGCCCATTGAAAATATGTATGAAAAGCACTAAATGCACAAATGTTCTTTAATCAGTTGGCCTTTTACTCAGTGTAGCAAACATTAAAATTAATGCAGCTTGGTAAGATAAAGTATTACTTATCTTAACTTAAAAATACTATTATAAGTTATTAAAAGTTGCCACCAGTATTTCTCATTCTCAGTTCTTGCTTCCTACCTCAACATATAAGATAAACTAATATTATTAAATAACCAATATTATCTACTGCTTAGCAAGAACTTATCCAGCGACTGAAGGAAAATAAACTCCTCCAACAGCTCACTCAAAAAGTTCACTTCATCTTCTACCCCACAGTACATTGATTCACTCTCAATTCACCTATTGCCTTAATAAATATAATCCTTTTCCTGCTTCTAGTGACTAAAAATCCAAATGGTCATCTTCTTCATAAACAACCTCAGTAAAGATATAGCACAATTACATCCTTGGACTCACATGACTTAACCAAAAGAAAACTTCAAGTAAAGAGGTAGCAAGACATTTGTGAATGGAATATATAAATTAATCTATTCCATTACCATTTGCTCTATACCTGCTGCATGAAAGCAGGACACATTTTCTAGAGCTAGGATTATAACTCAGAAATCAAGACTCAAGTTCAGGAATAAATATAACAAGCACTTTGGAAAAACGAGGAGTGGAAGGGTATCAATTCGTTATCATCACAGTGATTGAGAATTGTATCCTCCCTTCCCTCCCTGAGTCTCACTGAAGATTATGTGACAGGGAATTTCTTCTTTGCAAAGAGCACAGAGTTCATTTTGAGATTCCAGCCAGCAACATTTTCTGGATTATGAGGGAGAGAGGTAGCTTAGGTGCTACCTATCATCTGTACCTAGATACTGAATCCCCTTACATAAAATCCTCTGTATTTATTCAACATTTTCAATGGCATGCTAATTTCTTTTATTGTTTCTTTGTTCATTCTTTTGGTTTTTGATTGTAAAAATACTGAACAGAGGAGTTACAGTTACATGAATATGGTAATGAATACATTTCATATCAAGCATTATTAGCTGCTATTTTTTTAATATCTTAAATTTCTTAATTATTTTATTCGTGCCTTAAGAGGACTAGAATGGAAAAAAAACATTTTCCCACCATGAGCTCATATTTACTCTAAGATGCCAAAACTGCTTATAATTGTGTATATTTCTCCAAACTCATTTTTCTGCTATGGCTCCATGGATTGAATATCTTTATATGCCAATTAAATTTGGTATGCCACACATGCAATAACTGACCTAGGGTATGAGGTTGCCATGTTTCTATTTCTCACTGTATATGTATAAACATATATATGTTTATACAGAAGCCAATTTCTTTTCATTCTAATTTATATGAATTGGAATTTTGTCCAATTTCGTCCAAGTTTTCTGGTGTCAAGTAGTTTTTTATACTTTGAACACAGTGTGAATCACATGTCATACACTCAACTTTTATGGAGAAATTTTTGCCAACTGTGATGTGGTTTATCTACCAGATTCCATCCATGCGGGAACCATATGGCAAAGGTGCTTTCTATCTATGCTACATTTCGTTTTGTTAGTCACTGAAGAGTTAGTGACTGCATTTTAGGTACAGGTTCAATAGTAAGAGTGGGGCAATAAGATGCCTTAGAGAATAAGACTATTAACATGTGATAGTTATACTGGCATAAATTTGTGTGCGTATGACATCACAAGGCTGATAGCTCATCACAATTTTATCATAGCTTAGTGTTCAGACAAACATGAATGCTAGAGTTGTACTAAAAAAATGCAGATGCTAATCTTACTGAATTCTGTTCAGGATGTGACATTGCTGCTTGCTATTATAGCTACAGTAATCCAGAGGGCAGTGGATTTCAGTATGGCCAAAGATTACTTCACTTGTGAATCTAGTCATTTGGGTTGAAATCATTGACTATTTTTTTGTTTTAATGCTCATTTTGATAATGCTGCTCCATAGCTATTTTCACCTCTTGGACCACCAAAACTTACTGTGAGTTAATCTATTTTCATTGAGAAGCACCATATAAGGTACTGTATTATTTTGTTTCTGATTATTTCTATTTATTCATTTATTTAAAAAGCTGCCAGAAAGAAAGTTTCCACTAAAGGAAAAGGGTGAAGACATATTTTTATTTTTATTTATTTTATTTTTTTTAATTTTATTTGTGAACATACTGTACAGAGGGGTTACAATTACATGGGCAGGATAATGCATACATTTCTTAACAAGCATTGCAGCCTCCTCCTTTGTTTGCCCTTCACTTCCCTTCCAAGCAACACCACTCTCCCCCACCCAATCCTTCCCCCTTTTCCCCCCACCGACATTGTAAAGCTCGTTTTTGACATGACAATTTGTACTTCTCATTGTTGCAACAGGTCCATCTGAATCCATAAACGACTTGTTTTTCCCCATCTCCTCCACAAGTTATACTGACATCAAATATAATTAAAGCAGGGGTAATACTGTGGGGGAGGGACATACAAAGCAACAAAGAAATTATCTTATAAATGCGTTGAAAACACATGAATGAAAGAAGAAAAAAAACATTAAAATACATATCTAAGTGTTCATTTTCCTACCATCACATTACCTAATCATTTTCCTACCATCACATTATCTAATCTTTTTTGCTTGACTCATACATATACTAGATATTGAAAATAAGGGAAACCACGGGACCTGTGTTTCTTTGGGCCTGGCTTACTTCACTTAATAAAATTTTTTTCCAAGTTTTTCCATTTCCTAACAAATGGGACAATGTCATTCTTTCTGATGGAGGCATAGAATTCCATTGTGTATATATACCACATTTTCTTGATCCATTCATTTACTGAAGAGCATATGGGTTGGTTCCATATCTTAGCTATGGTAAATAATGCTGCAATAAATATAGTTGTGCTGGTAGCTTTAGTGTGGTCTTGTTTGTAAACATTTGGGTAAATGCCCAAAATTCTGTTCACATCCCCTCCAGCATCTGTTGTTGTTAGAGTTTTTTATTTTTGCCATTCTAACTGGAGTGAGGTGGTATCTCAATGTTGTTTTGATTTGCATTTCTTTTATGGCTAGGGATGTTGAGCATTTCTTCATGTGTCTATTGGCCATCCTTCTTTCTTCTTCAGAGAAGTTTCTCTTTAAGTCTTTAGCCCACTTATTTATTGGGCAGTTGTTTATTTGAGGATTTGTTGTTGGGGGATTTAATTTTTTGAGTTCCAAGTATATTTTAGATATGAGACCCTTTTCCGTTGTATGGCTAGTAAAGATTGAAGACATATTTTTAAATTAAAAAATCCCATCAGAGCTCCTGAGTCTGTTTCCACCATCATCACTGCAAAATCAATGTTCTACAACGGAGTATATTACCAAAATGGTGATGATGTTTCTGTGATTGATAATCAACATGGAAAGCTCTACTATGCTCAGATCAGGGGTTTTATCTATGACCAGTATTGAGAGAAGAGCGCAGCACTGATGTAGCTCATTCCCACTCTCTCTAACCCCACAGATCAGTTTGATCCTGTGTCTTATACCATATGGCCAGAGGAAGACCTTCCCAGGAAGATGGAATACTTGGAATTTGTTTGTCATGCACCATCTGAGTATTTCAAGTCAAGGTCACCACCATTTCCCACTGTCTCCACCAGACCAGAAAAGGGCTATGTATGGACTCATGTTGGATCTATTCCTGCAATAATGATTAGGAGACAGTTACCAAACACTTGTAGTTACAACTAAAACTGAGGCTGGGAAACTCAGTAATATATCCCTTACCCAGCATGCCTAAAACCCTGGGTTCAAAACAAACAAAAAAATCCCAAAAGTGGATTTTTTATTTTCTTATATTTATACAATTCTGAAGAAGATAACTTTTTCCACGAATTGCTTTTTTTTGGTCGGTCGTGGGGCTTGAACATGAGGCCTAGGTGCTGTCTCTGAGCTCTTTTTGCTCAAGGCTAGTACTCTACCAATTTGAGCCACAGCTCCACTTCCAGTTTTCTAGTGGTTAATTGGAGATAAGAATCTCATTGACTTTCTTCCCTGGCGTGGCCTTGAACCATGATCCTCAGCTGCTAAGTAGCTAGGATTACAGGAGCCACCAGAGCTCAGCCCATAAAATTCTTATATGGGAAACTAAAAAGTGTGTTCCCAATGACCTAGTAATTGTTAACAAATTCTGCCAAGTCTCACATGGGGCAGATTCAGCTCAACCAGTCATGATGGAGGTTCTTTGATCAGGCAGGACCCCATTTCCCTGTTTTATGTGGATATGTTCTGCCCTCAGAACAATTTCCAGCAAGTCTCTCTCCCTCTTCTGTATCTTCTCTATGAGGAGCCCTGGTTGGCCCTTTCAAGCTAGCATCCCGTCTTTGTGTCTACTATTTCCACGCAGACATTTCTTTGTCAGTACATGGGCTTGAACCTCACACTTGGCATTGTATTGCTTGATTCATGCCACAAAAAGTCATGACATAGAGAAAACAAAATGTATTTGAAGGTGAATGTTAGCTTTCTGTTTGTGTATCTTCCCAGGCAAAGGATGCAATTTCTGAGAGATCATTAGGAGTAGGCACGATCTGTTTTTCTTCATAATTTACCAGAAACTCAAAAAATGGATTATATTTTTATATAACTACAAAATATTCAGTTTTAGACTTCTCCTCAAAGGTTTAATCAAATAAAATATTGCCTTGATCAACAATAAAAAAAGTAGTGTGGGCTTCCTTTAATGATTATTTCTAATTCAGATTAAAATAGGCCTGAAGAAAGTTTATCTGTAAAGCTGGAAATTCTGATAATTACTCTAATTCCCTTATACATAAAATATTAAAGCTTTCTATACATGTTCCTAATAATTAAATGTACCTGATTTGTATGTAAACTTCTTCTATTGAAATTTTATTCTATACAATGTTTTCTATATATGACGTACATATTTTATATCTATTATACTATTTTATTATTGAATTAGATGTGTGCACCTATTATGTAATGTTTTTTATGACTTTATTCTATTTAAATTTCAATTTTATCAGTAAGGTTTTGTCTCCCTCACATCCTTACTTCTGATCTTATGCCAGCTACTCTTCTTATTCTTACTGTCCTCCACAGGTGCTCATACGTACTATGTATTGTTGAAATCTCCTATGGTGTGATCTTACCTTATGGTCCTTATTCATTGTCCCTTTGCTTTCTTTCCTTTGTATATTAATACTTGGCAGCTTAGGAATTTTACTTGTGCCATCTTCCCCTTTTTGTGTATTCTAGATGAAAGTGTACATCTGTGATTATTTGTGTCACTGTAGGTTTTAATATTTGGCTCTCTACCTTAATATTTTGTGTTAATATAACTAACTGGCTGCTGTAGTTATTTTCTGAATTATAAATTTGTTAGGCCAATTTGAATATGATCATTATGCTACATATTGTGAGCTTCTTCTAATTCTAAATTCTTCTAATTCTAAAGATCTTTGCCACTGATTTCATAAACATTATGTGTCCATTTGTGTGATCACAAGGCTTCACCATCTGTGACAGCCTGTAAATATATACCGCCTGTTGCTCAATTACATACTGAGTGCAAGTACCACAGCAATGATTTCTGCATGTCGTGCAGCCAGTGAGGTGCCTTACTCCATGAGGCATGTGACATCCTGAGGTTTGGGGCATGCTGCTATCCTTGGGCCACGGGGGCTAACCCATCTCAACCAGGGATTAGGGAGGTTATTTGACCAGGCAGGACCCCATTTCCCAGTTTATGGGTGGATATGTTCTGCCCTCAGAACGAATTCTGGCAAGTCTCACTCCCGGCTGATACAGCTCAATCAGCCCTGATGGGGGGTCTTTGACCAGGCAGGACCCCATTTCCCAGTTTTGGGGTGGATATGTTCTGCCCTCGGAACAATTTCCGGCAATTCCCTCTTCATCTTGTGTATCTTCTCCTCTATGAGGAGCCCTGGCTGGACCTTTCAAGCTAGCATCACATCTTTGTGTCCACCATTTCCAGGCAGACACTTCTTTGTCAGTATATGAGCTTGAACTCACACTTGGTATTGTACCACTTGAATCATGCCTTTACTTTTGACAGTTTGCTGGTAAATTGGAGATAAGAGTCTCTGGGATTTGTCTGCCCATGTGGGCTTCAAACCAAGATTCTCAGATCTCAGCCTCCTCAGTAGCTAGGATTACAAGCATGAGCCCCCAGTGCCCAGCTTTTTAGCTAACCAGGTTTTGATCAATCTGGATAGCAGCAAACTCTTCAGGACGCAGCTCTATGTACTGGAGCAAAGGTACCATACATCATATGGTAATAAGTCTCGCTCGTTTTTATCTTGATCAGCATGGAGTTTCAGCTCAGGGCATGGGCACTATCCTTGAGCATTTTCCAAGGCTAGGGTTCTATCACAATGAGCCACAGCTACACTTCCAGTTTTCAGGCAATTAATTGCAGATACATGTCTAATGGTCTTTCCTGCCCTGGGCAGGCTTTGAACCTAGATCCTCAAATCTCATCAACTTGAGTTGCTAAGACTATAAGCATGAAGCATCAACACTCAGCATCCATATTGTTTAATAACTCAAAGCTAGCCAAATATATTTGTCAAAAATATGTACTTTTTGATGTATGTGGAAATTCTCTTCTGTGTAACCCTTCTGGAAGAAATTATTTTCTTGGTCCTTAATGACCTGGGGCCATAATCTTGTGCCATCATGATATCTAATTTCAATTGAGCCATAAATGTTGCATAATGTAGAGTTCTGTTTGGAAGGAAAAGATATATGTTCTTACTGCATATTGTTATTTTGCTCTCCCTGTGAAGTACTGTGACTTCTTTGCAGTATTATATGTAGTAGTTTGTCTGGCTTTTGTTTCCTGGTTAGATATAGTGCCTCAATTGCCATAGATTTGTCAGTCACTGTCTTTGGTGTATCTCTGAAATATGATGACCATGTAACTACTAAAAGTTTGCAAGTGGTATATTGTCTGATTTTCATTCCCTCAATAATTCACATTCACTTTCTAAATTCCTCGATAACTTGCATTTTTATGCTGCTAATATTTCCCTGTCTTGCTCATTATTATATTATCTATATAAGAGAAGATGAATTAGTTTTGGAAGAATACTATTGAATACACTATTGTGAAATAGCTAGTGGGAGTATTATAAGTAATATTGTTTATCATATGGAAATTTAATTCACTATAAGTATTACAAAGCAATTCCCCAATTTTTTGACAATTGTTTAATTAAACTTATTGTACAATAAGATGGAATTCTAATTATACCAATCTATCCTGAACAAACCATGTGAGAAGCATTGATGGATCTTTCTACAATGTCAGTGTTAAGTATTACTTTCTAGCATTTAAAAAAATTATGAATGAATTATTCTAAATGAAGAAAGACACATGGGAGTTTACTGCCTTGTTTAGTTTTCTCCACTGTACTGTTAATATTTATCATCTATTAGTTTGCAAAACTTTTTTTAATGTGTTACACTTCCAGGTATTTATTTTTCCAAGGGCTCCCATAATCTATATATAAATAATTTCACAGGAGTAGGAAATGTGTTAGGTACTATATTTTTGCTAATCTACATTAAACAATTTTACATATTTTATTGGCCATCTTTTTTAATACTATTAGTACAAATTTAATGTTGAGACTATTTCTACCTTCAATGATATTGGGTCACTATTACAGCAAATTTTCCTATTTTTGTTGGACTATGGATTTTCTTAGTGATACTATGGCTTTTATCAGGGATACTGTACACTAAAAATATGTGTGTGCTTATTTTTTCTTCTGAATTTCTATTGCTAATTATATGTCAGGCCTATTATTCACTGATATTATGAAGCTATTTCTGATCTGTATCTCATTTGGCTTTTGAAATTTTTTTCATGTTTCTATAGCTCTCATTTTGCATATTTCTTTGTTGGTTACTCTAAGAAAGGAACTTTTCTCTGAAAATTATCTCTATTTTCCTGAATTTGATTTCACATGTAGTTATTTAAGGTCCAGTTTGCCTTGGTTTTAGGTTGTGCCTCATAGTGTTTTCTCTGTTGAGACTTAGTAGTAAATATGAAGAGTATAGGACCTGATTTGGGTGTAAGTTTCTCCTAATTATGATCTGGTGTTGTGTAGAGAGTTGTGATAATAATTTAAAGGTTTGTAATATATCATAAATCATCTGGCATGTCCAATTGTTTTAAATTTTTTGAACAGTTGAATTAATTCTACATGGATAAAATTCTTAGTTCACCAATCTATTCTGAGCAAATGATGTCAGAAACATCAATGGCTCTTTCACAATGTCAGAACCTATCAGGTAACAAACATATCAAAAAGCTGTATCAGGGGCTGGGAAGGTGGTTCAGTTGTAGAGTGCTTGCCTTGCATGCATGAGGCCCTGGGTTTGATTCCACAGTACCACAGAAAATGCTGGAAGTGGGGCTGGGAAGGTGGCTCAGTGGTAGAGCACTTGCCTTGCATGCCTGAGGCCCTGGGTTCAATTCCTCAGCACCACATAAGCAAAAAGAAAAATGCTGTAAGTGGCAGTGTGGCTCAAGTTGTAGAGCGCTAGCCTTGAGCTAAAGAGCTGAGGGACAGCGCCCAGGCCCAGAGTTCAGGCCCCACGACCGGGCCCAAAAATAAAAATTCTAGAAGTGGCATTGAGGTTCAAGTGGTAGAGTAGTAGCCTTGAGTTGAAGAGCTGAGGGACAGTGCTCAGGCCTGCGTTCAGGCACCACGATTGACAAAACAAAACAAAACAAAAAAAGCTACATCCATTAACTTTGGAATAACTTAAATTTCTAAGCATGTCTGAGGTTACATGATAGCCAAGATATTGCCAATACACAGCTCTTATTTCCCCAAACTTAATTGCTAATATTAACTCTCAGATCATACAGTAAAATTCACCTTTATACGGTCACTGCTATAATTTTAGCAAACTGTTATATTGTTCTTTCATAAATCTTAAATATATAGTTTTCCTCTTTATCTCCCTGTCCCATCCTTCATATGAAAGAATTCAAGATTGTCTTTAAAACTCCCATAAAACTCCTTATTTTACTGAACTTGGAAGTAAAAGAACACTCGGTACAACAAAGAATTAAACTATAAAGATTGTTTAACCTTCATATCACAAAATAAGGTCACTCTGATCAAAATTACACATAAATAAACATGTTAATAATGAAGTTTGTTGTACAAATGTGTGAGGATTGAAATTAATGTGAAATGTTCAATAAAATTCTAAAATGTTCACAAAAGTAAAAGGATATTCTATTTTAAAAATGTCCTTTAACTCCTAACCCACTAGACTGTGCTTGGGGACAGCCCATGGGTCCACATTTTGCCTGGAAGTAATTAGTACACATTTATTTCTTTATTTATGAAACCCAGATCTCATTACTAGTACAATTTTGTTGAGTTAGGGGGACTAAATTTCAGGGTTTCAAAACTCTTAACATATGAGTATGTGATTAATCATTTATATTCATTGTAATACACTACCCCAAAATTTTTGCTCCCAAAATCTGTTGGCCATTTCACATCCCAAACTGTATTTCATCCACACTTTCAAAGTTTCCCAGAATCTCATCAATTTGATTATTGTTAAAATTAACACCAAGGTCTTTAGCATAGTCTTATAGTGTCCAGATCTGCCGGACTATCAATACAGTAGGCAGTAAGTGTTTGGGAAGGTGCAAAAAGGAAACTATTGTTTAAGATGATGTTAAAATACAATTTCTAATAGTGTCCTTTTTACATATGAAACAAATGAATTTTTACTATCCACATTTCTATCTGTAGTCTGATTTGTTTAGATTCTAACAGATTTACCCACTAAGTTTGGCTGGCAGCCAAACTTATATATAAAGGATACATATATATATATATATATATATATATATATATACACATATGTATATATATATATATACATATATATATATATATATATATATGTATATATATATATATGAAGGAGACTCTAGCTAACCACTCAAAACTATTTAAAATACCTTCTACAAAACAATTCCAAAGATTACTGAAGCACATCATCAGTTAGACCTGCAGCAACAACCCCACTTTTGCTACCAATTTTCTATATTAACTACTTGTCTCTTCACTGTGATCAAATGCATCATACAATCACTTAAGATGGAAAAATATTATATTGGTTCCTAATTTTGGAGATGTTAATTAATCAACCAGGGAAATAAATGGTAAGTTAAAGGAGTTCACATCACAGTGGCCAGGAATCACAGAAAAGGGAACACAGGAATTGGGTCAGGCAAGATATACTTTAAGAAGATATCCCTTGGTCAATTGCTTCTTCTAATTATGACACAATACCAAAAATTTTGAGAGAACGAAAAACATTTGCTAGACAAATAAAGAAAAAAAGAAGCAAATATGACATGAAGCACTGGGAAAGTTAAGATTTCCAGAGCATAAAATAAAACCTTTTGCTGAGGATTGGCCATAATATTCCTTAAAGCCTGAAATAAATTAAAACAAGACCCCCCAGAAGGAAGGTCCTGGCAGCAATGGCCTTCTTGCTTTGAAAAATAATCACTTCTTAAAAGCCATGGCTGAAGTTAGAATATACTTCCCTTCCAATTCTGAGGAAACAAAGTCTGAATGAGCACAAAAATCAGATTTGAGTATACCACATACTCTCTTTACAAGATCTTAGGCAGATTAAGGCTCACCTAGAGAATGCTCAAAGATTAATTTAATATGCTAATATAAAGGCTCAGTTCTCTATCAAATCAGTCCTTTTAATAATATTCTATTCATGGTTAACAGCATTTGTTTTTAGGATTTCTCTCATAGGTACATATGACCTTTTTCCAGACGATGTACAATAATGTCCAGCTCTTTTCTGATCCTTTATGGTGTAAAATATAGTTTCTTGTCCTTTGTCCTTTTAGCACAGGACATGTGGTTTCTCTCATCCACCTTATGGTACTAGCCTGTCAATCAAAAATCAAAAAATGACTTAAGATCTTTTCCTAGAGAGAGGTTTTTGACGGTTAAGTCTCCAGTGGATCCTGTTTTTTAAAAAATTAACCATGTTTTCTTTCTCTAACTCTGGACAAACTTTGTGGTTCAATGTTCCCAGAAAGGTATTCACTCCATCTTTGTGCTACTAGTTAAAGCACAAACAAATCTGTCTAATCTTGTTCCTCAAAAGGCATTTTCTCTCTAATTTTAGAGAGGCTCTTATCTTGATTCCATTCTCAGACCTTAATTTTTTAAATAGTAATTATTTTATGATTAAAAAGTTTTTCTAATAATACCCTAAACTAATATTTACACATATTTATTTTGTGTATTCACCAATCAAGCAGTGTGTAAAGCCTTTGTCACTAGAATTAATAGAAAACATATACTTTGATTGTTTTTCATTTTTGAGCCAAATATTTATGCATAACTCAAGTACACATGTATGTAAGCATTTTTAAATGGCTTATTTTTAATACATAATGCTATTAGAAGAGTTGGACATCATATCTTAATCAGGTTTAATCAAAATACAGTCTTTCAGAAATTAATAATGGGGAGATAGGGGATAAAGGGTACAATTTTAAACTCAAGTGTCAAACAAGGTTTTGAGATTTGGTTTTTGACAGCGTATAGAGATTTTAACAATAACTTTTGCATTAAAAATACCAGTATAAGATTACTTTTCTTTCTAGATACAGAGCATTTTATTTTCTTTAAAAGCAATATAGTATAATTCAAAGGTTGTTTCAAAGACATTTTAAACTACTAACATGACAATGACAGTGAAGAGTACATATAGAGGATATGCTTTTAAAAGGACTGCTAATTTTGTATAAGGAAAAAACTTGAAAAGAGAGAAATTTATCTTAACTAGTTATCTAACAAAATTAAAAGATATATCCAAATGTTAATAATAATAGAAGGTCTGATAATAATAGATAATAATAGAAGGTTTGAGTATGTTTCCAAATAGAGATTAGATAGAACTTACAAAATTTTTGCATGTGATTAGATTGGTTGTAATTTAAATGATTATGTATAAATCATGGTTAATATAATGAAGCTAAACTAGCCACCAATTGTTGTCTATAATGGTGGTATGTCTTAAGAATATTGTAAAACTGACAGAAAATATTACTTATCAAAGTAATTCCCTCTGTACTATTAATTAGTGTGTCAAGCTATTGACCACCTGAAAACTGTCTTATGTAAAATTCAATCAAGTGTCTGTCTATCTCGAGGCCTCTTAGTGGTCAGCTTACAACTAAGTATATAAAACTATAATGTTAATTGTTGCTGTCTGTATATTTCAGTTCTCCAAGTAGGAAACTTTTGTAGGATACAAAACTGGCAAAAACAGGATACCAAGCAGATACCCTTTAAATTATACCACACAAATCACACTTTGTGCATGTATTCCTAATTGTACTCAAAAATTTACTGTCAACTAAAATGATGTCAATCAGAATGAATATTCTAAAATACTATATACAATGAAAATAATTAAACTGTATATTCTGTTGCTCTTTTAAATTTTAGCCATAGCTACTCTTGTACCTTTTGCTATTGCAGATTAAGTCTTATTCATATTTGCAGTCAGGACTACATAGGAATGTTTCTTACAAGGAATTATTTGTCAAAATTTGCTTTTCAAACTTAATGGGTTCAAGGTAATTTTGGCTTGAAAGTTAATTCTATTAACTCACTGTTACTGAAATTTGGCCAATTTTCTTGACACAGACTCCTTCGCAATTTACCTGTGTGAATCCTTGCTCCAACAATGGATTATACTAACTGGAATATCTCATCAAAACAATGAACAAGAACACTAACTCGGACAGTACCTCAGAAACAAAAGGGACCAGTTATAATAAAACTTGTCCTGGTATATACCGACCACACAGAGTCAGCTGTAAACACAACTATTCAGGTAAGAAGGGATGCTCTAAGATTTTACATGCAGTCACTTGCAATAGCCCTTTCAGAGTTAACTAAGGTTGATTGTCAAGAACAAGAATTCATAAGCACTGCCACCTGATCTTTATGCTTATCTATGCTCCCAGGAGAGGGAACTTGTGCCCTTGCCTTTCTGTTACTTACTATTTCTACAGCTCCAGAAAAAAACCAGATTCTCCTTGCCCTATATATGCTTTCAACTTGAAATAACATCAAACCTCTAGTAAAAAAAAAAATTCCTTTGGCTCTAGCCTACAATGTGTTGCTAGAATAGCCAATGAATTATTCCAAACCATTATAAATCTACAGGAACAGATTGACTCCCTAGCAGTTGTGATTCACAAAACAAAGAAGTTTTTAAATATAGAAAGGGGAACACAGGGGAAAGGCTTGGGATGTCAGAACCGATGGAGTTCAAACCAATAAACACAATAATTCACAATGCCAGTCACTTAAATAAGCTGCATAAGGATGGCTCTCAGTGGAGATTCCTGGTACAGGTTGTCTTGAATACTACCTTTCCTGACATCCTCACTTTGTTCAGTAATTCTGACAACATTTGGCACCTCTATTACCTATCTGATTGTCAAATTTGATTCTTCCAGATCAGAAGTCCACCAAGTGGCAATTTGTCATAAAAAAAGTAGCTTCATAGAAACTGTCCTTAACAATTTTACTGTAGTCCATAGGAACAACACATATACTGCATGCTATATGCCTAAAAGACCCTTCTTCCTGGAAGGTCTCAGACTGCCTTACTCCACTCTCCCCTCACAACAGAAAGTAGCCTGGAACAGTCATTCATTGTCCCTACTCCTTAAGAGCAAGTTAAGTTTTCCATCAGAGAGGGAGGATTAGCAACCAAGGGAAACAGGAATTTAAGGATAAAAAGTGAAGAGTGTAACATAGTGGCAGCTAATGCAACCCGTTATGGTACTTCTTATTCCCATAGTATTTCTTTTTTCCATACTACTGTGAGCTCCTGCTTAAATGCTTCTCATGATGCCCTGGGTGAACACACAACCAGTGACAAAGTAGGGACAGGCTATCTACAAGCCTTCAACAAATCTGTACAAAACTAAAAAGAGGAAATAAAAGAGAAACCCAATAATATAAAAGCCGCTCTCTGAGAGGGCTCTACTGGACTCCTCTGAGTCCCCTCTTTGGATGAAAAGGCTCTATTTTCCATTCATACCTTTCCTTTCATTTTGAAATAAACTTACTCAGTTTATCTCAATTCTATAATATGTGGAGGGGAATAATCTCTTCCCTTAGATAACATCTCAAAATAATGCTACCAGATAGGAACCTATCTCTGGTAGACATTTTGTAGTAAAACTATAACACTATGTTTAAAGCTAATGAACTGAATCCACAGCTCCCAATTTGTTTTTTTATTGTCTTCTCTTGAATGCTTACCCCAATATAATAATTTATCTTCTATTGCATTATTAAATCTTGTTTCTTCATTCTAAATCTTCTAACATTTCCAACAATGCATTCTACCTTTTTCTAAATCACAATGGCCTCTCATATTCTGATTTTTATAGCTATCTATGGAAGGATGTTGAACCTCAAAATATAGGCTATTTATGTGTATGAATCTTTTTGGTTTGCTATCTTTTGTGTTGCCTAGCATTTATTCCTATTTTTCTCCCCATGTGAAGTTATTTATTTGTAATTTTATATGTTGATGTTGATATATTAAAATAAAGAATGTGATCTGTCTGGTAAGTAATTCTATATTTTTGTTGACTAATGTCAATCATTTGACCACTTAAAAATTGAGGATTAATTAAATCAGGACTCATCTAAGTTTCTATTTCTAGGTCTTTTAAATGGTCATTATATAACTAAGTATGTAACACTATAATGCTAATTGTGACTGTCCATATATTTCTGTTCTGCAAAAGACTTCTAAGATACAATGCTGAAGAAGACAGTATACCAAGCTGGTACTCCCTTATTTAATGACACTACAGCAAGCAAACATGTACCCATGCATTCCTAATTGTAATGACATAAGCTTAGCAGCACCTACAGTGATGTCAGTCTTAATATACTAAAATGCTGTATGCAATAGAAATAACTTGATAGTTTAGTCTGTTGCTGCTTTCAAATTTTAACCATGGTTACTCAAGTTATTTCCCATGGAAGATTTAATCCTCTGATGCATTTTCAGTCAGTACCACAGAGGGATGGCTGTTCCTGTAACAACAAAAGAAAGACTACATGACAGGGAGCAACTCTCCCTTTTTGCTACTTTTGTGCAAGCACAGTCCATAGAGGACTTCACCTACAACCGTACTAACTATTCACTATGCTCCCACAATAATCAACATACCTGTTTCAACCCTAACTACCAACCTCAAGAACAATGATTAAATGTCCATAATTTTTTTAGTGACCCAAACAAGCCTGGGTATAATATCTAAAAACATTGCTGTTTGGGACTTCTCACATGCCTAACCTGAAAAATTACCTATAAGCTAGATGAAAATATATGTATGAAGAGCATACTAGTTCTTAGCTCGGCTGTGCATACTATGAAGGTATCTTCTACCCATACTAAAATTATAGGAAATGGACAAATTAGCAGGGAAAACAAAACTACTGCCCTTTACCAGAAAAAAAAGGCACTTCTGACTGCACACTAAGCACGTGAAAATTTCACCCAAGCAGGGGACAGGAAACTCAATTGGCATTCAAACTGATTTTTTTAAGGGTGGGGGCTACAGACCTAATATGAGGAGCCTGTAGCTCAGGTCTGTAATCACAGCTACTCAGAAGGCTGAGATCCTCAGTTCTCAAGTCAAAGTCAATGTGGGCTTTGAGAGTCCTTGAAACTCATCTCCAATTAACCGCCAAAAAAATGCTGGCAATAGGACTGTGGCTCAACAGGTAGAGTGCTAGACTTGAGAGCTCAGGGGCAGTGCCCAGGCCCTGAGTTCCAGACTCAGGACCAGCACACACACACACACACACACACACACACACACACACACATGTAACACACACACACGTAACACACACACACACACACACACACACACACACACACACGTAAAGGTATAATGACCTTACTATATTTCAAACTTCTCACAATCACCCATTTGAATTCCTAATACAAAATTTTTCTGTCATTATATGAAAAATTGTGGTGTGAGTTTATTATCTGTATAAAGGTTAAAGAACTGTTCTTCTAACTAGCTAAGTCTATAACCAGACTGAAGGTCACTATATGCTATTTTTGTGAGGATACCAACCTGGGAGACTATTGGCCATGGACAGAGAAAGAGCTGGATCATAGCACTCCTTTAATAATCACTTGCCCCAACCAGGAAAAGGTGTCTGATTTTAAAACTTCTATTATCAGAAATTATTGTACCACTTCCGCAAAAGGCCAGTTCACTAATTCAGTGGGAGGTTTAACTTGGGTAAGACAAAAGTTTTATAACACTGCCCAAAAGACTTAATTATGGAGAATTCCAAATCACACAGAAAACCCCAATCTCACCCTCTAGTCATTTTCCCCAACCTCCAGGTGGCACACAGGTGAACACCCAAGGGATGCACTCTTACATACTGTGACTCAGCAGCTGATAGCTTGCATACTATTCACAATCAGGCTGTCCTACTTGATTCCGTCAGACAGTGTAAGAAGTTGGAAGTTCTCATATATAAACAAAGAGTAAAAGAAAAAAAAGTGGGGTTCCCATAAAATTAAAACCAAATATAATGAGCACATCGTTCAGTATTATGGTTCTGCCTCTTGGGCAGAACAGTTGTGGGACTATTATGCCCTGATTTGTATGCTGAATCACATTATTTGGCTCCACATGGAAACTGTGATTATAACTACAAGCCCATAACACATAGGCAAAAAAAATAGCAAAACAAAGCAGGCAAGGTAGTATATCAAAACGCCTTAGCATTATACCATTTACTTGCCTCTGAGGAGGTGTAGGTAAGAAATTCAACTGAAGTAACTATTATTTACAAATTAGTAATAAGGTAAAGGTTATAAAAAATCACAGATAGGATGATGAAGACTGCCCATGAATACATCCCAATTCAGAAAGTATGAAATCCAAATTATCAGCATGGAGGGTAGTTCTCTGCCTTGGATAGATTAAATAACCTGATACAGGCAAAGATCCTTGTCTTGGGAGCATGTATATTATTACCCTGCTCAGTTCTCTTGATAGTGTGATCTATCAAAAACCATTATGAAGGTCATTTTAAAAAGACAATAACCCATGTAATGAAGGTACGAAAATACAAGCCTCTAAATCAGGATGATGAACTTTGATACTGGTTAGGTTGAGGCACGAAGAAAGAAATCTAATAGGGTATAGAAAGTCTAAGGGACAGGGAACAAGTTTTACCTTGTCAAGACTAGCCACTATTATAAATTGTCTTTTGTCCTGCTAGAGCTACCCACCACTTAACACTACCAACTCACTCCTTCAGGACTTATTTCCTGCATTTGTGAGTTAGAAATTTTCCATTGCTAGCCCTTCTGTTCTTTGATAATCACAATAGATAATGCTGTCTTTCTTCAGTAACTGGCTTACAAAAGCATTTAATTTAGCCAAGTATCCTTTGTTCCAAGCCTCAGCATTTGGGCACAAGTCAGCTTGGGCCTCTGGAACACCAATAAAACTTGCTTCTTGAAAAGCCCTGGTGTCCTAGTTCTCTTTTTGGGTTTCCCACAATATCACAAGTACTTGTCAAAGCTTAACATTTTTAACTTAAAGTGTATTAGGTAAGATCTGCTTGGATGCTATTTCTATTGATACCTCCTTTGCTTAAATTTGATGAATATAAATTTTTGGCAAACTCTCTGTCTCTCATTTGACCTGTCAGTCTCTCACATCCAACATGGGATCACATCAGCTGGAATATTTTATCTCAGCAATATAAAAAACACTAACTGGAACATCACACCAGCAAAAAGGACAGATCTACTAAGACAAAGTTTATCGTATTTTAGAAGGGACCGTACAAAGATATTATGGGAAAAAAATGCTCAAATAAGAATGGATGCTGTTAATTTCCAAATGGAGTCAAGCTTAATTGCCTCTTTGAAACTACTAAACTCAAGAGGTGAAAAAAAAGTTCCAGGCACTGGCTTGTCCTTGCTCTTTAATAAAATGCATGCTAGCTGAGAGCTTATGGCTCACACCTGTAATCCTAGCTACTTAGGAGGCTGAGATCTGAAGATTGCAGTTCAAAGCAAGCCTGGAAAGGAATATCCGTGAGACTCTTTCTCCAGTAAACCACCAGAAAACTGGAAGTGGCACTGTGGCTCACATGGTAGAATGCTTGCCTTGAGCTGAAGAGCTCAAGAGTTTCAAGCTCCATGACCAAAAAAAAAGATAGTAAGCATTATTACCTGATGCTAAAGCCTGTCAACCCCCCAACTGACTGGAAATACACACTTTTACATTTATGTCACTTCCTATTTCCTTTTTTTTTTATTTTGTCGGTTGTGGGGCCTGAACTCTAGGACTGAGCACTGTCCCTCAGCATTTCAGTTCAAGGCTAGTCCTCTACCACTTGAGCCACAGTGCCACTTCTGGTTTCTTCTGCTTATGTCGTGCTGAGGAATTGAACCCAGGGCCTCATACATGCAAGGCAAGCACTCTACCACAGAGCCACCTTCCCAATCCCTCACCTCCTATATCTAAAGCTAGGTTTCAGCACATGTAGGAACATGTGCACCATTTTAGAAGAAGGATATCTAATTTGAAATACATCGGGCCTAGTTCCAGAATCATTTCATGCCTTTCCTTGTACTGTCAAATAAACTTACTCTGTTTACCTTAAATTATATCTTGCCTTTTAATTCTTTAATAGGTGGAGAAAACAAATCCATTCCCCTATACAGCATCAGTTTCTGCATCTCCCAAAATACACTACCGGATGGGTACCTAAGGATATGTTGATGGTTTCACTTATAACACATTGTTTATAGCCAGTAAACTGAATACACACCTCCTCCAAACTTGTGTATCCTCTTGATGTTCTTCAATTTATTTTATTCTTATATTATAATCTTTCATTATATGATAAAACATGTCTCTTTTCTCAGTCAATATCTTATCTAACCTCCACAATAACAATCCAGTATTTTATATTTCTTTTAAATTTTCTTTCACCCTCATAGTCATGTAGGTTTCAACTGAAGGAAAAGCTTCCAAAAGTCATATTCTATGTAACACTAATATTGAGGGTGAAATATGAAATATAAAAATTTTTGAAATAATCAATTAAGGAAGAAAATAGAAGTTTCCTTAAAACAAGAGGAGGTACAGAAATTTAGCAGGGATGTTCAGTTTAACCCAAGATTCCATACAAAGGATAAACAGAGTCTAGTAGACATCAATATTTGAATTTTATGCTTCCAAAAAGTGGAGAATAAAACCATCCAAGTAAAACTCTTTACACAAACAGATACTGACATGGTTAGAGTTCTGCTGCACCTGCACAAATCCAGGTGTTTTTTTTTGTTTTGTTTTGTTTTGTTTTTTGGGGGGGGTTAGGTCATGGGGCCTGAACTCTGGGCCTGGGCACTGTCCTCAGCTCTTGAGATCAAGACTAGCACTCTACCACTTGAGCCACAACACCACTTCTGGCTTTTTTCCCCCTGCTTATGTGTTGCTGAGGAATCAAACCCAGGGCCTCATGCATGCAAGGCAAGCGCTCTACCACTGAGCCACCTTCCAAGCCCAAGTGTTTTTTTTTTTTTTCTTTTAAATCACCTGGTGTGTCCCACACATCTTCCACATTTGCAAAAGCAAACAAAAACAGCAAAACAGCATTTGGAGGTATGAGAAAATCCATGGCACAGACAGTAACAGCCATTCAATGAGAACAACAGAAGATCAGTAAATAAAAGAACTGTATGCTGTACCCAAGGAGAATCTCCATGCTACAACAATAATTATACCATCAGGTATATCCAAGAAAAAAGCCATGCTAATATTCAAGGCAAGTGAATCACACTCCCCTACCCAACCCACAGCACTCTCTAAGATCTACAGAGCCAGAGACAGGGCTGCTAAAAATTCACACAACACAAAACTGCACTGACTTAGTGGGTCCCAGAAGTTATCACTGCCAAATAAAGTTATAACCCAGTTCCCCACATAACATATCACATATTTATAATGTACTATGTGATTTTCTTTTGTTTCTTTGGTATGTTCTTCCCCCACGGTATAACCCCTGTTTTCACTGTATTTGTTTCCGGTTCTCAGCATCTTGTATATACATTTTTCTAATTTGGGGAGGGGAAGGGAAATAATAAAATGCTGAAATAAGGACACAGGTCGACGCATTGTAACAATGAGATGTACAAGGCACTATGTTGAAAACAAACTTTACAACTTCGGTGGGTCAGGGGTTGGATGGGGAAGCAGTGGGGGAGGAGTTGGGGAGGTGGGAGGGAAGGGATGGTATGGGCAAAACAAAGGAGGAGCTAACAATGATAGGAAATGTACTCATTACCTTACTCATGGGACTGTAACCCCTCTGTACAGTCTTTTCACAATTAAAAAAAAAACATTTTAAAAAGACCTAACAAAGAAATACAAGAAATATGAGAAAGCTGGAAATACAAAGAGAGAAATAAAGAATTCCATTGAGAAAGCAGATAAACTGCTAAAGGAAATCCAAGTGATTACAAAGAAGTGAGTTCAAAGGGAACGGGACCATGCAACTAAAATAAATTTTAAAAAGCCACAGCTAAACTAAGTTAACAAGTCATTACGGGACATTAAACATAATCCTGAAAAGCAATCAAACTGAAGACAGACAGAGAAAAACATGTAGAATATTTCACCAGCAGAACAGATGATATTAAAGACCAAACTTCCTGAGCTTGACTATAGAGTAGATATAAAAGAGAGAGAGATAGTAAACACACACACCTACACACACACACACTCACACACACACAAATCCAAGAGTTGTGAAAAAATTATTGCAAAAACTTTAGGACTGGATTCAAAGACCAAAATCCCTAATCAATTTTAAGGAAGGAGAAGAACAGATAAATAAAAGCATAGTAAATATATTTAAGTTTCTTCTCAAACAATGAGAAATAGAAGCTCATGAACTTCAAGAAAATTTAAAAACACCCAGAAGACCAAATCAATAAAATAATCTTTCCACAAATAAAGAATACTCAAATACATACTAGTAACTAGAATATGAGCACAATTTTTTTGTTGTTTTATGCTGTTTATAGGTGATATATTTTTTGTTCTTTATGCTGTTTGCCCTATTAGAGTGTTTACCTGTTTCTTTTATATGTTCCTATTTTTTTTGTTTTTCATAACTTCTATTGCCTTGAACATTAGTATAACACGGCCCGAATTTATCTGTGTGTACAAACATTACTTTCTTTCCACTGTTTGGTGATTATAATTAACATCTCACCATCCAAGATAACCACAAATTCAGAGTGAAAGGGCAGAAAAAGACCTTCGAGGCAAACTCATCCTGTGAAAAGGTAGGAGAAATCATCCTTTTTATTTTGTCAGTCCTGGGAGCTGAACTCTGGGCCTTGGCACTATCCCTCAGCTCTTTAGCTCAAGGCTAGTGCTCTACCACTTGAACCGCAGCACCACTTCTGGCTTTTTTCTGCTTATGTGGTGCTAAAGAATCAAACTCAGGGCCTTATGCATTCGAGGCAAGCACTCTACCACTGAATATCATTAAGTTGCCTCATATTAGTAAGAAGTAATTTGAGTGGTCTACATATATGCATGTAACAGTGCCACACCCAAATTCATTAAACACTCACCCATGGACTTACAAGTGCTGATAGATAATACATAATAAAGATAATTTCATGCTGCACTCTTTATAAAAGATGCGTTAACCAAATAAAACTTAAGCAAGGAAATCTCAGAACTAAATGTTAGTATAACATTTAATATATAAAACATTTCTTTTAGTAACACCTCAATACATATTGGACTTTTTCCAAAAGATATATCCTAGGACATTCAGTAAGCTAAAAATTGCTGGCTCTTTGAAAAAAATAAGATTACCAACTTTAATCTAGTATGACTATAAAAAATTAGAGACCCAAATGAACAAAATGAGATATTAAAAAAGAAATGACAACAAATATCAAAGAAATACTAAAAACTATATAAGTATTAGAGTTTTCAAAAACCTATACCCAAATAAATTGGAAAAACTTATAAGAAATTCATAAATTTCACAAGGCATACACACTGAACTAAAGACAAGAATCACATGAATATCGCAATATTTGCCAAAAAAATCTTTAACAAAATCCAATACACCTCTTTATGATAAAAGCTCTGTTGAAGCTAGAAAAAGAAAATACATACCTGAACATAAAAACGTCTGTCTGTGACAACCTACAGCCAACATTATACTAAATAGTGAAAATGTAAAACCATTTTTTTCTAAAAATAAGAAAAAAAGGATGTCCACTTTATATGATCAAAGCACTGCAAAAGCTATGAATAGGAGTAATAAACCTGAACACAGAGCAAGCTATCTATGACAAAACTACCATGAACATTATACTAAATGGTACAAAACTAAAACCAGTTTCTCTAAAATTGAGAACAAAACAAGAATGTTCATTCTCTCAACTCCTTTTCAGTACATGAATGGAATTCCTATCCAGAGACATGGGTTCGATTCCTCAGCACCACATACGCAGAAAAAAAACCAAATGTGGCACTGTGGCTCAAGTGGTAGAGCACTAGCCTTGAGCTGAAGAGTTGAGGGACAGTGCATAGGCCCAGAGTTCAGGCCCCTCGACTGGACCCCCAAAAATATTTGTATGTATAAAAATCTTCAATATATAATTAATTTTTTAAAAAGTTTTTAAGTCCTCCTAAAAACTTCTAGACCCGATTTTCTTTGCACTGAAGAATTCTGTCAGAGGATTTTGACACAGTGAATAATTTTACAATAAATGATGTCCTAGGAGTTGGAATATATAGTTTTAAAAAGTGGCTTGGGAAAATTGGGAGGGAGCAAAGGAAGGGGTGACCTTGTCCTAAAGAAATGGACTCATTAATTGCCTTATGAAACGGTAACCATTCTGTAAATCTTAATTATCAAAATATTTTTTAAATATGCCAAGTTTAAAAAAAACCTCATAGATCTAAACATTATTCACAAAGCACAACACTTTAAACGAAAGCACATGAAACTTCATGTATTTGTGTCGCTTGGAAAATGACTTCTGTGTACACTTAGTGGGTTTTTTTGTTTGTGGTTTTAGTTTTGTCTTTGGATTGTTGTTAGTCTTTGTCATTGATGTCATGAAGATTGGTCTCAGCCTTGCCGCTGTCACTAAGCTCTTTAGTTCGAGGATAGTGGTCTACCACTTTGAGCCACATCTCTACTTCCAGGTTTTGAGGACTTTTCATGAGTGCACCACTAGTGCCAGGCTACACTTCAGATTTTATTTTTTTTTGTTGAACATGGGGCTTGAAGTCTGGGCTTGGGCATTGTCTCCTCAACACTCTACCACTTGAGCCACAGTGCCACTTCCAGTCTTCGAGAGATAAGAGTCCCAGGGACTTTCCTGCTTGGGCTGGCTTTGAACCATGATCCTCAGATTTTAGCCTCCTGAGTAGCTAGGATTATAGGTGTGACCCACCAGCACCTGGCCACTTCAGTTTTTTATTAGGAGATAATATACAAAATTTATTTTTTTAGTAAAGGTTTGGCAAATAGTCAGGAAGCAAATGTATCTCAAGTGATGAAAGTTCATGTGTGAACTCTATGAAGATGCAATAAATAACCTAAATAACCATTACTTCTGCTATATCTATTCCTTAGTCTCTTTGAACATATTTCTTTTGGGACATTATTTGAATCAGTTCTAACCTGGGCTACAATGTCACTCATTAAGCTCTGTTCTCCTGGACCCCTCTTCTCTAGACCCTCATTCCTGAATCAATGTTATTGGTCTCAATTCACAAAGCCTCCTTGCAGCGATATCTGTAACTTTTCTCTGACCAAAGAGCTGTTTCAATGAGCATCTGGACACACATCTACCCTGTAAAGAACTGTTATCAGTCTGACCCATGGAACTTGGCTGTTTATAATTGGCTTCCTGCTTAATGGAAATTCCAATTTCTAAAGACTCATTCCCAATTCCTTCAGCAAATAAGTACCTCTGAATATTTACTCTGAACAACAATCTAGAAAGTGCTGGAATACTCTTCTTGAAAAAGCAAACTGGTAAACACCCTCTTTCTTTCATCATTAACCACTCTTTCTCTTCTTGCAAACATATGGCCCTTTCTACTTACAATATTATCTTATATCGAATATTTTCTTTTCTTCACCCACTTCCTTCTCTTCAAGACATTACACATACATACATGGATATATATATATATATATATATATATATATATGCATATATATGTGTGTGTGTGTATACATGTATATTAACCACCTCCAACTTCTTTTTAAACAGTAATAAATATTGTGTCAAAACACTGCTTTATGGGTTTCTTTCCTTCTTTCCTTCTTTTTTACTCTCCTTTCTTTTACCTTTCTCTCTTATCTTCTATCTCCTCTGTTTCTCTCTCCCTTACTCTTGTTGTCGCTACCAAAGCTTTAAGGGAAGTTTCAAGTTCTCACTTGGCTTTTGTTTTTTTCTTAAAAATAGCACTCAAACACATGAGCTAACCCTCCAAGCAAGTTTTGTTTATCTACTTATTTTGCTTATTTCTTTTTTTCCTAGTTATTTCTAGTTAATTGGAGATAGATTCTCAACAAACTGTTCAGAAAGGCTGGCTTTGAGCTGTGAGCCTCAGAATGCATGCGTTCCTAAGATTACAGACATGAGCTACCAGGGCCCAGTTTGTGCTGTCTATATGCTTTATAACATTTACATCCTCCTGAAATGGTAAATGTTATTAGTTCTTCTGTATATATAAGGAAAGTGTTGCAGATCTATTTTTCAGAACCAAAGTTAATAAATATTAAAATGTGGATTTAGGCACAGGTTATCTAACTAAAAATATTATACAATAGATAAGCTGGACCTGTCCCTCACAGAGTGTCCCTCCCCTCCTCACACTCTTATGGACTGACATCAGTCTGCTGTTTTACTTGCTCTGCTGAAACTGTTCCTTGAATTCAGGCCATTTGTAAATGCTTGATTCCAAAATTCAGTGATTTTTTTTCCAGGTCTTTACTTCTCAATTGAGAAATGAAGTCCTCCACAATTTTTCCCTTCTCTGATTTTTCCCACTTTCACCTCTTCTTCATCCCCTTCTTGATCATATCAGTTCTTGATTTTCTTATTTTTGATTCTTACAAATTCAGATAAAAATTAGCCATATATTTTGGACTTTTTAGTAACTCAGTAATCATTTTTTGAGGCTCTCATCTTCTGCACTTGGATAAAATTGGCCAGCTATTCCCTGGTGAAATTTGTACACCAAATGCATTGGAGAAGCTTTAAAGATATTTAAGAAAAGGAAGCAAAACACCATCTCTAGAAAGATGGCTTACATTTATATTTTCATTCTAAGAAGGCACCCTCTAAACTTCCTTCCTATTCATAATGTCCAAGTAATGCCATCAAAAGATAGCAACAGCACATAAATAGTCCTCAATATGACACAAAAACAGCAAAGATGTAAGCCATGAAGTATTATATAAAGAACTGAAAATATTCAAACAAGACCAAGAAAAATGATCCCATTTATACTATGTATCTCCTATAAGCTTACTTATAATGCATAATTATATGGGCCAACCTTGTCTATCTGCTTGTTTTCTTGATTTGTATAGAACTTAAATATGGTACACTTGTAGAGGTTCTACCAAGTTAAAGACTATTTCTGGGAAATGTTTACAATACATGATGTATAAAGCAAAGCTGTAATGAGATGATGTTTGGTTATTAAATTGGTGAGCAGTTATGCTTTAAATTTTTAATTGAAAGGCTTAAACTCCAATTTGGTTTAGGAACACAGCAACATATTCTAATGTGACATAGATAGGGAAAATTTCTTTGTCTTTAATCAACTTATCATGAAAAAATGTCTAGGACTTTTTTATTATCTAGAGATATCTCTGGCTGTCATTAATGATTTCTCAAAAACACAGTATTAGTAGTGGCCAGCAAAAGGAAGGTGAAGTGAAGTAGTATACACGTGCAAAAAAAATTCCTTCCCTTCTATAAGTTATCCCTGTCTCCACTGCTAAGTTTATCTATTATCCGTCAGTTTCTGTATTCACTAACGTAATTTTCCCAAAAAATGACTGACCTCAACTTTGTTACCAATTCTGTTTTTCTTACTTTCTTATACATTCTAAAGTTCAAAAAATTAATACTTTCTCAGTAACAAGAATACTTCTAAAGAAAGACATCATGAAACAAGGCACTGGTGGTTCAAGCATACAAATTTAGCTTTTCAGGAAACTGAGATGTGAGGACCATGGTTCAAACTCAACCTACGTTAGACAGTCTGTGAAAGTTTTATTTCCATTTCATTACCAAAAACCTGGAATTGTAGCTGTGGCTCAAATGTTAGTGCACTAGTCAAGCAAATAAAAGTTCAAAAACCTCAAGGATGGTGTACAGGCACTGAGTTCACACCTCAGAACTTGTTCTCTCCCTCAAACAAAAAGAAAAATGACCAGAAAAAGATAAACATCATAATCTAGCAGGAAACCACTGGCCCAGAATACCAATTTGGGGCATATAAATCCAGTACTAGCTCAGAACAGGAAAATTGCTAAAGCATAACATAACCATTACAATACTTGACAGGAAGGTAGTACAATGATCATTTTTTGTTCTTTAGGTAATATATGAGAAAATTATCAATTGCAATATGACTCCAACTGACAAATTCTCAAACAATTCATCTGCCTGCTCATCAAGGAAATTTTTCGTTATTAATAGTGTTTCCCAAATATAGCAAACCCAAGAATTTATGCACCTTAAATGGAGCCATAAAATCCTTCCTATCTACAAAAATAAATGACCTTCATGGTATACTAATAAGTTACCATTTTGGTTCACTCATTAGTTTCCTACTACTGTGATTTTGTCTACGTTTGTGGAAGAATTGGTGAAAGCCCAGATTCTGAAGTTTAAAGATTCAAGCTTCACTTTGAAGCCACTTATTTTCTCCACTGTTCCCTCTCTAGTTCCCATGGCATGTGCTTTATACTTTCAAATATAAACCAAGATCCTTCCAATCATAAAACACATTAACAAGCAAGTTGAGAAAATGAGTAATACTTAGTAAATGTAAAAAAAAATCTATTGCTTTATTTATATTGAGAGTATGTAGGTAGCTCTAAAATAAGGTAAAATTCTCTTTCTATATAGCAAAATGAAAAACATATATATGTTTGTGTGTGTGTTTGTATATATAAAACATACCCAAATGCTATAAAATATATTACTAACTAGAAGACCACATTCCAAATGAAAAGCTGTGAAATTAATTTTTTCTGTATAATGAAATTTCTATCAAACTTTTAAAAGTAGAAGAAAATTGACAAAAGTTTTTAACCTTTACTGAGAGTAAATTTATCTGAGAGATTTTTGAATTGAAGATTTAAAAAAAAAAACCCGCCTTACCACATAAGGGGACAGAAATTAGTCAACCTAGTACTACTGCCAAAATCAGACAAAACAAATGAAATAGTACAAAACCCAGAATCACATCTTCTGTTTGACAAACATGGGCTTTTCAAGTAAAGGAAAAATAATGTTTATAATATGTAGCTGCTAGGCAGAAACTGGTGTCTCCCAACTTTAGCTCCAAGTACCCAGGAAGCTGTGGTCACAGGATCTCAGAAAAGAAAAGACGATCTCATGGCAGAAAAGTTCATGAGAACCTCATCACCAATTAGGCAGAAAATAGCCACAAATGAAGGTGTGACACAAGAGGTAGACCTCAAGCCTTTAACAAAAAGCCAAGTAAGAAAAGCAAGGTCCTGAGTTCAAACCCCAGTACTAGCACAAAAAAATAAAACAATTATTATCTCAATGAAAATAATAGGAAATGTAGTGCCATTACATCAGTATTTCAGAGCTTAAATATAAATCAATTGATATGTTATTTACATAAAATTAGGAATGTATATGGAGGAAACAGAGATTATGTTTTCTAACTGTGGAGTTAGGGAGGAACTTTAAAGCAAAATGTAAATATCAGAAAAAAGAAAAAAAAAGATGGACTAAATTTGGCATAAAATATATATCACCAACAAAAACTAGGAGAACTTATTTATAAAAAATAATCTGGAACACATTTGTTAGTTAATAGAAGTTATAAAGATATTTTTAAGTTTTCAGATGCAGAGTTGTAGCCCAACAAAATGAAGCTGGCAATTGAAAGATAAGAGGGGAAAGTAAAGGGGAGGAGTGTAAACGAATGAAGAGTAGATGGTAATGGCAGTATGCAGTCATAATATTCAATGCATATCCTATGAAACTAGGAAAGTTGAAGAAATGGCTTGGGTTAGTAGGAGGGAGGTGGTAGAATGATGATAGGATTGATATTGAGCAAGATACTTTGTACTTATAAACTGGTATTTTGACAGATAAACCCTTTGTACAACTACTTGAAGATAATAAAAATATTATAAAAAACAAAAAAAATTAGCTGGGTACCAGTGTCTACAACTGTAACCCTGGCTACATAGGAGGATTTGAGTACTGAAGCCAGCCTGGGCAGGAAAGTCCATGAGATTTTCATCTCTAATCAATCACCAAAATGTCAGAAATAAGAGTTCTGGCTCAAGTGGTAGAGCACTAGCCCCAAGCAAAAAGAGCTCAAGAATAGTGCCCAGACCCCTTAGGGCCAACACACACACGCGCACACGGACGCATGCACGCACGCACACACACACACACACACACACACACACACACACACACACACACACACACACACACACACACATACACACGTCTTTCAAAATTCACTAAAAAGAAATCTTCCTAGGCCGGTAGTAGTGACTCACACCTCTAATCTGAGCTACTCAGCTTGATATCTGAGACACTTGGTTCAAAGACAATACAAGCAAGAAGATCCTTAAACCTTATATGAAAATAAATAATAAAAAGCCAGAAGAGGAGCAGTGGCAATACAGAATACAGGCATAAAAGGCAAAACAAAACTTGTTTCAGTCAAATAACAACATATACTGAGAGTAATATAAATTGTCAAAAAGACCTTTTGAAAATATATACAAAAAGCACTAAAAGTACAAGTACCCTTTAACCCACTGGCTGTAACAAAACAATAAAAGAGGGGCAACTTGATAAGCTAAGCTGATGTTTACCATGCTAATTCATAACTTTAACAGTGAAGAAACATATAAACTAGCTAGCAAGTTACCGAATAAGACAATACTTTTTATTCTGACATTCAGACATCACAATGATAGTGTACGTATATATTGATGTAGATAGATGATAAATAGCTAGATAGGTAGATATAAAAGTAGAAATATATTTGCTGCTAATTATTCATTATTAAAAGCCTTCACAAGAATTTATATATTCCTATTCTAAGCTCTTGTCTCCTGCCTCAACATAAAAGGAAAATAAACATCCATAACTAGCATTTTACTTTTACAGGAACTAAGCACAAGCTCCTCAAAAGCTCACTCCATCTTTCACCACATAGTCAAGCCCTCTACTTTTTAAATTTACATATCTCCTTTTTAAATTTGAGCTTAGAATTCTTACCTTTCTCTCTCTCCCCCTTTTTTCTCTCTCTCTCTCTCCTCTCCTCTCTCTCTCTCTCTCTCTCTCTCTCTCTCTCTCTCTCTCTCTCTCTCTCTCTCTCTCTCTCTCTCTTTCTTTCTCTCTCTCTCACTCTCTCTCTTGAAAACTAAAAGTCTAAATGGTCATCATCTTTTTTAAATACTCTCATTGAAGCCAGGACCCAATCACCTTCTTAGTCTTAGTTTATTTCCATTCTTTTTGTTGTTATTGTTGCTCTTGGGGCTTGAACTCTGGTCCTGAATGCTATCCCTCAGCTCTTCAGCTCAAGGTTAGCACTCTACCACTTGAGCCACAGTGCCACTTCCAGTTTTCTGAGTGGTTTATTGGAGATAAGGGTCTCAAGGCCTTTCCTGCCTGGGTTGGCTTTGAAACATGATCCTCAGATCTCAGCCTCCTGAGTAACTAGGATTACAGGTGTGAGCCACCAGTGCCCAGCCTCACTTTATTTCCAAAATAAAGCTTCCACCTCTCAAAGCAGAGCATTATACAAAGCATGTACCAAATAAATTTTTTCCATTAACATTTTCTATGTACCTACTGCATGACAGCAGGACAATATGATGCTGAGTTTGGATCTCAAAGATCATGAAATATGTTCATGTATAAATATGACTAGTGCTTGGGAAAATTGGGAAGTGGAGTAGAAGTATCAATAGGTTATTGATATATTATTATTGTCACCATAGTATGTATATTAGCTCAAATTCCCAAAAATAACACACTTAACAATGTCTTATGCATGTTTTAAATATTTGATAACAATATGTATCTATATAAATATATAAAGTATCAATAGATATTTGGGAATAAGAGAAGTAAGATAGAGAAAAAAGGTTTGATTAACCTAGATAAACAATAAACAAGTACTACTATTCTGAAGCCTATATCTTGAGAAGGTGGAGATTACCACTGTCAAATTCAGGTTCACCATACATTTTCCAAATTTACAATTCTCAAGTTATACAAGCAAAAGTTATGGTTATAGTTTGGAAAGAATCCAATGATAGATTTGAAGTTTGTCTCATGAAAGGGTAATTTGTCTTCCTTTCTTAGGGAAAGAGAAAAGTAAGAGTAAATATCAAAACATTCCCAACACAACAGTTGATTTCCTCCTGGTATCATTTAGTGCATTTTTAATCTAACTTGTTTCATTTTCTAAATTGTTACAGTTCCTCAAACAATGGTGCAGAATGACAATATGAAAAGAATGAAAATGCAGTGAGACAAAGGTAATCTCTATAAATGAGTTGATTTAAACTTGCTTGCCATTTTCTCATTCATAAACACTACATTGATGCATTTCACTTACAGTGGATTTCACTCACAGTATTCTTTTGCTTGCTTGCATTTTGAGTTCTGCTGCCTAATTTGTTAGCATATGGGTTGAGTAAGGGTAGTTCATGCTGTAAAACAAGAAACAAAATAATGTCTGTAATCTTTTTTTGGGGGGGAGAGGGGATCCGGTCGTGGGGCCTGAACGCTGGGAATTGTCCCTCAGCTCTTCAGCTCAAGGCTAGTGCTCTACCACTTGAGCCACAGCGCCATTTCCGGCTTTTTTCTTTTTGCTTATGCGGTGCTGAGGAATCAAACCCAGGGCCTTGAGCATGCAAGGCAAGCGCTCTACCACTGAGCCACCTTCCCAGCCCAGTCTGTAATCTTAATGCAAAATGTTGCCATCTATTGTTAGAGGAAATGAGGTGGAAATTTCAAAACCTAAATGAGTAAGATGAATCAGTAACTGAATAGAATTTGTCACATATCGTTTCCAATGGGAATAATAAAACAGTACAACCCATCAAAGCATTTTTAAAAAGAAAAGGTAGGCATGGTGATTCACATCTGAAATCCCTACTCACTCGACTAAGAAAGATCATCGTTCAAGGTCAATGTGAGACAGAACTTTACAAGACCCTATTCTCAACCAAAAGGTGTGTAAAGGTGCACACCTATCATCTCAGCTAGGGCACACAGGCACACACACAAACACACACACACATAAAGAACAGGAGGATTACAGTCTATACTGGCTCATACCAAAAGCAGAGATTATTATCTCAAAACTCACAAGCACTTCTGTGCTCATGAGAGAGTAACTGACTACCAAGTCAAAGACTTGAATTCAAATCCTAGTATTTCCAGAAAAAAAAAAGAGAAGAGAAAACATACATTAAATGATGAAAATATAGCCACTTTCAATTGACTTTCCTTTGAAAAGGGGGATTTAAAGATAGATATTTGAGGCATCAGAACACTGGTTTTAAGGTGAAAGGTTCCAAGACTTGGCTGGGAAGGAATTCTGGACATGGGTTCTCTGCAGTTTTTCAGTGCATGAAAATAGCATGGCAAGGGCACTGAAAACCAGTGAAATAGAAGTCTTCCTTGTATTTTACTGCAAATCTTCAGAAATACAAGAGAAGCCTCATTGGTCTAAAGATTAACAAGAATATTGTTTCATTAGGAGATAATTGTGTTTTTCAGCCACTGTCTTCTCCTAATACATGGAACAGATTTTTAGTAAATAATGTGCAATTGATTTCGTACAACTGAAAATTTTGAGGCAGGGAGTAAAACCAGATCTTTGGAAACAAGAATCAAAAAAATGGAACAGTAAAACTGGGCAGAGTTAAAGGGGGAATAAGAAACAAAGGAAGTAAGCAAGAAAGAATAAAGGAAGGGCTAATAAAAGATTATAAGTAAAAGAATCAACACATTATAAAAATTGAAGCTAATCAAAATACATCACAGTAGCTTACTGACTTGGTCAATCTTTCTAGCTTTAATTCTATCCTAGTTATTATGGCTACTCAGTCTCTGAAGACTAAGATCTACAATGTTTAGAATTAAGAAGCAAATTGATACAATATCAAAAATAGGAAAGTAGCACATATTATTTTATTTGTAACATTTTCACATCCTTCAAATTTAAAATACATCATGGGAAATTACAGATAAATAATTACCTGGTAGAGCCAATAACATTTGACTAAGTTTGGGGGAAAAGATTAAGGTGGTTATGTATTTAGAATTTCTTACAATGAGATGTACAAGGCATTATGTCGAAAAATGAATTTTACAACTTCAGCAGGGGTTGGGGGGCATGGGATGGGAGGGCAGGGATGTTAAGGAGGAGGCAACAATGCTTAGTAAGAAATGTACTCATTACCTTGCTCATGTAATTGTAACCCTTCTGTACGGTATTTTCACAATAATAAAACTTATTCATAGTAAGTTTTAGCAATGTTTATCTTACATCTCTAATTTTGATAATCATCAAAAGAAGGCTGACTCTTTTTTTATTGTGAAAATACTGTTAAGACTTCATACTTTGTAGGTCCTTGTTCTGGTGATAGGTCAACATGTGCCACAGTGTTAGGAGCCCCTCCATGTATACAATTCAGGTGAGGGTGTTTTGTCAAGTTTGGAGTGGTATCTTTGATTAACTTATGTCTGGTATTTCTAATATGATTTTATGTATTTGCTTATGTATTGTCTATTGACACAAATAAAATATTAGTTTGTGCCTCATGGTATACTGCCACAAACACTGCACAATTGTTCATGTTTTGACACGGATACTTTACTCTGAAGTTACAACATTGAATACTCTCTAGATATGTCTTTAAAAATAAATTTTAAATACCTCTGATTACATTGAACATATCTGAAAAGAATGCATATAACATTGGTTTCACCTGACTTTAATAAGTAGGCACCCAAATTCTTAGAGGAAAAAAAAATAAAATCTCCCTTGAAGTTCAAATACATACATAAAAATGCTTTAAGTTTATAAGAAAAAGACAACTGATCAAAAGATTAAGTTTGATTAGAAAGGCTTAGTGGTTCTGAAAGATAATGAAATTAAAATACTGTTTAACTGAAATTGTTTCTGGAGCTACTCTTTTATTATTATTAGCACACTAAGCTTAGAAATGGATCTATTATTTCCTTTAAATAAAAGTTATAGGTCAAATGGCTTTATTTTCATAATTTTTTAAAATGTGACTTGAAGGTAGTAGGTAGGCCAAAAGGAATAAAATTGCTGTCTTGCTTACACTTCATTAGATCCCCCTTTGGTCATGTCACTCTTCTTTGTGTGATCACCTCAAAAGCAAACTGCATTTAGAAATCAATGATCCCAGAAAATCTTTGGCTACCCACTTATCCTGATAGGTCTCTTCAATTTTCCCATTTTCCCTGGGTCGTCATATTTTACTGCTAAAATAATAAACAAAACAAGCCTGTCATGGTTAGAGTGCTAGCCATTTATTCTTCATTGATAAAATAGACATTGATGAGTTTCCTAGTATATATCCTCTGTGTCAAAGGCTAGAGATATGATAATAAAATAACAGGAATTTTCTATTGTAGGAAAAAGATACAGTAGATAATGGACAAATATCACACAAACCAAGTGATGAACAGTATTAATACCACAAAGAGGGAGAAAGGTACTCACCTATTCAGGTCCATAATCTAAAGAAAAGTTGATGGAAAAGTGCCTCCAGGAGACTAAAAAGGCCAACAGGGATCCCAAGAAGCTTATTATTAGCAACGTCCTGTGGGAAGTAATAGTTAACACTAGCACCTTTTCCTGCTTCCTATGAAGGATGCTGATGGCCTATTACAAAAAAGCTAACTACACTGAACTTTATCACTGAGATATCAGTATGTCACAAAAGAAAGGTTTAGCCATAGTTTCCACTGTGTTCCAGCAGTGACATCAAATATGCTGAGTATTCCAACATGACATTATTTAGTAAGGAATGTGTTCTTCAGTGATATTGGGAAGCTGGGATGCAGTCGATACTATTCTCACAGGTGTACACCAAATTCAAAACATTTCTCCTCACTTACTGTTAGCAAGAAAACATTTCCTTGATATGCTTCACTTGTTGACCTCTCTAGGCTGGTCCCAACTTTGCCTATTCACAAGAAGATGAAGGGTTCAATCTTCTAAAATGAATTTATAATGCTTCTGTACTATTCATTTCAGTTTGACAGAAGCTCTAAAATCTGACGTTCTTATTTATCTAATGAAACTTTAATTTACAAATCAAACTAATATACAGGGGTAAATTTGGGTCAAATTACACATTATTGACTAAAACTATGCAAAAATTCCAGGGTTATAATACTGTTGAACATAACTGATAAGAATGTAGTTGAAGTTATTTTACCTGATTTTTAACTAGGCAACAGATCTCCATGAGGGAGAAATGTAATCTCTCTTGGGAGCTCAATGTGTATATATAATATGTTTCAAGATTATTAGACAAAGACAAGAGGCCTAAAAATAAATTTTAGCTAAAAATCTTGCCCTGAAAAACAATTAGTAGTAGGAAAATATTGAGGGGGAAAAAACTAATAACTAAAACTGCTTCTGGAACTTTATAAAATTATTATCAAACACAAAAAGGAGTTGATGTTTTTAAATCAAAGGTATAGGATAAATGGTTATTATTTTTCATGAAGTTTTTTAAATGACTGGTAGACAGAACAGAAAAATTTATGTCTTGCTTTCCGTTCATCTGGCTCTCCTAATTCCATTTTGGATATTTTGAAGTGTGCTGTCACCTCAACCCAAGGTTATATTCAGAAATCACTAATCATGGAAGTTATTTTGGTACTCTTATTCTGAATGATTCATCAATTATTTTACTGAATATCAATGTAAGTTATGATATGCCACTTTCAAAATAAAAAAAAACATAAAACAATTATCACTCATACAATGCTATTCATTCATTAATCATTTAACAAATATATTTTGAACAGTTTTGTGGGTTGGAGGACATGGGTATGCTTTTGGTCTAAACCCTTTATCCCTAAGGAGTTAGGTGAGTCACAAAGGAATGGATTGGTCACAGAGAGCCCTGTTTCCTAGTAGTGATCAAGAACCCTGAGTATCCAATGTTATGACCTCAGGTGAGGGATGTCTTTTTTATACTGTCCTTGAGCAGCTGGAGGTTATAGACATAATGACATAAGACTATATTCAGTAGGCTAGAAGACACTTATCTGCACTTGCTGTTAGCAAGGAAGCTTCTCCCCAGTGTTTTCAAAGGTCTAGCCTCTCTATAGTAGGTTCAGTTTTGGACAAATGGGTGGAGGAGCCATGCGGCAAGAGAAATAGCAGGAATTTTGCCAAAAAGAAATCGCCCATTCACTTCAGGGTGAAAAATATGTTTTAGTACAGACTTAGAAGAGTGTGGCTTCTCATCAGTGGCATAAGCTCAGCAGCATCATGGGATAAGCCACTGATACATGCTGTATTGCAGGAACTCCAAAACATGACAAGAAATGTCACAAATGCTAACATACACCATATCCTTTTTGTAACGAGTACAGAAAAGTTATATGGATATATAGAACCGGTAAGTAGTCTCTCTTGTGGCCAAGTATCAGAATGGGGTTTGCCACATTGATCCCAAGATACTTAAAAAAGTGATGGATGTGTCATAATTGCATGGGGCATGGCATGGTAGGGTGTGTCTGTTTTCTAGGCTACTAAAAAATTAGAGGCAGAAAGAATTACTCGAACCCAGGAACATAAGCCTACCCAAACATAATATAAGATAGACAAATAGCAAACAAAAAAGCATTAGTAGCTCCCCTACTGGTAGGGTAAAGAGGCTTCATGGAGGCCGTTCAGGTAGCAGTCCTTGTCTTTAATTGTTCCAGCCCAAGGACCACACATGAGAGTAGTCAAGCCTTTAGATCTGTGAAGATTTGGCCTGAGTTATCACAGCATGTAGGACCTAGCATCCATGACCAGTACTAAAACTGCACCATTATATACATCTAATCCAGATGAGCTTTCAGAGAGCAAAAAATATTTTTAAAAATACAGAAAAGAAATTCAAATAAACAAATGTTTCACTTTTGTATTCTTATTTATTATCCCAGTAGCAAGATCATAAATAGATGAGGGAACCATCTGTGGTAGAAATGATAAAGAAATGAAATAGAAGGAAAAAGTTGTTTTTTCTGAGTACCTTGCCTTATATTTAGTCGTGAAAGATCTGACCAGGCTATATACTCTCTTTCAGAAGTTCGTATACAGAACCTTCTATAGAGGAGAAAGAAGATCAACTGACTTGTCTGGATGGGATTGTTATAGATCACATTTTTTCCTAAGCTGGGGGTCTTAGAAGTCTACTGATGTCTTTTGCACTGCATATGGAAAAGTCAGACCCATAAAAATACAAACTTATTTCTATTTTTTTTTTTTACAAAAACTTCCATACATTTATTGCTCAGCTCATTCTTAGGGCAAAGAAAAAGAAAAAGGGAAATCAGACTTTTAATTTAAACTACAAATCTTTCTAGGTAGTATTAAATTTTTCAGTCTGAATTAAATAGAGCATAAATATTTATGAATTATCTTGATTCTCCTCCAGTGGAGGAGTTGTACATGATTTTGTTGCGAGTTTTGTATTTTTTCCCAAAACCATTAGAAAATGAGCCACTTTTGCTTTTGTTTCTTGAACCACTACACTCACTTCATCCTGAAAGTCTTGTAAAAAGACCTAGTAAAGAGCCCTTCGAAATACAGACATCAAAATTGAAGGCATAGAAAAACATATCTACTGAAAGTTAAAAATCTGTTGTTGTTCTATGTTAAGCAAATCAAACAACTTTGCTTCACAATACCCAGTCTTTTTATATTTGTATTAAATTGATACCCTAAAAAAACATCTAGTGATTGTTTATATGGTGAGTTTGTCTAAGTTGTCAAATCCCTTTGATTTATTTTAATTTTATGTCCGAGACCGGTACTCTAACTCAGTATCCTTCTGCTTTCGCTCATTGGCTCTACCAACTGAGCCAAGCTTCCAACCCCAATTAAATCCCCTTTAAAATAAGAATAACTGATTTAGGAGTAACTTTTTTTGCGTACTTCTGTTTTTTTCTATACTGTTAAATAATTTTTGATGCAGTTAAATCATATTTCCTTTGTTACAAATGTTTTACGTTGTTTTTACATTACATAATCCTTGTACTTGGTTTTCTAGAATGATTTTTAAATCTCTAGTCATTTTAGTTGGACATAAAGCTTTACAAACTGACATTTTTAACATATATCTAGTATGACTCTATAATCCACAAATCAAACTAATAGATTGGAAGCCAATAAGAGTCAAATTGTTGGTTACTAAGAACTTGGAAAATCCACCAGGTTTGTTATGATGTTGAAAAGTTTAGATGATAAAAATGTATTTCAAGTTGTTTAGCATGATTTGTCTAGGCACCAGAGTTCTGTGAGGGGGAAAAAATGAAATCTCTCTTGAAGTTCACATAGATATATAAAAAGTGCTTCAAGTTTATAAGGCATAAAGCCAATAGGCCCCAAATAAAGTTTAATTATAAAGCCATGCTGGATGTGAAAAACAATGAGGTCAAGTAGAAAGTTCTTCAAGGAAAATTAATATATAACTGAAATGGTATCTGGAGCTTTAAAAATTATAACTAGCAGACTAAACTTAGAAATCAATCATCTTATAAATATGTTAGAAACAATAGCAAGAAAGAAAAACAAATTGAGTCTTGAGGTAAATGCTTGATGAGAAATGTACTCATCACCTTGTTCATGTAATTGTAACCCCTCTGTATGGTATTTTCATAGTAAAAAAAATAACTTATTAATAAAAATTCAATCAATTGCCTTTAAATCAAAGATTGGGGGGCTGGGAAGGTGGCTCAGGGGTAGAGTGCTTGCCTTGCATGCATGAGGCCCTGGGTTCGATTCCTCAGCACCACATAAGCAAAAAGAAAAAAAAAAAGAAAAGAAAAAAAAATAAATAAACTTTAAATCAAAGATTGGATGATTATTCTTCATCAAAATTTCTTAACATATGACTGGTGCATATATTAGAAGTCATTAAATTGTTGCTTTGCTGTTATCTGGCCCTTCTGATACAATTAGGGATACTGTATTACTCTTTGTGTAATCACCTCAAATCCAGACTTCTTTTGAATAACTCAACTTAGAAGTTCCTTTGCTATACTCATATCCTGACACACTCTTTAACTATTCTATACTTGAGTATTGATATAGTGAACAATATTCGTGTCAAAATAATAAACAAATAAGCTACCACTAATTGAGGGCTATTCATTCACAATTCAATTAAGAAATTATTTTAGGCAGTTTTATGTACATAGCCTCTGCTAAAGGCTGAAGATACAATGATGAGCAAGACAAAGGTTATTTCTAGTCTTGTGAACTGTAAAGTTTTGTATGGAAAAGAGACACTATGCTTGTAGCTCATGCCTATTGTCCTAGCTACTCAAGAGCCTCATGTGGTAGACAACTAGCCATCACATACACACACACAAACAACCTCGGGGATACCGTTCCAATCCTTAGTTCATGCCCCCATAATGGTAATAAATAAAAGAATTAAGAGGTACAAGACAATTATTACACAAACCATATGACTGACAGTGTTACACAGCAAGGAAAGGAAAGAAGGTACTCACCTATTCAGATCCACAGTCTAAGAACAAGTTGGTGAAAAAATGTTCCCAGAAGACCAAACAGGAGCATAGGGGACCCAAGAAACTTCCCAATAGCAACCTCTTATGGGTAGGCACAGTTAAGTATCACATTTTCGTTCTTGCTCTGAAGAATGCTATGACCAATTACAGAAAACCTAATGGGTTAGGTGACTCATAAAGGAATGGAATGTTCATAGATACCTTCTATAGTTTTCCAGTAGTGTTATCAAGTAAATTGAATAGGTCTGGGAAGTTGACTCAGTGGTAGAGTGCTTGCCTTACAAGCATGAGTCCCTGGGTTCGATTCATCAGCACCACATAAGCAGAAAAAAGCTGGAAGTGGTGCTGTGGCTCAAGTCGCTAGCCATAAGCTGAAGAGCTGAGGGACAGCACCCAGGCCGAGTTCAGGCCCCACAACCAACAACAACAAAAAAGAAAGAAACTTGAGTAGTCCAATGTGATAGCTTAAGATCAGAAATATCTTTTTTTTTCAGTTATACCCAACACTGAACAACTCTACACCCAGGGAATGTGTAGACGCTGAGCAAGCAGTATTTGAAGGAGGAAGGACTATCCCTCCTGCATCTTTTACAGCAATCATATTCAAAACAATAAAACTTTAGTACCAAAAAAAGAAATACCTTTTCTCATGATACTTGCATAGGGGGAGGACCGCTACACAAAGTCCAACACAAAACATTTCTTCTCAGTTATAGTAAGTAAGAAATCTTTTCCTCGGTGTGCTTCACTATACAGGCTTCACTAAGGTGAACTCAGTTTTGCCTATTCCCCAGAGGATAGAGAAGCCATGAATCAGGAGCATGGGCACAACTTTTGCCAGAAAAAGAACTGCCAGTTTCCTTTAAGGAGAGAGGACAAAACAGAACACGGGAAAAGTGTGTTAAGAAATAAGGTAAAGACTGTGGTTCCTGATCAGTGGAATGTGCTTACAGCCATGAAGGATAAGCCATGTATTAAATGCTGTACTATGGAGGAACCAATAGACAGCTGTCTATTTGCCTATGTGCAAATGGGGATTGGCTACACTGAACATAAGATCACGTTATAGAATTATTAAAAAGAAATTTATTAATAAGGTTCTTAGTGAAAATACTGTACAGAGGGGTTACAATTACATGAGCAAGGTAAAGTTAAGGAGTACATTTCTTATCAAGCATTGTTGCCTCCTCCTTTGTTTCCCCTTACCATCCCGGCCCTCCCACTCCCCTGCCCCAACCCCACCCTGCCCCTCTCCCACCAATCCCCCCATACACACGCCAAAGGGAACCAGGCACCAGTAGTTCAAACTTGTAATCTTAGCTACTTAGGAGACTAAAATCTAAGGATCAAGATTCTAAACCAGCCCATTCTGTAAGAACCTTACCTCCAATTAACCCACAATAGCTGGATGTAGAGCTGTGATTCAAGTGGTAGAGCACTAGTCTTGAGCAAAATAGTTGAGGGACTGCCCAAGGCCTGAGATTAATCTCTAATACCAACACATACACAACACACACACACACACACACACACACACACACACACACACACACACACACACACATGCATGCACGCACACACACACCACAAAACTGGATTGAGCCTAACATGGTAGGGGTGTGCCTATGGTCCCAGGTGCACAAAAAGCTGAGAAAGTAGAAATCAATTGAGACCTTATACTAAAAGGAACAGCAAATAAAAGGCATTAGTTGTTTCCCACCTCAGGCTGGAGGGCCCCTATAGCAATAGTTTAGATAAAAGCATAATCTCTATCTAGTTCAGCTCAGATACTACACTGTGAGTAAATAAGTCTTTAGATGATTAAACATAGGGCCTTCAGCCATCACACACTGTGTATCAGCCAGCAATAGTGACCCATAACCTCAAATGTACCATTATGTACATCTACGCTGAGAAAGCTTTCAGATATGTAGCCCAGAAAGTATCTGATAGCCATTGTATAGAAACTCACCAAAGTATCAAACCATACCTGTCTTGAAATTCTGATTTATAAAGTTATGAGCAAATAGTTGTTTTAAGGTGCTAGGATTTGAGTAATTTGTACATAGCAGAAACCAGGTGAAGGGAAGTGATTGGGTAGAGAGGAAGGTTAGCCAAGAGTTAAATCCTTAAAAAAAAGAAGAGTTAAACCCTCAAGTTAGCTAAGAGATGAAGTTCATTATACTACTTAACTACTTCTGTGAATATCTCAATTTTGACTTTGTAAAACCCACTGACATAACCATATTATATACAGCATATTACAATATAGGAAAAATTATAATCACCATATTTCGATTATAATCAAAAATATAATCAGCCTATTTTAGAATGTTGCAAATTCTACCAACATTTCACAGATTTCTTCAACAAGTAAAGATTTAAAAAAGGGGGATTGTCCCCCAACAACAAATCTTCAAGAAACAGCTGACTGTATTCATGATTTCAATATACATGTACACTCCCCTACCCACCCCCCCACCCCCCCACACGAATGTATGCAACAGCTCAACCTACTCACAAACATCCACTCAACATGAATCAAGGATCTTCCTGTAGTAGTTGAACTTTTAAATTTTTCAAGTGTTGTAAATAATTGATAACAGATACATAAGCAATTATTTTCTGAACAGCACTATGCTATGGAAATGAGAGTTCACTATTATTATTACATAAAATATCTTTGAATCTCAAAAGAATTAAATAAGAGAATCTGAATTTGGGGGCTATATTTCTACCAGCTATCCTACAAAGGCTTAATGAGATGATACTAATAAGATCCAAAAATTAAGCACTAAATTAATACAATGAAATGTATATATGAGTAAGTGAAGGGAAAGCCACTGGTCAGAGAAACCTATGCTGTCTCCATCTCTCAGCCGGCGGCACACTGTGGCCATTTTGATGCTGCCTGGGCCATGGAGTTGTCTTCACCAGAGCAGTACCCATGCTGGCATTGGAACTGGGAGTGGTACGGAGGGAAGAGAAGGCCACTGGGGTGGCCACCCTGGGGAAGGGGATGGGGCAGTGGGAAGGGTGGTGAGGCCCTGGCAGAGGCTGGTGAGGGGAGGAAGTAGGCAGCAGGCCAGTGGCACAGGCAGCAGCAGCAAAGCTGCAAGTTCTGGTGGCTAGGCTCTGGGGAACTTCTGTGAGGTGGGATGGTGGGGATGGATCCCCTAGGGCTTGGCAGCCTCCTAAGGAATGGACAATGAGAAATGAGATAAATAAGCAGGCTAAAGACTTAAAGAGAAACTTCTCTAAAGAGGAAAAAAGGATGGCCAATATACACATGAAGAAATGCTCAACGTCCCTAGCCATAAAAGAAATGCAAATCAAAACAACATTGAGATAGCACCTCACCCCAGTTAGAATGGCTATAATCAAGAACTCTAATATCAACAGATGCTGGTGGGGATGTGGACAGAAGGGAAACCTACTGCATTGTTGGTGGAGTGTAAACTTGTTCAACCACTTTGGAAAGCAGTATGGAGGTTCCTCAAAAGACTCCACATATAGAGCTCCCCTATGACCCAGCAATCCCACTCTTGGGCATTTACCCAAATGCTCACAAACAAGACCACACTAAAGTTACCAGCACAACTATGTTTATTGCAGCATTATTTACCATAGCTAAGATATGGAACCAACCCAGATGCCCCTCAGTAGATGAATGGATCAAGAAAATGTGGTATATACACAAATGGAATTCTATGCCTCCATCAGAAAGAATGTCATTACCCCATTTGTTAGGAAATGGAAAGACTTGGAAACAATTATATGAAGTGAAGTAAGCCAGGCCCAAAGAAACATAGGTCCCATGGTTTCCCTTATTTTCAATATCTAGTATATGTCTGAGTAAAGCAGAAAAGGTCAGATAAGTTGATGTTAGAGAAATAAACCCTAAGATATCAATTCAAATTCTTTCAGGTGATTGTTTCTAACACATTTATAAGATTATTTCTTTGTTGCTTTGTATGTCCCTCCCCCATGGTATATCCCCTGCTTTCACTGTACTTGATGTCGGTATAATTTGTGGAGGGGAAGGGAAAAAACAAATCATTTAAATAGGTATACAAGTGGATCCATTGCAACAATGAGATATACAAGTTGTTATGTCGAAAACGAACTTTACAACTTTGGTGGGGGGGTAGGATTGGGTGAGGGGTGGGAGGAGGTTGGAGGGAAGAATGGGAAGGGATGGGAAGGGGAAACAAAGGAGGAGGCTACAATGCTTAATAAGAAATGTACTCATTATTTTGCCCATGTAATTGTAACCCTTCTGTACAGTATTTTCACAATAAAAAAGGGATTGTTATGAGGAATCTGTGCTAACTAGGATTCAAATGTACTTGTGGACCTGGGATAGTTTATCTTGAAGAATAAAGTTAGATAATAATAAAAATAAAAATATAAATGATAATAATAATAATAATGATAATGATAATAATAAGTTGATATTAAGGTGGATCCATAGCACAGTGGTAATCCTTGCCTAACACACAAGACTCTGCAGTACCACAGTATATGTGTGTGTCTGTGTGTTTGTGTGTGTGTTTGTGTGTGTGTGTTTGTTTGTGTGTATTTCATAACTTGTTGAAACTTGTTCAAACTAGGTACAAGCTTTAGACCACTTTGGATTACATTTTCATTTCCTTACATTTACATTATTCATAAATGTATAAAGATACTAAAAATAAAACATTTTCAATTATAAAAAGAAAAATAGTAGACAATTTTCCATTGTGCTATATGCTCTAAAAATACAAGATTATTTGAGAAATGTGTAACAGAGATTCCTTCACTTTCAAGGATCCAAAGATTCACAGAAAGAAGTAATATTCAGCAAATGTTAGTCTGTAAACTAGGAATTAAAAAGGAGGTAACTAAATGATGATAGGAAGGAAGATTAAGAGAAGAAACAGGAACTAAGTGATATAGGGTTGATTGTATTGGTTTATAGAAAATGCAAAGCGAGAACTTGACAAGAAGAGAGGAAAGCGTTTCCATCAAGATATATCTTTGTTAGCTGGAGATTTGACAGGTTAGGATAAACTTATTGGATCAGTATCTCTTCATCCTAATTGGCTGAAAAAAATCACAGTAATAAGAAGACCAATTATATATTTACCTATCTAAACCAGGTCAGCACAGAATACACACAGGAACTCAGAGTAGCCTATATCATAAGACAGTGAAAAAGCTATTTACTAGAGTTTGGGGAGGTACCTGTATCTCTTTTATGTTATTCTAGTAATGGCTTAATATTTTAGCTTTGTATAAAAGATTTAAAACTGCTTTTGAATTACCATCTATTTCACAAGGATTCCAGAGTTTAAACCTTTCATCTCTGGCTGCACAGAATAAATCAGTAGTACCTGAAATTTACTAACTACTTAAAAAGTAGGTATGTGGAATAAAAAGATACAAAATATAATGCAACACAGGCAGGTTTTCACAGCTCAGGGTGACATTTAGCCAGTGATGCAAATGAAACAGCTAGGTGACATGGAAAGACCTAAACTAATCTAGCCAGGTGCTTATTCTTAAACAAAAGAGAAGGAAGTTTAACAGGTGAATGAACACAGAAGGACTGTTATTTCAGAGGTCACATGACTTGCTGTCAAAGCACCAGCTTTGACTGTACTTTCTAACATGCTTAATGCATGATACACGCCACTATGTGCACAAGTACACACACATACCCGCACACACATTGAACAACCAGTTGTTTTCATTCTAGTAATTTTTATCTTTAGATGTTCTCTCACACTTATTCAGAGTCTTCTGAAGTGTAAGAGACCTGAAAGCTATTATATTATATAACAGAAGGAAGAAGAAAACTAAATTCCCATATCTTGATTCTTTCACTATATACTCAGAAGGGGATTGCGATATATATATATATATATATATATATATATATAATGTATACACACGCATATATACATATATACATACATGTGTGTAAATACACACATACATGTATACGTGCACATGCATGTGTATGTATATACACGTGTATACATACATACATACATATATACATAAATATATATATACATATATCTATATCCTCTTCTCCTGAATTTTTTATTCAAAACAAAATTTTTAGACTTCAAAGATTGCAGAGGAGCAGCTGGGAGCTAACTGAGATCTCATGAAGAAACCAGTTTTAGTGTTCCAGTGAAAAATCCAAGGCTGAAGAGTCACCCAAGTGAACCATCATAGTACAGAGAGTTTGGTCAGAGAGGAAAAATTCAGGCAGCCTGTTTCAGGAGACAGATTTGAGCATACACCAGTGACCGAGGTGGCAGTGGCTGTGGCTGCCAACATAGCAGTAGACCAAGCCTGAGAAAAAGGTGCCAGAAACGGAGTGCAAGCATCTTCTACTCACCACCAGTGTGAACTGACAAGGAGCAAAAATCTTCATCCTGCTGACCACAGATGGATGCAGATCACAGATGGCCTGAAAAACCAAGGGAAGGTGTGAGTACCCAAAAGGACATTCCCACTCCTTCTCACAGAACAGCATTTGGAAGGTAGCTCTTCCCCTATCACTCCAGAAGTATGTCATCTTTCATACTGGCAAAGACCGGGCCAGGGCAGCCAGTAGATACCTCAGGCCTTAGAATTCGACACTGCTGAGCCATTCTTCAACAGGCCAAAGCAACCCAACCAGTGGGACTCAGCTCCATCCTGAGGAAAGTTGACCTTTCCAGACGGGGGAAGGATCACCCAAGGCAGGGCAACTTTCTTCACAGAATAAACAGCCAGAAGAGTCCCCACCCCTCTGCAGCATGGCAGCAGCAACTCTCCATGCTGCGGGAGGTTAAAATAAATAAATTCAAAACTGAAGAGTAAGAGAAAATCCCAGGACCAGATGGATTCACAGCTGAATTGTACAAGGCCTTTGAAGCAGATCTCAATTGATACTCCCCCAACTCTTCAATGAAAATGAAAGTTCACTACCAATCTCGTTCTAGGAAGCCTCCAAAACTGTCATCCTCAAAACAGACAGGGAATCATCAAAGAAACAGAACTCTAGACCCATTTCTCAGATGACCATCAGTGCAAAACTACAAAATCCTCGCCAATCAACTTCAACAATTCATCAAAAAAATCAAACACTATGATCAAACAGGATTCATTCCATGGATGCAAAGCTGGTTTAATACATGCAAATCAATAAATGTAATGCATCATATCAACAGGAGCAAGGAAAAGAATCAAATGGTAATATCAATACATGCAGAAAAAAATTTGACAAGATCTAACACCACTTTATGATGAAAGCTATGCAGAAACTAGGAATCCATAGAATGAACATTCCTCAATATAAGAAAAGCTGTGTATGACAAACTTACATTACAACTTATATTATAACTAGCATTATACTTAATGGCAAAAAGCTAAAGCCATTTCCTCTAATTTCAGGAACAAGACAGACTGTCCATCTCTCCACTCCTTCTAGTATTAGATTGCCTAGCTACAGCAATAAAACAAGATGCAATCTTTAAGAAGATCCAAATGGGGAAAGATGAAGTAAAACTCTCCCTCTTAGTAAATGACATGATCTTGTATTGAAAGAATCCCCTAGACTCCACCCCCAAGTTATTTGAGCTGATCTGAAACTTTGGCAAAGTAGCAAGGTATATAAAATTAACCCTCAAAAGTCAGTGGCTTTTCTGTATGCCAACAATGAGAGTACCTCTATCTCCTCAAATAGTTATGCTTTCTTTCTGTTAAAGCATTCAAACTCCTCTCATTGCTCTTTTGGAAACATGCATTATATATTTTCGTAGTCACTCTGCCATAAATACAAGTTACTTCTACTGAATTATAACTCTGTACATACTGGCCATCTCTCCATTCCCATTCCTAACATCTATCTCTTATAAAATCACTGTTCTATTTTCAATTTTTGAGAATTTAAGTCCTACCATGAGTGAAATTATGCAGTATTTGCTTTTTTGTGCTTGCCTTACCTCACTTAACATGATCTCCAAAGGCCACAGTAACGTCAGCATCAAAGGCCAACACTGTTCCAACCACAATAGAAACCAGTTCTATTCAAAGTTCTAAGTAGGTGAGTGACTACTGTCCCTCCATAGAAAGCAGTCACAGCTTCCCTCTGTTTCTAAACCCTTTGAAAGACAACTGTACATTAGCCAGAAAATAGGGATGAATTAAGCAGTTAATAAATTTTAAAAACCCAACCTAAATACTAAGTATCATATTAACCTCAGATTCATAATTAGAAAATGCATAGTTTGCAATAAAAGTATTTGCTATTAATGAATGTAAATTAAAGCAACCAGTTTAATAAATGTTGAACTATTGAAACTAATATTGAAGCATTTGTTTGCCCTCTTCACAAGTTAATAAAAAAAAAACAAGTAAATTAGAGCACTGTGACATATCTCAATTTAAGAAAGAAAATCCTTCCTTTTAGAATGACTGATTAATGAAACTTGAATTAAAAATCAACCTCAAAGATATTATGAGAGAAGGGGCTGGGAAGATGGCTCCGTGGTAGAGCACTTGCCTTGCATGCATGAGGCCCTGGGTTCAATTCCTCAGCATCACATAAGCAAAAAGAAAAAAAGCCAGAAATGGCGCTGTGGCTCAAGTAGTAGAGTGCTAGCCTTGAGCTGAAGACCTGAGGGACAGCACCCAGGCCCAGAGTTCAGGCCCACATCCAGACCCCCCCCCAAAAAAAAAAACTTATGAGTGGAAACTATTGTCTACACTACTCTAGAAGACAAAGCCAATTTCAGTGTAGAACTTTTCTGGCATACAACAAATGCTTACAGTCTCATTGAATTATTTCATTACCATAATATCCTAGGTGTTATATATAGAAGGCACATAGGATGCCTACACAAATGAGAGATGGTGTTAACAGTCCTATAGTTAAGACTTTTCTTCATGTATCCCAGTTAAAACACAACTATCCTCAAAACCTTACCCATGGCTGCACACTGGTGGATATCCATAAACTAAGCAAATAGCTCTCAAGAAATTTCCACAGCAAAGTCAAATCATGCTCAAGAAAACTCTTAAAACTCGTCTTAATGCCGGGCGCTGGTGGCTCACGCCTGTAATCCTAGCTACTCAGGAGGCTGAGATCTGAGGATCACGGTTCAAAGCCAGCCCGGGCAGGAGAGACCATGAGACTCCTATCTCCAATAAACCACCAGAAAACCGGAAGTGGCACTGTAGCTCAAGTGGTAGAGCGCTCGCCTTGAGCTGAAGAGCTGAGGGACAGCTCCCAGGCCCAGAGTTCAAGCCCCACGACCGACAAAAAAAAAAAAAAAAGTCGTCTTAATGATATTTTTGTTTCATTTCTCCTCAGTACTATTTCGAAGTTCTTTCCAAAATTTTCCCTTGTCCTTTGATTGTCACGTAATTAACTATTAGTTAATTCACCTAATTCTAGCCTTAAGAGCCTATAATAATAAATTTAGAAGAGATGTTATATATGTTCAATACATTTTCCTAAAATCAAACTAAACACTATGGAAGCAATAATTTCAGGGAAGTCTCCAATCTTTTGCCAACCTAATTACTTCCTAAATTTTCTTGTGTCAGACTATTTTGAAAGAACTATATAATCTATTCCCTGAGAGCTTTTACCTACCGATTGAACCTTACCATTTGAAGCTATATACCTAAAAGCAGATATAGTGTTCCATAACTTTGTTTTCCTAAAGTTTCAGAAAACATAAAATTTTAGCTTCTTTTCCTATAGCACAATTGGAAATTCCTTGCTATCTTGGTTTCATTCTTCTGAACATTCTGAGACAGCCTTATACTTCTTCATTAAAAGCTATTGTTGGGTTGAACCTGATGCCATCCCTTTCACCTATTAGATTCATTTTTGTAAATTGAGTGCACATTTACTCAATGGATAAGCAAAGGATATTTTTGATACTCGGTGCTAAGTAAAATTATTCTGCTCCAGAGTGAGTGAGATAGTTAACAGTTCTAAGTGGAGAATATAACATTTACCTCTACAAAATTTAGTCATTTCAGCCTGTTCAAATTTCGCTAAATTCAAGTTCCGTAATCCAGCATTAAAAATAAAAGTAAGTCACTGTTGAAACTTACTGAGTTGGATTTGCATAAATAGGTAAAGCGTCCGTCTGTGTGTGTGTGTGTGTGTGTGTGTGTGTGTGTGTTAGAAAACCTGTTTTCTGTGTTTTTTGCCTTTTCTAAAAGTCCATTATATATGTCAAAAATATTATTTTGTAAAATACAATAATAAGTAGCTTTTAACTGCTATGGATCTTAATAATAAGACTCTATTAGCCTTTGAAATTCTAAATTAAAATTTGTCACATTTTGTTAATCTAACAAAAATGTACACTTTCTTTTGAATTAAACTATGAATTAGCAGAGTAAGTCAGAGTAACTCATATATAGCAATAAAATTAGTTCTATGATTAACTTCATCATGTAAATAATATTAGTGATTACAATGTCATGTGCAACTTCAGAAGACACATATAATCTTTGCTAAGGTTCTAGAAGTCGTTGATAAATACTCAACAACCAGCTTGAAGTCTTCATGCTCTGTGCCAAGCAAGTACAGTCTAGTTTAAGTGAGATGGGAAGAGTCAGAATACAATATATCCTGAAGCCACCAGCAGAAATTCAGAGCCAGTAAGTCCCTCAAGAATACTCATTTGGGGGGGGGATCCAGTCGGGGGGCCTGAACTAAGGGCCTGGGCACTGTCCCTCAGCTCTAAAGCTCAAGGCTAGTACTCTACCACTTAAGCCACAGTGCTACTTCCAGCTTTTTTCTTTTTGCTTATGTGGTGATGAGGAAATGAACCCAGGGCCTCAGGCATGCAAGGCAAACCCGCTACCACTAAGCCACTTTCTCAGCCCAAGAATATTCATTTTTTATGTCTCAAAAATAACCTGAATTTCAATGGCTTTGCAGTATCCCACTGTATTTGGTTTCAACTAGAATTTATGCCTGAAAACTCTTAATTTCTAATTTTAAAACATTTTAGTTTTAGGAGTTCCGGGAAGATGGCGGAGGAGAAGCTGGAATCTGAACAAGCTCTCGCATAGAAAGCAGTTTTAGAGTTCTAGTGAACAGTCCTAAGCCAGAGAATCACACCAAGTGTGCCATCACAGGACAGAGAGTTAGACAAGAGAGGGGAAGCCAATGAAACACATCAGCTGCCGCTGCAGCGGCAGGGTCGTGGCGGCGACCATCGCCGCTGTGTCATACCTGAGACACAGAGAGTCCTGGACGAAGGACCCAGACGCAGCGATTGAGCGGATTCTACTCAACACAAACAAGAACCGACAAGGAGCGGACATCTTCATCCGGCTGTTTGCAGACCAGGGACGTCCCAGGATCCAAGACTTGGCGTGAGTACAAGCCCGACGTCCTCACTCCTTCTCAGGGAGCAGAGGAGGGAAGGCCACCCCTCTCCCCCCAGCACCGGTGATCTCCATCTTGGATACCGACAAAGCTCGGAGGAGCTGCTAGCTCCAGCTCAGGCCTTGGAATAAAACGAGTCATTTAGCAGGTCACAAGAACTTAACGGCAAATTGACCTGCCAGACTCAGCTCCATCCAGGGAAAAGTCACCTAGCCCAGGCGCCAGCCATTGGAGTGGCTTGCCTCACTGGGTAACCAGAGCCAGAGGCTGCCCCTCCCTCTAGCAGCCACCACAATCAATTGAAAAACAGAAACCCTGAGAATGGCTCCAGGCTGGGCGCTGTGAGCTTTATCACAAAATAGCCCCCGGGAAAAGCTACTGTCTGTTGAATGGCCTCAACTCTACCCAGAACCTAGCCTCATCACCACATCCCCCTCTTTTGTGATTCTCAAAGCAGATCAACCTCCCAGAAAACTAACCTGGGAGGGGGATCTCAAAATCTTGGGTAAAGCAGAGCATTTTTCTGCCTCTTCCAACAAACCGACTTAAGAAACCATACAAGCCACAGGACCTCAAGCTGACCAGAGACTCCAACAAGAGACTGGTTACAGACAAAAGGGAGATACAGGATTCTTCCCAGCCCTCCCCCCCCCAAAAAAAAATCAAAAGACTTCTTTTTTTTCTTTTTTATTTTTCTTCTTCTTCTTTTCTTTTTTTTGTTTGTTTTTTGTTTATTGTTACCATATATATATATATATATATATATATATATATATATATATATAAATTTTTCCCTTCTAAAACTTTTATTAATCTTTAATTTTTGCCTCTTCTGAAAAAATAATTGTTTTCCAATAACTTGTTTTTTTCTCCTCTTATAATTTTTATTTTAGGAATATGTGAATGAGCATTTTCCTTTCTTTTCTTGCCTTCTTTCTCTTTTTCTTTCTTTCTTAATTATCTTTTTGTTTTTTGTCTAGCTCTACTGAACTTCTGATCTTTTCTTCTCCCTTTACCATCCTTAAAGTTTTTCACATCTCCTCTATGTCCCTCCCCTTCTCTCAACATATTCACATTCCTCTCTAAATAGACGGTCTTTTAACTTCTATAATAACATTAATTTTTATGTTTCTATTTTTTCTGGTTTGTTTCCATTCCCCTTTCCATCTCTTCTTTTTCTCTCTCTCTACTTGCATCCTACCCAACCCATTTCCTGTATTGTGATTAGGACATAGTTAACTCTCCCTGTGCCTCCCCACACCAATCTATTCCTATTTTTTACCCACATCTCTCCCTAATCCTAATAATTTCTGGTTTTCCAAATTCTTTTCTGCGGTTTGAAGTCCTTTAACATATAGTTGTTTGATGTTGAATAGATGTATCTGTTGCACTAGATTGTATCTGTAGACTATTGACTGTACAAACGCAAACATTGGTTGATGGTTGCCTTAAGATAGTGTTCTACCACAAAACTGGTGCAATCTTCATCTCAAATGGGCAGAGTAAGCCGGAAAAACACAAGAAAAATGGCAAATTCCGGTATCTCAATTCCCAATCTTGATAATCAGGGATTAGAACAGATAAAGAATAATCCAGAGGAGAGTTCCTAAAAAGCTCTACAAACACTACTAGCAAACATGATAAATGAGAAGTTTGACAATGTACAAAGGACTCTGTATGAGCGTGATAGGGAGAGAGAGGAGGCATCCCAGAAGTTTATACAGGAATAACATAAGCGTGAGGAAGCTACTCAAAAACTGATACAGGATTTGCGTGAACAACTTGAGAATACTCAAAGAAAAAGGGAGGAATGGCGTGAGCAGGCAGAGAACACTCAAAGAGATCTGCAGGAATCCCACGAAACAGAAGAAAGACAACTACAGGAATCCCACAAGTGGGAGGAAGCTAATCAAAGAGTAATTCAGGAATTGAGAGACCAGGTAGAGAATACACAAAGATCACTAAAGGCATTCATGGAATTCATTAACAAAGAGCTGAAGGAAGTCAGGGAGACCACAAAGGGAATGCTGAATGGAACCCAACAGAAGGAATGGGAGTCCAAAGAAACCATAACCAATCAACTAAGTGATCTGAGAACAAACACAGAACACCAAATTAAGGAAGTAAAGAAATTCATACAAGACCTAAAACAGAGCTTCAACAAAGAACTTGAAGCCATCAAAGCTGACCAATTAGAAGGAAAAGAGATAAAAAAGAAAGTAGAGAGTCTTGACAGCAGGTTAGACCATGCAGAAGATCGAATCTCAGGGATTGAAGACAGCCTAGATATTATAGAGAAAGTACATGCAACCATCCAAGACAAGTCCAAGAAATATGATAGGTCTATCCAACACCTGGAAGACACCATCAGAAGGCCCAATCTAAGGATAATGGGTGTAGAGGAACACCTAGAAACAGAAGTTAATGGTGTAGGAAATTTGTTTAACAGGATCCTAGCAGAGAACTTCCCAAACATACAAAAAGATAGGCCTATTCAGATAAAAGAAGCTTTTAGAACCCCAAATATACCAGACCAGAATAGGACAACCCACCATCATATTATAATCCACACAGGATCAACTCAGACCAAGGAAAAGATCCTTAAAGCTGTCAAGGAGAAAAGGTTAATCACCTATAAAGGGAAACCAATTAGAATTACCTCAGATTTCTCAGCAGAGACAATCAACGCAAGAAGAGCCTGGAATGACGTATGCCATGCCCTAAAAACAAACAAATATCAACCAAGAATACTGTACCCAGCTAAACTCTCCTTCATAACTGAAGGCCAAATAAAAACCTTCCATAGCAAAGAAAAATTGAACCAATACATCTCCACCAAACAAGGCCTACAAAAGATTCTTAAAGATGTCCTACACATAGAAAACCAACAAGACCGCAACAAAGGCCCAGAAACTGCACCCAAACTGAGAATCCAAGAACCTTAGGAAGAACCCAGATTTCGCAGCCCCCAAGAAGGTGGATAACATGGCAGGAACTCCCAAATACCTCTCAGTCCTATCTCTCAATGTTAACGGACTGAACTTTCCAATTAAGCGACACAGACTGTCTGGTTGGATTAAAAAACAAGACCCTTCTATCTGCTGCCTGCAGGAATCACATCTTGCCCATAAAAACAAACACATTTTCAATGTTAAAGGCTGAACAAAATCTACCAAGCAAACGGCCCTCATAACCAGGCGGGAGTTGCAATCCTAATATCAGATAAAATAGACTTCCAATTAAAATTCGTGAGAAGAGATAAAAAAAGGTCGCTACATACTAATTAAAGGATCTCTCCTTCAGGAGGATATTACAATTCTAAATATCTATTCGCCAAACAATGGAGCACCCAAATTTATCAAAGAAACACTACTTTCCCTCAAATCCCATATAGATCCAAAGAAATTAATTGTTGGGGATTTTAACACACCACTCTCCACACTAGATAGATCAACTCGGCAAGAACTCAACCGAGAAACCGCAGATCTAAACAGCTGCATAGATCAACTAGACTGAACAGACATTTACCGAACATTTCACCCAGCAGCATCAGAATACACGTTCTTCTCAGCAGCACATGGAATATTTTTTAAAATAGACCACATTTTAGGCCACAAAGCAAACTTGTCTAAATTCAGAAACATTGAAGTTATACCTTGCAATCTCTATGAACACAAGGGAATAAAATTAGAACTCAACACCAAAAGCCACCACGAATGTCCGGTATCACATGGAGGCTGAACAACACACTGCTGAATCATCAGTGGGTCATGGAAGAGATTAGACAGGAAATTCAAATGTTCATGATATTCAACAAAAATGAACACACAAATTACCAGCTCCTCTGGGACACAGCAAAGGCAGTACTCAGAGGCAAGTTTATAGCTCTGAGCTCCTACATCAACAAATTGGAGAGATCTGAAACTAACAATTTAATGACACATCTAAACCTCCTTGAAAAAGAGCAGCAAGATAAACCCCAATCCAGTAGATGGAAAGAAATAATCAAAATTAAATCAGAATTAAATGAATTAAAATCCAAAAAAACTATAGAAAGAATCAACAAAACAAAGAGTTGGTTCTTCGAAAAACTTAACAAAATTGACAGACCCTTAGCAAACCTTATCAGAAAAAGGAGAGAACACACCCAAATTAATAAACTCAGAGATGAGAATGGAAACATCACCACGGAAACAACCAAGATTCAGAACATTATAAGGGAATACTTCTCAAAACTTTATGCTAATAAGCTTGAGAAATTGAAAGAAATGGACCTTTTCCTAGCAAATATTGACATGCCAAAACTAAACCAAGATGAGTTAAACCAGCTTAACAGGCCCATATCAAGCATTGAAATAGAAACAGCAATAACAGACCTCCCAGTTAAGAAAAGTCCAGGACCAGATGGTTTTACAGTGGAATTTTACAAGGCCTTCAAAGCAGAGCTCACACCAATACTCCCCCAACTCTTCAATGAAATTGAAAGAGAAAGCTCACTACCGAACACATTCTATGTAGCCATCATAACCCTCATCCCAAAACCAGGCAGGGACTCATCAAAGAAAGAGAACTATAGACCCATTTCTTTGATGAACATTGATGCAAAACTTCTCAACAAAATTTTGGCCAATTGACTTCAATAATTCATCCAAAAAATCATAAACCATGATCAAACAGGATTCATTTCAGGGATGCAAAGCTGGTTCAATATACGCAAATCAATTAATATTATTCATCACATCAACAGGAGCAAGAATAAGAACCACATGGTTATCTCAATAGATGCAGAAAAAACATTTGACAAGATCCAACACCCCTTTATGATGAAGGTTTTGGAAAAATTAGGAATCCATGGAACATTCCTCAATACAATAAAGGCTGTATATGACTAACCTACAGCCAGCATTATACTCAATGTTGAAAAACTAAAGCTATTTCCTCTTAACTCAGGAACAAGACAAGGATGCCCACTCTCTCCACTTCTCTTCAATCTAGTATTAGAATGCCTAGCTACAGCAATAAGACAAGATGCAGACATAAAGGGGATCCAAATAGGGAAAGAAGAAATAAAACTCTCCCTCTTTGCAGATGACATGATCTTGCATTTAAAGAATCCCATACACTCCACTCCCAAATTACTCAAGCTGATTCAAAACTATGGCAAAGTAGCAGGTTATAAAATTAACCCCCCAAAATCAATGGCTTTTCTATATGCCAACAATGAGAAAAGTGTGGCTGAAATTAGGAAAGAAACTCCATTTGTAATAGCCCCACAAAAAATAAAATACCTAGGAATTAACTTAACCAAAGAAGTGAAGGACCTCTATGATGAAAATTTTAAAATCTTGAAAAAGGAAATCAACACAGAACTTAAAAAATGGCAAAACCTCCCATGCTCCTGGATTGGCAAGATTAACATGGTGAAAATGGCAATCCTTCCCAAGGCTATCTACAAATTCAACGCGATACCTATCAAAATTCCACCCTCATTCTTCAAGGAAATAGAAGAGGCAATCCAAAAATGCATATGGAACAATAAAAGACCCCGAATAGCAAAAACGCTCCTCAACGGAAAGAACAGTGCTGGAGGAATATCAATACCAAATTTCAAACTCTACTATAAAGCCATAGTAATCAAAACAGCTTGGTATTGGCATAAGAACAGACCTCAGGACCAATGGAATAGAATTGAAAACCCATAAATGAACCTACACACCTATAGCCATCTAATCTTTGATAAGGCAGCTAAAACAATAGAATGGAAGAAAGACAGCCTCTTCAGTAAATGGTGCTGGCAAAATTGTTTAACTACATGTAGAAAACTAAAGCTAGATCCTTATATATCACCCTGTACCAGAATCAACTCCAAATGGATCAAAGACCTTGAACTCAAAGCAGACACTCTGAAAACATTGCAGGATGGAATAGGAGAAACATTAGGTCTCCTTGGCTCAGGCCGAAATTTTCTGAATAGAGACCCAGAAGCACAACAAATCAAAGAAAGGTTGGACAAATGGGATTGCATAAGGTTTCAGAGCTTCTGCAGGGCAAATGACATAGCTAGCAAGATCAATAGAAAGCCCACCGATTGGGAGAAGATCTTTACTAGCCATACAACGGACAAGGGTCTCATATCTAAAATATACTTGGAACTCAAAAAATTAAACCACCCAACAACAAATCCTCAAAGAAACAACTGCCCAATAAATAAGTGGCTGAACGACTTAAAGAGAAGCTTCTATGAAGAAGAAAGAAGGATGGCCAATAGACACAAGAAGAAATGTTCAACATCCCTAGCCATAAAAGAAATGCAAATCAAAACACCATTGAGATATCACCTCACACCAGTTAGAACAGCAAAAATCAAGAACTCTAACAACAACAGATGCTGGAGGGGATGTGGACAGAAAGGAACCTTACTTCATTGTTGGTGGGAATGTAAACTTGTTCAACCACTTTGGAAAACAGTATGGAGGTTCCTCAAAAAGACTTCACATAGATCTCCCCTATGATCCAGCAATCCCACTTTTGGGCATTTACCCAAATGTTTACAAACAAGACCACACTAAAGCTACCAGCACAACTATGTTTATTGCAGCATTATTTACCATAGCTAAGATATGGAACCAACCCAGATGCCCCTCAGTAGATGAATGGATCAAGAAAATGTGGTATATATACACAATGGAATTCTATGCCTCCATCAGAAAGAATGACATTTCCCCATTTGTTAGGAAATGGAAAGGTTTGGAAAAAATTATATTAAGTGAAGTAAGCCAGGCCCAAAGAAGCATAGGTCCCATGGTTTCCCTTATTTGCAATATCTAGTATAGGTATGAGTCAAGCGAAAAAGGTCAGATAATGTGATGTTAGGAAAATGAACCCTTAAATATGTATTTTAATGATTTCGTTTCTTTCATGCATGTGTTTCTAACGCATTTATAAGATTATTTCTTTGTTGCTTTGTATGTCCCTCCCCCACAGTGTAACCCCCGCTTTCACTATATTTGATGTCAGTATAACATGTGGAGGAGATGGGGACAAACAAGTGGTTTAAGGATTCAGGTGGACCTGTTGCAACAATGAGAAGTACAAAATGTCATATCAAAACCAGCTTTACAAAGTCGGTGTGGGAGGGAAGTGGGGTATAGTTAGGTGGGGGGAGGAGGGAGGCTGGGAAGGGAGGTGAAGGGTAAACAAAGGAGGAGGCTGCAATGCTTGGTAAGAAATGTATGCATTATCCTGCCCATGTAATTGTAGCCCCTCTGTACAGTATGTTCTCAAATAAAATAAAATAAAATTACAAAAAAAAACCAAAAACAAAAAAACATTTTAGTTTTATGTACTCAAACATTTTCTTAGTGCTCTAAATGAGGAGCATCTCGTCCTCTGACCTACCCCATGAATAACATTGTGTGATCAAATAAGCAGAAAATCTATTCCGTTTGGGTATCTATAATCCTCTTTATGTATAATCCTCATTAACTTTCTGTTTCAGTTGGGTACAGCATTCCCTAACTCACCTAACCATATAATCTTTCCACATACTAGCCTGAACATTCATTAACATTTCACTGACCTACAGAACACGTGGGGAAATTTTTTCTTCTATACTTTAGTTATACATTTATCCCAGTACTATTACATAGAGCTTTGTATTCATATGTTAAATTTGTCCAGATTTGTGAAGAAATCTCTCCAACTCCTTTAAGATCCTCTAAACGCTAGATGCACATACTTTTTCTAAAAGAAGCTGGCAATATAGGTGGGAAAAAGAAAGTTTAGTGATAATCCTTATCATCTGAGACACTGAAGATCATTAATTACTTGGATCTTTCTAACATATTCGGAGAGTCTCAGAAAAGACAACACAACAAAGAGGAGTCACCAGTACTTTCTGGAGGTCCCTTAAAAACACTAAAACCCTCATTTCTGTTTGGCTAAGAAAAATTCCCTTTCTCATTACCTAAAATACTTGACCAATCTTACCTCTCTGAAATGAGGGCTTTTCCTTTTTATTAAAAAAAGAGTCTCTGTTACAGATTATTTTGTTTTATTATTTGTAGTTTTTTCCTAGCTGTTCTGAAAAATAAAAGGAATTTCTAAAACCATAGATAGCTAATGCTACTTTTTCAGAAGTACACAGCCAGGAAGAATGAGTTTATATATAAAGAAAATATTTATACAGGAAATGTGACTTCAAATTCCAGACTTGTTTAGAGCTTGTACAAAGTTTTTGATAGACTGATAGACTCAAACACTGAGTTAGACCAAAAGATGGTAAAATTCTTTCTTTAATTTTTTTGAGGGACAGCTGTGCTCTTCAGCTCAAGACTAGCACTCTAGCACTTGAGCCATAGTGCCACTGGCTTATTTCTTTTTGCTTATGTAGTACTGAGGACTCGAACCCAGGGCCTCAGGCATGCAAGGCAAGCACTCTACCACTGAGCCAGCTTCCCAGCCCCAAGATGGTGAAATTCTTTAAATGTCTCTATGTGTGAAAGAAGGTTCCACTTGAGAACAATAATCATAGTTTAGCTGAAGAGGGAGGGAAGGAGCAAACTTCCAGAGTTCTTTTGGACTTTACCCTGAAGCAAACCAAATAAAACTAAATGTTTAATGAAATCTGTCTAAATCCAACCAACACATGCAGAAAAATTCCAAGAGTTCACTCACCCAGGGATACTAATGGTGGGACAAGTAAAGCAAAGGATGGAACTAATTCTGGGGTGATTTGAATCATAGCCACAATTAAAGCTTCAGTACCATGTCAAATACATTTCAACTTTAAAATCCTTTGCTTGCATAAAGGTTTTCAAGTCGACTAATGACTAATGACTACGTGAAACAAAAGCAATGTATGAGAATTGCAATTATCACCACAACAAAGGAAAGGAAGCATTGTTGATATTAATGGCCCACTGTATAAAACTCACATTAATTTCTCTCCATGAGTAAATGAAATAACTTCTTAAATGTGACTCCTGCTCAACATTCAAACTCAATGCAATCGATCATTCACACTATAACCAGAGGAACCTTACAAACCTGATCATAGTCATTTCACTAAATAATGTCACTAGCATCCTGCTTCCCCAGAACTAAACTACAAATCACTGGTTTAACCTGAAAGTCCTTCCCAGTTTCCCTTTGTCCCACCCCTCTTCAGCTACATCATTTGCCCTAACTTCTCCATCCTCACCGCATTTCCACAATTCATCCAGAGCACCACACATAATACACTTCTTAATTTTTTCATACCTGAACCATTTCATCAGCTTTCTCTCTTTTTGGATTGCCTTCCCTTCAATGCATCCCTTAGGAAATGATCTGTTGATCAAAATTATGTTCAAAGATCATTATCTCTTTGAAGATCTTCTTTGCTCCCCTAGGTCAAATTAATGTTGCTCTTCCTGTGCCCACAGGAACCTTCATACAGTAGATAATAAATTGTAACACATTAACATTATTAAGAAGTGATTTTCTAGACATAGTTTTACTCAATTTAACCCTAACAATAACCTCATGAGGCTGGTACTATGATTATTATCACCAATTTTCAAGTAAGACAGTCTGAGACATACATACACTGAGTGTCCTATATGAGGTCATTCAAGTATTCACTGACAAACACAAATTTGGAATACAGTTGGTCTGTCCCCATATTAACTCTTAAAGATTATCCCAAAGTTCCATTGCTTGAGGGTCCCCTGGGATCAAGCTAAAAAGAGAATCCAGGGCTTTGTTTGGCTAGAGGTTCCATGAGGCAGGAGTCAACTTCCATAGGAAGCCTTGAAATCAGGGGAAAAAAAGCAGATCCATGATCTAAAATGGGCGATTAAGTCAAGCAAACCAAAGAGGTAAGATTTCACAAGCCCTCAAATAAAAAGCAAATACAAATGTCAGAAACTGGGCTATGAAATAAATAAAAAGTGAGAATAAGTCTGGTTCCATAAGCAGGATAATTTCTAACTCCTTATGTCCTGAAAATTGAGCTAAGAGAAGTTCTCCCTTAGAGGAAGTAGAAATAAATCTATCCATGTACTTACAAGTGTCAGAAAAGTATAAACTCCCCCTTCAAAGCTTCTTCACTTCCCTGTTCAGGATAGGGGAGTTCAAATTTTGAACAGCTCCTCACTGGCCTGGGCAAGATTCTTTCCCATGTGAACAGCACATTCCCCATATTGCAAAACAAGGACCACAGTCATTTATTTATAAATCATACACTGCTCAATTGTAATTTTTGTGTGAGTGATGCTGGGATTAACCTCTTGTAATTGTTAAACAAGCACTCAATACTTAGCCAGTCCCTGCCTAGCCCTCATTTGTAATTTTTATCAGCTTGCTATTTGTCTTAATTGGCACTGCATTTCAGGTCAAAATTCACCAAATTTCTTTAGCAATAGCCTTGTTCCCTCTGGTACCCTGTTCTGCAAATTACATTTTTCTTCACAGATTTAGTGAGAAAGGAGCACATTTTTAGGACCCTACTCAAATGCATTTTTCTTCATGAAGTGTTACATTTTCAACTTTATTGAAATAAACTGATTCTCTCAAATTCCTATACACATTCTTTGTACCAATTAAAGTTATTCTCTGTATTTTTATGTCAATAGGCTTGACTGATGATTCTATTCCCAGTGCAACTACCACTAATACTAGTAGCTATCTCTTTTTTTTTTTCCTGTGCTAGAACTGAGCTTCAACTCATGGCTTGGAATTCTGAAGGTCTCAGTTGACCATACCTTCACTTCCAACATTTTTCTGATTAGTTGAAGGTAAGAATCTCACTGTTTTTTCTATTCCAAACCCCGCAATTCTTAGACTGAACCACTTGAGTAGCTAAGCTTATACATGTGAGCCACTAGCACCTGGGTTCACTTCTTAACAATATGCTATGGGGGCTGGGATGGTGGCTCAATGGTATAGCGCTCGCCTTGCATGAGGCCCTGGGTTCGATTCCTCAGCACCACATAAGCAAAAAGAAAAAAAGCCAGAAGAGGTGCTTTGGCACAAGTGGTAGAGTGCTAGCCTTGAGCTGAAGAACTGAGGGATAGCACCCAGGCGCAGAGGTCAGGCCTCATGATCAGATCCCCTGTCCCCCCCCAAAAAAAAGAATATACTATGCGCCTTTACATATAGTCAATTATTCAACAACCTGAAATGCAGCTGTTTTAGGTCAGGAAATAAGAATCACTTTTTAAAACTATGAAATAATCTTTTGTAAAAAGACATATTCTTATCTTTATTTTATAAACATGAAAGCTAAGGTACTAAATCATTGACAATCTTGTCAAGTTCACACACCAGTTAGCCATAGAGATGTGAAAGGACTCCAGGCCTTATTTCTACATACAGTTGTACTTACTATCTTTGTGCTGACTTTGTTTTTCTGTTTCCATGTAATAAGGCTGATATCATGTGAACATGGACTGAATGCAGAACAAATTATAAGCAATAGAAAATGTGTCTATCTTCTGAGCTGAGGCATTTTAGAATACAACCATGGAAGCCACAAAAGAGAGAGCCTGGATCTAAAAATCACATTACCCAATGCAGAGGTGTTACGCATCAAACCTTCAGAAAGCAAAAGACAAACCAGTGATGATCCCTTAGTTCTCTAATTTGTTTTTCTTGTTACCAATGCTGCTATAATAAAGACTCTCCAACCTAGTTTCTCAATATTAACTCTCCTCCAAATTCTGAGTCAACATTTCAGAGTATTTTTCAGCTAACACAGGCAGAAGAAAGAAGAGAAGGAAATGAAAAAGTAAAGGCTACTAGCTTCTTCACATGGAAATAAAACAACAATGAGTCAATCAGATACAATATGTGAGGAACTCACGGAGAACCTCACAAATCCTAATAGTACCTCAGGTGTAATCTCAGATTCCACAAGATCATCTCAGAATAAGAGAAGAGGACTGAATGTAAACAAGTTATGCAGTTATCCTACTCCAACAAAAATTTTTCTTGTCTTTCTATCTACACTACATTTACATATTAGTTTCATTTCCTGTGTATAAGGAAATCTTGTCTGACATTAGATTTCAGTAGTCAGAATAGCTTTTAGAAACAGCACAAATTCAATCACTTATTTCAGGTAATTTTCACTTATCATGAAAGAGGATCATGAACTTCTTCATTTCAGTTTCTATAATGGTAGGCACTATCCTCTCTACTGCCTTTCCTATTCATTGACCATAATAGGTACACTCTTTCAAATACTATTAAATTTAGAAATATTAAATGTGTTTGCCTCCCTCCAAGCAAATTCACCATAGTAATTTACACTACTCACAAAAACTCAAACATATACAAATTAGTTAATGGCAGTATTTCTCACAATGGTGAAAACTAGAAACCTCAGTGTTCCACACTAGTTATATTATAGTATTTTCTATAAAAGATTATTTCATAGAGATTTTAAAGTGATTCTCATTTACTTACATGAGACAATCACATTTCAGGCTTGTGAGTAAAATTGTAAATTACAAAAATCTGTATTTTGATTCCATTTATATGTGTGTTTGTATCTATGTCTGAGGACTATTTTGTGTATGGAAATAAAGAAGGCATAAAAATCTGCTTCAGAATTTTAACAATTCTTTCTTGGTAGGTTTTGAGATGCACTTCACTTTTATACTCTTCTGCGTTGCTTCTGTTTTAAATGTTCATATATCTATATATCTATATATAAATAAAGGATTAGAGATATAGCTTAATGTCAATGCTTATCTAGCATGCTTAAGATACCAGTTTCAATATCCACTAGCACAAAAATCACAAATGTAATACAGATTCATATTGGAAAAATGTTTAAGCTGTATCTTAGCTGCCACTTTCCAGCACACCAAAATTTCATTCAATGGAAACACAAAGTGACATAAACTAAGGTTAGCAATCTAGTTTATAGACATAACTTCTACCTAGTTTCTATAATCAGAATGTTGCCTGTTATTACTCAATCTACAATGAAAATAATGAGGTTTCAAAAGTCCATTCATAGTTAATTCTTTCACTTCAGATTTCAACATTAAACCATAAAGACAGATTCTACATATAGACCATAATTGCAATGAAACCTTGGGTGAAAGTCTTGTTGCAGAATGAGTTCCTAAGTCATAATGTTTTTCTCTTTCTTACCACATTTCCAATTTATGAAGTCATAGATGTAACAGTACCAGAAAATTTACTGGCTGTCAAATAAAGAAAAAATAAGAGAGGCTCTAAACTGTATTTGTTAACACACTCAGTAGTATATCAGACAAGATATTGTGAAATAAGTTCTATACTTCAAGCCTCTTTTACCTGTTAAAGGATTTTTTCAAATAAGAAAGTAATAGACAAAATACACCATGAAGTTTTCTAGTTTAAAATCTAACCACCAGAATTTACCAACTAAGATGGCAAAATAAGAGAGTAAACAGGAAAATATTCTAAAATTCTATTGGAACAATAACCCGTGATATCACGGGTTATTCCAAGCAGAGTGTATATGAAGTTTGATTTTAGGGCTAGCCCATCCATTAAACAGATGCTACATTAAACATAAAATTGCTTAATACAAAGTATTTGTGTCACTGGCTATTCTGGTTAAACACACACTATATTCATCATGGTTAAAATAATAAAGATTAATTTGTACTTTAAGTCATAGTTCAGTTGGTTACATAGCTATTCAGGAAAGCTCTCATTCATCTAAATGTTGACTTACAGAGACAAGATTCTTCCATATTGCAGTTTAACATTTGGAATATGTAGTTTCCAACTTTGCCACAGAACAGATGCTGGGGAATAAAAGAAGAGGATTTTATGGATTGAGCTGGAAATAGCATATACCATTTACACCTATGTGCCTTTGTCTAGAAATTAACCATATTATTTTACCTTGCTCCAAGAAAGGACTGAAAATATAGTTCGGTACCTAGGAAGACAAAATGGATTTGTGAACATGATGAATGCTGCTGTAGTTTGATGTTAACTGTTATTTTTATCTTTGTAGAACATATTTGATACTATGGTAATTTCTTTCCTTTTCTGTATGCCTGAAACTCATGTGGCAAAGGAAGACTCACTGCTCTAAAGTATAGACCTAAAAGTTATTTCCAGCTTCTCCTTTTCCTCAGTGCTCCCACAGTCATCAATATTCCTGTGGCTCATTTTTTTCAGCCTATGCCTTTATCACCCCCACCATCAGCCAGGTGTTCAACTGCCGTCTCCTGGAAAGAAATCGCTGCCTCCACTCTGACCTCAAACCCAATTTTCCCACCCCATCCATTGTCACCTCCACCAATACAGAAACAATAACAAATCTTTATTATCCTAAGACATAGTATCACTTCTCCTTACCTTTACACCTCAGTAGGTTTACTTCAGGCTCTGTTAAATATCACAATATCTCCTTCAACTACAAAACTGCTCTGCATACTAAATGAGTTCCTTACATATGGACTAAGGAGACAAACAATAATCTCTTAGGAGATATTAAAGTATATATAGGCATTTCTTTATATTCTAAGTGGTCCCAGACTTCTAGAAATTGAGAGTTTGGCTCTACATATTTGATTATTCCTTTTCTTGCCATATAGCCATACATTTGGAATATTTTAAAATATGTAATGCTTCAGCAATTTGTTTGTCATCCTTATACAGGAGACATGCTAATCTCTGCATCATTTCAATCTTAGTATACAGTATATGTTGCTGTAGCAAGTACTTGATATTGCTTTCTATTGCCTTCAGCATGTTGATGCTCTAGCCAGCCCTTCTTTACTGTTTCTACAATATGCAGCAATGGATTCTACAACAAATATAATCAAATAAATATAATCTCTTATAAATGTAATTATTCTATATTATATATTACATTGTTATATATTAATGTAATTACTAATATGTATTTGATTATAGTTTACAAGAGAATAAGTAACAGCAAAACTGTTAAGGCTGTGGCCCATGGGAGCACTTGTTCACTTTGCAGACGCCCATCCCTAAAATAATATAAACTAGTCTTCTTTCCTCTCTTCCCAGCATTACTATGTGTTCACTGATGATTATTTAATAAATGAAGTGACCTAAGAATTCTAACCAAATCTACAATTTTATCAGCAATTCACCTTTATATTATCCCAATAAACCAAGACAGGAAGAGATGAAGAAGAAATTAGAGAGCTAAAAAGGTCTTAAAAGTGTGGTGGATATTAAAGCAGATAGTTGTGACAGAGCTGGTGATATTGTGACACAATCCTCTGGTGATATTGTGACACAATCCTGCCAAAGTAGGACAGGCAGGGAGGGAGAGGAGGAGGAGGAAGAGCATCATAATGATCCTTCTCAACACTTCTCTGGAACAAACTTGAATTGGTTTCTTCAAGGTGGGGGTGATGGGCTTGAGGGGGGGACCCTTTCTCTGAAGTCTGACAAGGAATCAGGAAATATTGCAGTCCCTCAGGCAGCCCAAGTAAGCACAGGAACAAGATAAGAATTCCTCACCTTGAGCACTCACACTGAGCTTTTTTTTGAAAGTTCTCAAACGTTCATGATAGAAACAGTTTTGATCCTCACAGCAAGATCTGTGAGGCAGGAAGGACGGGGAGTCTGATCTTTAGTGAGGTAAACTGAGTCAGAAAGGAGCAATTGTAGGTCATCCAACACCAAGGCCAATGCCTGCATTTCTTTTTTTTTAATTTTTACTTTTTGTGAACATACTGTACAGAGGGGTTACAATTACATGGGCAAGATACTCATCCAGCATGTATTTATTGATCTCCTATTATGTGGCAGAGCCTGTGTCAAGTGAGGTTGATCTACATGGCACTTGCTCTGAACTTAGAGAACTGTACATTTGAAGAAAAGACCAATAAATCATTAACATAATAACAGGTTTTAGTTAATATCATAATTTCTGATTATGTTACCATAACATGGGAAATTATAGAACAATATTGTTAGAGCAATGATATAAATATACCAGCAGGAAGATTTCAGGATCAAGGAATCAGAAAGGAAAAGTCTGAGCTAAAAGGTAGTGAAAGCAGTGAAATTCCTGAAGGAGCCAGGTGCTGGTGACTCACACCTGTAATCCTAGTTACTCAGGAGGCTGAGATCTGAGTCTATGTGATATCCTACCAGTCTAGCTAACCTGCAGTAAGCATTGCATTAGATTGGTTTAGCTAGCGTCTTCCTCACCCCCAGTGTCTTGTAAATACCAGCTCCATGGCTAATAAAGTTCTACTTGTGGCCATGCCCTGGTGGCTCACGCTTGTAATTCTAGCTACTCAGGAGGATGAGATCTGAAAATTGCAATTCATAGTCCACCCTGGGCAGGAAAGTCCATGAGCCTCTTATCTCCAATGAACCATCAAAAAAGTTGCAAGTGGAGCTGTGTCTCAAAGTGATACAGTACTAGCTTTGAGCAAAAAAGCTAAATTAAACATTCTTTACATCAAAGGAAAATGAGCAAATATGAGTGAGGCAGGAAAAAAAGAATCACAAGGACCCAGAGAAACAAAGGATAAGTGTTTCCTTTCTAAGTGGAAGCTAGATAGTTGATACATTCATAAGTAAATACATTGGTTGGTGTGCAGGTATATGCAGATACATTCACTGAAATACAGTAAGCTCAAATGTCATCTCAAATATTGTGTAATTCCTTAGAAAGGCAAAGTTCAACAAAATAAAAATAAACAACAGGAATCAGCTACTCAAAAGGAGTAGAGTAGGGTCAAGGAGAAATGAGTAAATGAATGAAGAAAAAAGAGGAGAAAACAGTGAAGAATCCTATGTATTTCCTACAAAATGAAAATGAATGAGGGGAGGAGAGGAATGGGTGAGAATTTTGAAAGGAGTAACATGGACCAAGACATATTGATTTCATCAACTGCTTTGTTACATGACAACTCCATTATACAATTACTTAAAGACAATTCCAGCCAGGCACTGGTGACTCATGCCTGTCATCCTAGCTATTCAGGAGGCTGAGATCTGAGGATTGCAGTTTAAAGCCAGCCCAGGAAGGAAAGTCCATGAAACTCTTATCTCTATTGAACCACCAGAAAACCAAAAGAGGCACTGTGGCTCAAGTAGTAGAGCAATGGCCTTGAGCTTAGGGACATCGCCCAGGCCCAGAGTCCAAGCCCCATGACTGACCAAAAAAATAAAAAAGAGACAATTCCAAAACATTCAGAACAAATATAGTGAAAGAAGCAAGGCAGAAGTAAAAAAAATATTACAAGGAAAGAACTGAATTCGAAGATTTACATTCCAATCACTGGGGTGTCATGATTCTATGTCAGTGGCATACGTTGCTGGCTCCCAGAGCCTCAGTTTCCCTCCTCTGGTGAGAGAAGGATCTGGGTCCCAGAGGGTGCCCTTCTAAATCTGAGGTTCTCTGCAGTTCTACATTGCTATTCTTGTTCCTCCAGAGAAAGACAGACAGAAAGACAAACAGACAGACAGACTGTGCCACGTGAGCCTGGTGCAGGATAATTTATAGTGCAACAATGCAAACGGAACATATTCACCAACCACAATCTTGATTGTCATCATTATTGGCCTCGTGGGAGAAGTTTATTTCTTCCCTGCCCTTCAAATGTTAGCACAATGTGAAAAGACTGGCTGTACTTTTCCTGGGCTTTGCAAAATGTAAGTCTGTAAACACGGAGACAAATCCATTTCAATGTCTGGCTTCAGGAGGAGGAGAAGGGGCCATCTAGAGCTACCATTCCGGCAGGGTGCAGTTCATTCCCACAAATATAATTGGAGAACCTACCAGGTACCTAATTTCCCCCCTCAGAGATCATTCTCTGCTTTAGTTCCATCCGTCATATGTCCTTTATTAACCTCATGAACATCTTATAGTGCCAGGTACCAGTATTACAGGCTCATGCCTGTAATCCTAGCTATTAAAGAGGCTGAGATCTGAGGATCATGGTTCAAAGCCAACCCAGGTAGGAAAGTCTGTGAGACTCTTATCTGCAATGAACCATCAGAAAACCAAAAGTGGAGCTGTGGGTCAAAGTGGTAGAATGCTAGTCTTGAGCAAAAATGATCAAGGACAGTATGCAGACCCTAAGTTCCAGCCCCAGGACAAGCACATATGCGCGCACACACACACACACACACACACACACACACACACACACACACACACACACACACACACACACACCACATGCACACACACGTATCTGAATACATAAACCTTCCTTATAGATAACATCTTTCCTGTGAATTCTCCCAAGATGCCCACCAAACTATTGGTAACCCTTTCAAGCATTTGCCCAACATTAATACCTCACTTCATACCTGATCAGCAATAGTTCAAACCCTAGTATCATCAAAAAAAAGAGAACAAAAGAAAAAATGAAAGAAAGGGCTGGCTGGTAGTTCCTGTCATCCTAGCTCTTCAGGAGGCCAAGATCTGAGAATAATGGTTCAAAGCCAACCTGAGCAAGGACAAGACCAATCTATGAGACCCTTATTTCGAACCAGTGGTAGAGTGCCAGCCTTGAGCAAAAGTCTTCAGGGAACTGAAGGATCCCTATGATGAAAACATTTAAACCTGAAAAAGGAAATCAAAACAGAACTAAGAAAGTGGGAAAACCTCCATGTGCCTGGATTGAAAGGATCAACATTGTGAAAATGGCAATACTTCCCAAGGCTATCTACAAATTCAATGTGATACCTATCAATATTCCAACCTCATTCTTCAAGGAAATAGAAGAGGCAATCCAAAAATTCATGTGGAACAAAGAAAGTCCCCGAATAAAAATAAAGAACAGTGCTGGAGGAATAACAATACCAAATTTCAAACTCAACTACAAAGCCATAGTAATCAAAACACCTTGGTACTGGCACAAGAACAGACATAAGGACCAATGGAATAGAATCGAAAACCCAGAAATGAACCCACAGACCTATAGTCATCTAATCTTCGATAAGGGAGCTAAAATAATAGAATGGAAGTACAGCTTCCTCAGTAAATGGTGCTGGCAAAATTGGTTAATAACTAGTAGAAAACTAAAGCTAGATCCTTCTATATCACACTGTACCAGAATCAACTCCAACTGGATCAAAGACCACGAAGTCAAAGAAGACACTCTGAAAACATTACAGGACGGAATAGGAGAAACCGTAGGTCTCCTTGGCACAGGCAGAAAATTTCTTAATAGAGACACAGAAACACAACAAATCAAAGAAAGGTTGTACAAATGCGATTGCATGAAGTTGCAGAGCTTCTGTTTGGGAAAGGACATAGCTAGCAAGATCAATAGAAAGACCACGGATTGGGAGAAGATCTTTACTAGCCATACAATTGACAAGGGTCTCATATCTAAAATATATCTGGAACTCAAAAAATTAAATCCCCCAACAACAAATCCTCAAAGAAACAACTGCCCAATAAATCAGTGGGCTAAAGACTTACAGAGAAACTTCTCTGAAGAGGAAAGAAGGATGGCCAATACACACATGAAGAAATGCTCAACTGGAGGGGATGCGGACAGAAGGGTACCCTACTGCATTGTTGGTGGGAGTGTAAACTTGTTCAACCACTTTGGAAAGTAGTATGGAGGTTCCTCAAAAGACTCCACATAGAGCTCCCCTATGACCCAGCAATCACACTTCTGTGCATTTATACAAATGATCCCAAACTAGACCATACTAAAGCTATCAGCACAACTATGAATATGGAACCAACCTAGATGCGCCTCAGTAAATGAATGGATCAAGAAAATGTTGTATATACACAATGAAATTCTATGCCTCCACTAAAAAGAATGACATCTCCGCTTTTGTTAGGAAATGGGAAGACTTGGAAACAATTATATGAAATGAAGTAAGCCAGGCCCAAAGAAACATAGGCATGGTTTCCCTTATTTGCAATAACTAGTATATGTCTGAGAGAAGTAGTAATGGTCAGATAAGTTGATGTTAGGCAAAATGAACCCCAAGATAGTGACTCAAGTAGTTTTTCTTTCTTGCTATTGTTTCTAACATATTTATAAGATGATTTCTTTGTTGCTTTGTATGTCCATCCCCCACAGTATAACCCTTGTTTTCACTGTATTTGATATTGATATAATTTGAGGAGGGGAAGGAAAAAAATTGTTTAATTAGGTATAAGGCTGACCCATTGCAACAATTAGATGTACAAGATGTTATGTTGAAAAATGAACTTTACAACTTTGGCTGGAGAAGGGGTGGGCAGGGAGAGAAGATGGGAGGGCAGGGATGGTATGGGGAAACAAAGGAGGAGGCAACAATGCTTGGTAAGAAATGTACTCATTACCTTGCTCTAGTAATTTTATCCCCTCTGTATGGTATCTTCACAATAAAAAATTTATTAAATATAGGGGGGAGGCGGGGAAGGGAGGTGAAGGGTAAACAAAGGAGGAGGCTGCAATGCTTGGTAAGAAATGTATGCATTATCCTGCCCATGTAATTGTAGCCCCTCTGTACAGTATGTTCTCAAATAAAATAAAATAAAATTAAAAAAAAATAATAATAAATGCTCAGGGACAGTGCTCAGGCCCTGAGTTTAAGCCCTAGAACTGGCACCAAAAAAGAAAGAGAAAGGAAGGAAGTTAGGAAAGAAGGAAGGAAGGAAGGAGGCGAGGGAAGGAGGGAGGGAGGGCAATTTGAATGTCTCATTTAGTAAGCCAATGGCTACTGTTGGCTAATGTTTTGGAGTGAATTCTTGTTTAATAACGCACTATGAAGGTTCTCGCTATTCTAAGACTGTCAATATCAACCTGAGACCTATGCTTTCAGATTTGATTCTGTTTTTTGTTGTTATGTTGTTGTTGTTTTGGTTTTATTTTTTTGATGGCTGTGAGACTTGAACTCAGGGCCTGGGAGTTGTCCCTGAGCTCTTTTTCTCAAGGCTACTGCTCTACCTCTTTGAGCCACAGCTCCACTTCTGGTTTTTGAGTAGTTAATTGGAGAGAAGATTCTCACAGGGATTTTTCTGTGTGGGCTGACTTTGAATCATGATCCTCAGATCTCAGTCTCCTGAATAGATAGGATTACAGGCCTGAGCTACCAGCCCCCAGCTCAGGTTTACATCTTTATCTGTGAATTATGTGCCAAGCTACAGCATCCTCTGTCATGAAGATGTCTAATAACCATTGCAAATGGACTAAGTAGCAGGAGTAGCAGGCTCAGAGACAAGACCCTGGGCAGGGCAGCAGGGCCACCTAAGCCAGGATGAACAACTAATGACCCAGGTCTGGCTTTGTTCAGCTACCTAAAGATAACAGTTTTTTTAATGTGTGTGTGTGTGTGTGTGTGTGTGTGTGTGTGTGTGTGTGTGTGTGTGTGTATGTGTGTTAAATGAGCAAATGGTTGTTGAAGTGATAAGACATTCCAAAATCTCCAAGGCTAAAGCTTCTGCAGCTAGGCTGCAGTTATGCTTTTGTAGCTTATGCTAGGACAGATAAATCAATTCTACCAGAGCTGCAAAGCCCTACCTGGTACAAAGGAGAGATGTGATGGTGGGAATCAGTGATGACACTGATTAGTCATGTCTGCCCTACATGATCAGAAATGGCTGCAGGAACAATGCCTTCCTGTCAGGTATTCTTCATGCTTGCCCTACATTTTGTGAAATAGACTTTTCACTGCTATCTCTCTCTCTCTCTCTCTCTCTCTCTCTCTCTCTCTCTCTCTCTCTCTCTCTCTCTCTCTCTCTCTCTGTCTCTCTCACACACACACACACACACACACACACACACACACACACACACACACACACACACACACACACACACACACACACACACATACACACACACACAAAGCCAGGGAGAAGGATAGACTGGAATAAAGGTGTTCATTGAAGTGGGCTATAATCTAATGAGGAAGAAGATGGCTCTCAGTCCCCACGGAGCCATCTCTGATTCCTAGGCTGAGGGCTTTGTAAGGGGTCTCCAGGGCCTCTCTATCAGCAGGTGACCTCCACTCTTTAGCCTCCTTGCTAGAGCCTCCTGACTCCTTGCTAGAGGACATCATGCATATTATCTCATCTCATCTTTTGTTGTTGTTCTGGTCCTGGGGCTTGAACTCAACACCTAGTTGCTGTCCCTTAGCTTTTCACTCAAGCTAATGTTCTACCACTTGAACAGTTCCATTCTGGCTATTTGGTGGTGAATTGGAGATAAAAAAAATCTCATGGACTTTTGCCAGGGTTGGCTTCAAAGTTATAACTGTTAGATTACTATGCCCAGCTGGCAAATTATTTCTAAAGCAAAATAGGTTAGTGGTTTATTCCTGTAATCCTAGCTATTCAGAATGCTGATAATATGAGAATCAGGGTTTGGAGCCAGTCTAGGCAGCCAAATCCTTGAGATATTTATCTCTAATTAACCAGCAGAAAAGCTGGAAGTGGAGGTGAGACTCAAGTGGTTGAGCACTAGCTTAGAAAGAAAAAGCCAAGCAAGAAGACGAAGCCCTGAGCTCAAGCCCCAGTATTAGCACAGAAAAAAAGGAAAGAAAGGAATAAAGGTAGGAAGGTAGAAAGATTGGAAGAAGGAAGGTAGGAAGGAAGGAAGGAAGCAAGGAAGGAAAGAAGGAAGGAAGGAAGGAAGGAAGGAAGACAGAGAGAGAAGAAAGAAGGAGGGAAGGAGGAAGGGAGGGAGAAGGAAGGAAAATAAGGAGAAAGAAATGGAGAAAGAGAAAGAAAAAAGAAAGAAGAGAAAGAAAGGGAGGAAGAGAAAGGAAAGACAAAAAGTAAAAAAAAAAAAAAAGAAAGGCAGCCAGGAAGACAGGCAGGCAGGCAAAGTCATAACATTGAATGCAAATCCTGGCCTTGCTATATTATCTTTTTATATAAGCCTTATCATATAATTGGGCCTCACACACACAAAATGATACGACCTAATCAAATTATCTCTCTTTCTAGCTCTATTCCTATATAGTCAATAGCATGGGTAAAGTCACTGCAGTCTCTATTAGCAGGGTCAGAAACTGCCTGATTGATGAAAGTCATGTTCCATGCTCTCTGTCTCTCTGTCTCTCTGTCTCTCTGTCTCTGTCTCTATCTCTGTCTCTGTCTCTGTCTCTGACTCTCTCTCTCTCTCTCTCTCTCTCTCTCTCTCTCTCTCTCTCTCTCTCTCTCTCTCTCTCTCTCTCTCTCTCTCTCTTTTTCCATTCTTCATGGCTAGCCCCTGAGAAGCAAGCAACTGCTACCGAACACCATCAAATCACACCTTCCCATCCCCTATATACACAGACAGTGTTCCGAGTGGTCCTTCTGAGATGATTACCATCCTTCATCCCCACCCCCGCCCCCACACAGCACAGACCTCCTGATTGTGGCTCAGAGCTCTATCCTAGGCACTGTAACCTTCTGACTACACTGAGCAATTCTTCTCTCCATGCAGCTGTGGCTGCTAAGCTTCAGAGAGCAACATAAATTTCCATCAAGTCCACACTCTGCCCACAAATGTCAATGCCAATGTCCATGCCACTTTGGTCATGTAGGAACAGCCTGGAGGGAACATCTTTGGCTCATTCAGCCTTACTTCCAGATGCAAGCAACACCTGCCAGATTTCATTCTTCTCCCTTCCTGCTCCCTTCCTGGCCCTGCCGTGGCTTTCACAAGGCACTTGCCCTTGGGAGCAGAGGCTCCTGTGGGCATATAGAAATATTATCTGCATAACTTATCACTCCCCATACAGTCATCTTCCCCCAACTAATGGAGAATCAGAGAGAGTTTTTTAAACTACCAGATGTGTGTGTGTGTGTGTGTGTGTGTGTGTGTGTCTGTGTGTGTGTGTGTGCATAAATATCTAGCCACCCAGTGAAGGAACATATTGCTTTTATGATTCTGTGTCATTCTTCAAGCTAGTTCCTTTATAAGAGTGCTTTATGTGGGCACGAATTCATTACTCCTTCTAGACCATATCCTGTTTCTTTTTTATATTACTTGTGTGTATATGAGTGTGTGTGGGTGAGTGTCTGTGAATGAGTGTGTGTGTGTGTGTGTGTGTGTGTGTGTGTGTGTGTGTGTGTGTGTGTATGAATGTGTGTCCTGTTCCTGGGGCTTGACTCAGGACTGGGGCACTTCTCCTGAGCTTTTTCCACTTAAGGCTGATACTCTAGACCTTGAGCCAAAGCTCCACATATGGCTTTTTGCTGGTTAATGAGAGATAAAATTGTTACAGACTTTCCTGTCAGTTTTCAGATCTCAGCGTCCTGATTAGCTAGGATTACCGGTGTGAGCCACCAGCAACCCAACCTAACTTCAGTTTCTAGAATGGTTACCTGATCCATGCTCAGCCAGTCAGAATTTCAGCAGTTATTGCCATATGATATGTAGATTTTCCAAGCAACAAGAATGGGGATTAGCATTGTGAAGTGATTCTCTTTCACTGACAGGCCATAACAGCAGAGAATAAGCCTTCACTGCAGTGACTTCCTCTGTGCCACATCGGGAGATCTGATAATGCCAATAGAGGGGAACAGAGAATGGAGAAGCAAACCTTCTTGATGACATTATTTATTTTTTAAAAATGATCTTTAAGTCGTTGTACAAAGAAACTTCTATCCTGACGGGCTTTTTGTTGTTGTTGTTACCAGTCCTGGGGTTTGAACTCAGGGCCTAGGCACTCTCCCTGAACTCTTTCACTCAAGGCTAGCACTCTACCAGTTTGGGCCACAGCTCTACTTCCAGTTTTGGGTGGTTAATTGGAGATAAGAGTCTCACAGCTTTTCCTTCCCAGGCTGACTTTGAACTGCAAACCTCAGATCTCAGCTTCCTGAGTTGCTAGAATGATAGGTGTGAGCCAACTTCAAATAACCACCAGAAGTGGAGGTGTGGTTCAAGTGGTAGAGTGCCGACTGTGAGAAATATAAATTCCAGTGAGTGTGCAGGCCCTCATTTCCAGTGGGAGTGCTGGCACAAATTAAAAAGAAAATAAAGAAAAGGAAAAAAAAGAAGATAGAAAGGAAGGGAAGAGAAGGAAAAGAAGAAGGGAAAGGAGTTAAAAGAGAAGAGAATTGAGGAGAAGAGAGAAGATGTGTATGCCAAGCACTGGTGACTCATGTTGTAATCCTAGCTCCTCAGGAGGCTAAGATCTGAGGATCCTGAATGGAAGCCAGCCTAGGCAGTCCATGAGACTCTTATCTTCAAATAACCACCAAAAGTGGTGGTATGGATTAAGTAGTAAAGCAACAGTCTTGTGTGACAAAACTAAGCAAGAGCCTAAAGGCCTGAATTCAAACTCCACTCCAAGTGTGTGTGCACAGGACCATACAACACACACACACACACACACACACACACACACACACACACACACACACACACACACACATACACACACACATATACACACACACATTGATGTGGCTGTTGGCAGGAGGCCTCAATCACTCAGCTCCAGGGCCTCTCTGCAGAACTGCTTGAGCATCCTTACATCATGGCGCCTAGATTTCCTCAGAGGAGGACAAGACACCCTAGGCCATAGCACGAGTTCTTTTATGGTTTAAAGCCAGTCACCCTATAGTTTAAGGAGGAATGATTAGCATCTCCACACCTCACCTTGAAGGAAAGGGTTTCTAGACAATTGTCCATTGCAATGCATAGTTTCTCTTCTGAGCCATAGGAAAATGCCTTCTCATTTCACTACAAGGAATCTTCACCATTTTTTTGTCAGACATGGGGCTTGAACTCAGGGCCCAGGTGCTATCCTTGAGCTCCTTTTGCTCAAGGCTAGTGCCCTTCCAGTTGACCCACAGCTTCCTTTATGATTTTCTGGTGATTCATTGGAGATAAGACTCTCATGAACTTTCTTGATGGGGCTAGTTTTGAACTCTGATCCTCATATCTCAGGCTCCTCATTAGTGAGGATTACAGGTGTGAGTCACCAAGGCCTGGCTTCCTCACCCTGTTTATTAGGAGTTTGTTTTGATCTCCTTGTGTGCTACAAATTGGGGAATAACTGACCTTGTTTTACTCTATGCTCCTTGGAAACAAAGACTTATAGCCCACGTCCATGAACAGTAAAATATTTCACTGCAAATATTTTACACACTACCATCATCTATAAATTTTCCTGATCTCCTTTCTGACTTTTTTCTTGCCTTGTTTTTTCCCATTTATTTTGTGGTGCTCTCTAAGCTTTGCATTTTAATGAGCTGCCTTAAATCCTTTTCAGGACAAGGCAAGATATAAATAAATAAGTAAAGCATATGAATGTACACATATGTACCTAATAAAGCTCTCTTGATTTACAACTACGGATCCTGTGTGTCAGAGCCCCAAATCATTTGAGCAAATTCAGGTCATTGTATCTGACAGATGCTGTGATAAGGAGACTATCAGCAGCACTTACAGAATCTTCCAGAATCCATTACTTATTCATGTTGCATGCCAAGCGCTAACCTAACCCTCCTTTATCTTCACAACAGCCCCCAGAGGTAGGTAGGCACTGTCTGGTCCCTATGTTACCAATTAGGCTTAAAGGGGTGATACATCTTTTGCCAAGATTACATTTGAAAGCCAGCCACTGATGGCTCATGGCTGTAATCCTAGCTACTCAGGAGACTGAGATCTGAGGATCACAGTTCAAAGCCACCCTGAGCAGGAAAATCCATGAGACTCTTACCTCTTAATGAATCACCAGAAACCTGGAAGTGGAACTATGACTCAAAGTGGTACATTGCTACCCTTGAGCAAAAAAGCTCAGGGTCATGACCCAGGCCCTGAGTTCAAACCCCATGACTGACCAAAAAAAAATCAATTTATAGAAAGTAGCAGAGCCACAAAACAAACACAAGATGGGTGAGTGCTGGAGTAGAAATTCTATAATGTTTTGGGGCATATTGTAAGATGTTATTAATAAGAATATCAAAACTCCATGGAGATAAACCAAAAATCATCAAGTAGTTGCTTACCATTCTTGGGTAAACTCCAGCTTTGCCATGGGTGGTGCTCAGTTCCCCAAAAAAGGAGAAGAAAATACACCAGAGAGGATTCCACAGCACAAGCAAGAAGCTATGGGTGACATATGTGAAGCATGGAGAGCAGAATTTCCATGACTTAAGAAAACAGGACACAGCAGACATACTACAGATGTTCAAAGAACCCCAAACTTCATTCCCTAAGAAGGTTCTAGGGGTGATGAGATTTGAGCTGCACCTTGAGAGACAGACTACAACTGGGTATAAAGAGAATACTAAAACCAGGCACCAGTGGCTCCTATAATCCTAGCTACTCAGGAGCTAAGATCTAAGGATCAAGGTTCAAAACCAGCGTGAACAAGAAAGCCTATGAGACTTTTATCTCCAATAAATGACTAAATAAAAAAAGCCAGAAGTGGAGCTCAAGTGATAGAGCACTAGCCTTGCCCCAAAAAGCTTGAGAAAAGGAACATGCCCCTAAGTTTAAGCCACAGGATTGGTACAAAAGAAGGAAGAGTAGAAGGAGAAAGAGAAGATTCCAGTAGACTGGAAGGAAATACAAAGTTGAAATTTTCCAGGTATCCACACTGTATAATTAATTGGCCCTTCAAAAACTTACATTAGCCAGCTAAGACTAAGCAGGTAGCAGGTGGTCAGTCACTGCAATCGCACATGTGTAGACCCTAGAAGAGAAAAGCACAGATGCTATACCCGGACTCTCAGAAAAGAGAAAACTCAGAAAGAACCTGGAATCTACCCATCCCCCAACTCTGTAGCAACAAGATGAATGAAAAACCAGGAAAAGGTGTGTGTGTGGGACTGTGACCCCTACACCACTGCTTCGTTGAGGGCAGAGAAGGTAGGAATCCTGAGGTCTGGACACTCATCCACGAAATGGGGCTAAATGTATTTTCCCCCCTAGGGAGATCAAATTAGATAATCCACTTAGAAAGCATTCTACCCTATAAAACAGAATAATATGAACATTCCCAGGACTGGACAACATCCTTCTATACAAGTGTATGTGTTCTATTTGGGACCAACCTAAATTAAGCTAAAAGCTGTTTCTTGATCCTTGCAATGAACTTTTTTTTTTTTAAAAAAGTGTCTATATGCATGTGTGTGTGCACACACATACACACACACACATACACACCACACATACACATGCATACTGGAATTATGCTGGAACTCAGGGCCTGGACACTGTCCCTTAGCTTTAATTTTTTTAAATTTTTTCTTAACCACTTGTGCCACTGCTCTACTTCTAGCTTTCTGTAGGTTAACTGGATATGAGTCTCACAGACTTTCCTACCTGGGCTGGCTACAAAACACTCTCTTCAGATCTCAGCCTCTTGAGTAGCTGGGATTATAGGTGTGAGCCACCAGTTCCCAGTTTTGCACTGGCTCTGGGTTTACCTTCTGTGCTGCACATAAAAATATCTATTCTATTTTCATATCTTAGTTCTCCAAGTATTTACAGCCAATAATTACCACCATTGCCCTTCTCCCAACCAAAGTTCTAGACTATTCAAAACAATTCTTTGCCAGCTGCTAGCGGCTCACAAATGTCACCATAGCTACTCAATAGGCTGAGTAGTGGTAGGATTGTGGTTCAAAGTCACCCCAAGCAGGAGAGCCTCTGAGATTCTCATCTCCAATTAACTACCAAGAAAAAAAGGCAGAAATGGAGCCGTGGCTTAAGTGGTAGAGTGCCAGCCTTGAACAAAAAAAAAAAGCTCAGACACTGCATCTAGGCCCAGAGTTCAAACCCTAGGTCTGTTCACATATGCACACATGCGCTCGCGCATGCACGCACACACACACACACACACACACACACACACACACACACACACACACGTAGTCCATCTCCTTCTGAGGCTTTTCACAGTTTCACACAAAAACAGCGTGCCACCTTCTGTCTGACACTTTCTAGAGTTTTCCATATGATGACCAGTAAACAACACGAGTTCTAAATGTATCTATACTTAGAAGCTAGTTGATCCTCCTACCATCCATGCTTCTGAACTACCTTGCTTTCCTTCTGTAGCCAATCTAATTCTTGCTGGCTAGCTCAACATTCAGCCCACATCCTTGAATAAATAAAGCTTTTTCTTATGAAAGGTCCTGCTCTAACTCTTGAGTTTCAGAACCATTTCTGGCAATTTCTAAGTAGTTTATTGGAGATCAGAGTCTCATGGACTTTGCTGCTTTGAACTTTTCTAACTTTTCTGTTTTGAACTGCAATCTTCACATCTCAGCCTCCTGAGTAGCTAAGATTTCAGTCATGAACCACTGGTACCTGGCATCAGTCTTTTTTCTTTGCTCCAGAATTCCTCTCATGTTGATCCTCATGCACTAAAAAACAATTCAATGTTACTGTCAACATGATGGCTTTTAAAATCAAATTTCCCTGCATACAGTCTAGACCCTTCTGCATCACAAGCCACTAACAAGTTATCTGAGATCTGATCATCAACACAAGGCAGGTGACACTAGTAATTTTAGGAGCTTTGTCCTGAGGATTAAAGAAGTATTTAGGTGGGGGCTAGTGGCTTGTGTCTGTAATCCTAGCTATTCAAGAGACTAAGAGTGAGAAGATTGTAGTTTGAGGCCTGCCTGGGTAAAAATGTCTGCAAAAATCTATCACCAAAATAACCAATAAAAAGCAAGGCTGGAGGGATGTTTCATATAGTAGAGCACCTATAAGCAGCAAATTCAAGCCTAGTTACTGCTTTAAAAAAAAGAATAACTTTTACTCTTCACTGTACACTTGAACCACTCAAATGCATATCCCTGGAGAGCCTATTTTTAAATGGTTTTCCTAGATAATTAATATATAGACAGGGATGAGAGCTCTGTAGCAAAGACCTTGATACTTGAAAGGTTTTTTTTAATACATCATTGTTGTTCTATATTTTAAAATAAGATTAGATTATCAAAACTGGTTAATCAGCAAGGTCTAGCTTTCAATGTCAACTATGTGTAGTTATTTCATTTATCATAATCCATGAGCTGGATAGCATTTGGCAGCGTCCTTATATTTCAATTTACATCACTTTCAGCATTTCACTGTTCTGAGAAACATTATGTATGGGCTTGTGCATGTAAATATATTTATAGCCACTCAACTATTTACCTAGGATAAATTCTGAGATGAGGAATTGCTGACTTGAAGGGTAATACACACATTTTTTTTGGGGGGGGGTCCAGTCATGGGGCCTGAACTCTGGGCCTGGGCACTGTCCCTCAGCTCTTCAGCTCAAGGCTAGCGACCTACCACTTGAGACACAGCGCCACTTCCGGCTTTTTTCTTTTTGCTTATGTGGTGCTGAGGAATTGAACCCAGGGCCTCAGGCATGCAAGGCAAGGGCTCTACCACTGAGCCACCTTCCCAGCCCCCATAATACAGTTTTAAGACTTTTGAACATGTCAACTTGCTATCCTTAATGCAATGGTCAATAGGATGGCATGCATTAGAGCTACAAATAAGAAAAAAGGGGGCTGAGAGGGTGGCTCAGTGGTAGAGCGCTTGCCTTGCATGCATGAGGCCCTGGGTTCGATTCCTCAGCACCACATAAGCAAAAAGAAAAAAAGCAGGATGTGGCGCTGTGGCTCAAGTGGTAGAGTGCTAGCCTTGAGCTGAAGAGCTGAGGGACAGCGCCCAGGCCCAGAGTTCAGGCCCCACGACCAGACCACCCCCCCAAAAAAAGAAAAAAGAACAGTTCAAATTGATTTAAACAATAAAGGGGATTTATGGGATCATAGAACTGGCAAGTATAGCATTTAAGTGAATTTCAAGGCTAGCAGGATTCTGCATTTTAATAATATCATCAGGGATCTGTCTATATCATCTCATCTCTCCCCTTAGCCCTGTGTGGTAACAGACTTTTTTCAGTTAAAATATCTTTTTCTGTAGCCAGCAATTGCAAATGCCTATACAGGGAGAAAAGGAAGCTCTCTAGAAATGAATGGGCCTGGGGAAAAGTATAGTTGTTTTTGTTTCTGTTGGTTTGAGGGGCTTGAACTTGGGGCCTGAATGCTGTCCTTGAGATTTTTCTGCTCAAGGCTAGCCTTTGAGCCATAGTGACATTTCCAGTTTTCTGGTGGTTCATTGGAGATAAGAGTCTCATCTGCCTAGGCTGGCTTTGGACCATGATCCTCAGATCACAGCCCCCTAAGTAGCTAGGGTTACAGGTGTGAGCCACTGGTGTCTGGCTAAAAAGTTATGTTAAAGGAAGTAACTCAGGTCCAGAAAGAAAAAAGAACACATGTTGTTTCTAATAAATGGAAAACAGACCTAATTTATAAATATATATAAGCACACACTGGGTCATGTGCATATATATATATATATATATATATATGTACATACACACATACATAGATACATACTACAAATGTATTAACTAAAGTATATGGTATACCATTAACTGAAATATGTGGTATATGCAGGAGAGAATTCTTTGAACAATTAACAGAGTCTAACAAAATGGATAACAGGAAGCTAGAACTTGAGGTGGGGGGCAGGAAGGTGAGGTGGTAGGATGTGGAGGGATGGAGGGAGGAAGGGTGGGGGAATGCAATCATCATATTCAATGTACACTGTGAAAATGGAACTATGTAACTTGGGTGGGGTTGGGAGAGAAGGGAAGAATGATGGAAGGAATGGCGTGGATCAAGGTGCAGTGTACAGGTGATAGCTTGTGGCTGTTGCCCATAATGCTAGCTACTCAGGAGGCTGAGATTTGAAGATAAAGGTTCCAGACTGGCCTGGGTAGGAAATTCCATGAGATTTTCTACAAATAACTACAAGAAAACCAGCAGGGGAGCTGTGGCTCAAAGTGGCAGAGGGCTAGCCTTGAGCAAAGAAGCTCAGGGACAGCGACTACGCTTTGAGTTCAAACCCAAAAACCAATTTTTTTTAAAAGATGCCCTGTGCTCCTAAACTGATGTGTTGCATTGAAACCTCTTTGTACAACTACTTAAAGATAGATAAATAAATAAATCAGGAGTAAGGATCTTTCTTCCACATTTGGCCTCACCTGGAATTGATTGATCAGAGATGGGATCATTGTAATTCACATAGCCCAAATATAAAGGAGCAGCCAGCTGCTCCTTCCAGACCTTATAGCTTGCAGGAGTGACTTTCAGATGTACTGGGGAAAGGAGAAGGTGACAAGAGGAGGCACCTACAAAGCCCGTACTGGATGAGCAACATGTGAGAAAATAAAATCTTAGTGCTGCTTACACATTTGAATAAAGAAGGGAATAAAATGGATTTGTGAGAATGGGCTTAACATTCAATCACAAAAGTCTACCATAGGCAGTTTGAAGCTATTGCCACAGGTAGTAAATCCATTAGCAGGCCTTATGCCCAGGAATAGAAAGCCAAAGACTGTAGTGTATGTAGTATGTTACACTCACACAAGTGCTGTGGATGTAAAGAACTGTAGTATTGGGAGCTGGTATGGCTGTAATCCTAACTACTCAGGAAATTGAGATCTAAGGATCAATGCTCGAAGCCAGCTCAGTTCAGTGAGACTCTTATCTCCATTTAACCACCAGAAAACTGGAAGTGGTGCTTTTCTCTAAGTGGTAGAGGACTCATCTGGAGCAAAAGAACTCAAGGACAACTCTGAGGCCCTGAGTTCTAGCCCCAGGACTGACAAAAAAAACAAAAAGAAAAAGGAAAAACAAAAGAAGTCTTGGAATAGGTAGATTAGTCAGGCAGAAGAAATCAGGAATAAGCCTGAAAGATTTCCCTTAAAAAAATAGAAAAATAGGACTGGGAATGTGGCTCAGTGGTAAAGTGCTTGCCTTGCATGCAAGAGACCCTGGGTTCGATTCCTCAATACCCATAAGCAGAAAATGCCAGAAGTGGCACTGTGGCTCAAGTGGTAGTGAGCTACCCTTGAGGTGAAGATCTGAGGGACAGCACCCAGGCCCAGAGTTAGGCCCCACAACCAACAAAAAAATAAATAAATAAAAAGGAGAGAGAGAGAGAGAGAGAGAGAGAGAGAGAGAGAGAGAGAGAGAGAGAGAGAGAGAGAGAGAGAGAGAGAGAGAGAGAGAGAGAGAGAGAGAGGGAGGGAGAGAGAGAGAGAGAGAGAGAGAGAGAGAGAGAGAGAGAGAGAGAGAGAGAGAGAGAGAGAGAGTAGATGATCTGAAAAAACTTCCCAAGCATTCTAACTTCCTTTTGACCCATATAGGTTGGATAAAATGAAGGTAGGATAGTCCTAAATGTCTTCAGGAAATTCCATGCCCAATAGCTAAAACGGAATGATCAATTAAAAATATCACGGGTCGTGACCAATGAGCAAGTCACCTTCCAAGCATCTCATTAGCATAAAAGTTAACTGACATCTAAACAGATTAAAAGAAAAAACACACCAGTTAGTTGGCAAACCCCTATCATGACCCCTCTCACCCAGCAAGAACATTTTCTCTTCTCACATGCATAAACTGAATACTTTTAACACTCACTCCTTGCTGTCTGTGGATTTCATTCCTTGAGTTCTCCAGGCAGTGACACAGTAAGATAAGGATCTGCTGCAGCTCTAGTGGTGGCCATTGTCTGTTGCTGGACTGAAGGCGGTGACATAATTGGGCCTCTGTGCCTATGAAGGAAACAGCAGGCAAGAAAAGTCAGTGTTCTAGGCTGTCAATATTCACGTGGCTAGAACTGGGCTTGTAGCTTTAAGTCTAAAGTTAACAAACTTCTATGAGAACTTCTTGATGTTTATGGTACCTTGCATATTTCCCTCTTGAAATAGCAATGGCTCTTACTTTGGGTTTATCACGTGTCAGAATTTTCTAGAAACATACCCATTGGACCCACCTGTAATTCTATCCCCTGTTCCCAGGCAAGGTTTTTTAGGCTGTTATTGCCTCCCTTTGAGAAAGGTTGCCACTGTGTATAGTCTTTTTTTTCTGGTCCTGGGGCTTGAAATCAGGACCTGGGCCCTGTCCCTAAGCTTCGTCAGGCTCAAGGCTAGTGTTCTGCCACTTGAGCCATAGCACAACTCCTGGATTTTTTCTGAGCAATTTATTGGAGATAAGAGTCTTAAGTACTTTCCTGTGCAAGCTGGCTTTGTTCCTTAGATCTCAGCCTTCAGAATAGGAAGGATTACAGGCATGAGCCACCAAACACCTGGCCTATAGTCCTTTTATGACTTCATAGAATAGCTTTGGGTCCAGCTAGCTGCTTATCAGCTCTGAAACTGCTGCATTGAACAAAGCATTTGCTTTTCCTGTCCCATTTCAAGGGCCCTCGAACAGGTCATTATTAGGTCATTTACATGGTTCAAATACAGCAAAACTCTTTTATTACACCCCTTCCCCTTCCCTCCCTTCCTTGCTCAGAGCTACTTTCCTATCATGCATCATTAGGTCACATATCATTCAAACACATCAAAGCTCCTCTCTCTCTCTTTTTTCTCCCTCCCTCCTTTCCCACTCTCCTTCTTTTTCCAGTCCCTCTCTCCCTTTCTTTTCTTTTCTTTTTTGCTAGTACTGAGATTTAACTCAGGGCCAGGTGCTATCTCTTATCATTTATTCTCAAGGCTAGAGCTCTATCACTTGAGCCACTTCCAGCTCTTTCCTGGTTGATTGGAGATAGGAACATCACAGATTTCCCTGTTGCGGCTGGCTTTGAACCATGATCCCTAGAACTCAGCCTCCTGATTAGCTAGGATGACAGGAATGAGCCACTGAAGGATGGCTATTCTTTGAAGAACCCTCAGTTCAGTTTCATTAGTACAATTTGAATAATATCCATCTTTTCACCATAGTGTGGGGTTCATAAGGGATCTTTTTAAACTACTGTGTCTTCAGTGTCCTTAACATAGTACTAACACCTGCTTTACTTATATCTTTAAATAAAATAACATTTAACTAAAAAAGCAACATATGTTCTTGAATTTGATTTTCATTACCACTGTTTATCATTTGCAATCATGCTTAAACATGTTTTTTGAAGTTAGCGAATACAGGGTTTTGCAATTGCATGTATGAAATTCACTCCCAAATGGTAACAGCTCCTCTAATTCCCATGAATATTTGATTACAGATGCCGTCAACTCACTTGCAGAGCTAACCAGGTTCACTGGTTCCCACTGATGGACAGGTAGACATAAGAAGGCACTCCCAATTGAGGAACATGTGTTTCTATCATCTCTCAGATGGAAGCCAGTGTGGAGACCCCATTTAAAGAAACATGGCAGACAGAGAAATCACAATAGTCAGGAGAAAATGACCAGGTGCACAAACAGCAAGAAATGGGCTAAGTGGAATAAGGATGCTCCCAAGATATTCCTAATGCATGCAACTTTCCAACCAAGGTCTGTAAGAGAGATAACCAATCAACAGGGTCCATGAAAAGGGAGACAGCTAATCAGCAAAATCCCTACTCCACCATATTGGCTCAGTAGCTAGAGCAACAGAACAGAACAGCAGCAGCAGCAGCAGCAGCAGCAGCAGAGTGTTAACAAAAGTAGCTCTTTTGATTGATTTGTTGTCCATTTGTTTTTGGTATATATATATATATATATATATATATGTATATATATATATATATACATATATATATATATTTTAATGGTATCTTGATGCGGATGCTCAGTTCTCCCATTGTCCTATCTGAGTACATGCTTTTCCCAACCTGGGACTCCAAAAAGAAACAGTAAAAGCCACATGTCTGTCTCTGTTGGACGTTGGGCATCGGGATCAGGAAAAGACCATAGGCTGGTTTGCTTTGAAAACCTTGGGTTATGTGTGGCCAGTTTCTAATTGAATTCCATCCTATCAGGAACAAGATCTTCATTTCTTCTCAGGGTGCCCTTGACTAGCAATTCCCTCTGCTAACATTGCAGTCTGCTATAGTTCTTTCAAACCCCGGGCCCAGAGGAGTTTGGGATGTGAAAGTATTAACATTTAGATTAATATATCATGGCAGTTGTGTTACTGGATTTCTCTCTCTTGCCAACTCACTTTAAGCGGTTCTAACTACTGAGGTCTCTAGTGAACCTCAAAGTAGAAATGATGTTTGCAGAGAAGGACTGCATCCATTCCATCTACCCTCAGAGCTACTGCACAGATCCTTTCTCTTCAGCAGAATGGAAATGCATTTGTAAAGGTGTAAGCCTTTACATTCCCAGGATCTTTAAAGAGTATTAACTTCCTCCAGGTCCCTGAATGAAGCAATTACTTGGCTAGAGATAGAACCATAGTGATACATATGAGACTAGGTTTTCTTCCCTCCTTCTCTCCCTCCAACCCCTTCTTCTCTCCCTCCAACCCCCTCTTCCCTCCTCCCTCCCTTTTTCTTTTTCCTTCTTCATTCCTCCCTCTTCTTTACTTCCTCCCTCTTCTTTACTTCCTCCCTCTTTTTTTTTTTGGTCCGGTCGTGGGGCCTGACTCTGGGCCTGGGTGCTATCCCTCAGCTCTTCATCTGAAGGTTAGCGCTCTACCACTTGAGCCACAGTGCCACTCCGGTTTTTTTTGCTTATGTGGTGCTGGAAAATCGAACCTAGGACCACATGCATGCAAGGCAAGCACTCTACCACTGAGCCACCTTCCCAGCCCCGTCCTACCTCTTCTTTACTTCCTCCCTTCCTCCCTATCCTTTCTTCCTTCTCTTTTTATTCTAGTACAGGACTGAACTCCAAGGTCTGGCTGTCCCTTAGTTTTTTTTGCTCCAAGGCTAACATTTTACCACTTGAATAAACTCTACTTTTAGCTTTTTGCTCATTAGTTGGAGATAAGAATCCCATAGACGTTTCTATCTGGGCTGGCTTCAAACCAGTATACTTAGACCTCAGCCTCCTGAGTAGCTAGGATTGCAGGTGGGAGCCATTGCCTTTCTGTTCACATCAAATATGCATGGAACTGTTTCCATTCAAGGACATTGAAGGGAGAATTGGGAGAAGAAATCTGGGGGTTTGCAGTATGGCTATCAGATGGATGATTCTGAACTACAGAGTAGAGACTGGTTTGTGAGTAATCAATATGGATTTGGTTCTCCATCTTTAAGTGTAAGAAATAACCAAGAAGTTCATTGCTCTGTAGCCAACTAAATGCAGTTCTGAGTCTCAATTTCTAGTTGCCAAGTGTTGGTCCCGGGTAGCAGAGTATCCTATGTGACTCTGGAAGCATGGGTAATAAGATCCACAAAGTGCAGCTGATGATGGGGCTCCCTATTCAATCTTTAGAGTCCATCAGAAGAACGCCATGGTGTGTCTGTGGACTGAGTGCAGATCTGGCCACCCCTGGGGAAGTCATGAAATCGCTCACAGGAGAACAGGCTCTTTTTCTGAGTGTACCTAATGCTATCGATTCTCAATTGTGTTGGCTGAGTTGAGCATACAGTGACAAGCAGATGTCAAAACACACTCAAGAGTTAGAATACCAGTGCAGCACTCGTGGCTCACACTTGTAAATTTAGCTACTCAAAAGGCTGAGATCTGAGGACTGTGGTTCAAAGCCAGACTGGACAGTAAAATCTGTGAGATTTATCATCTCCAATTAACCATCAGAAAACCTGAATCAAAGAGGTAGAGTGCTACCCTTGAGCAGAAAAGCTCAAGGGACAGCACTCAGGCCGAGAGTTCAAGCCCCATGACTGACAATAACAACAAAAACTACAAACAAAAGAGAACTTGTTAGGGGAAATTATAAGGAAGTCACCATAGAACCTTCTTGAAAAGGCTAGAGGCAAGAGAGGGCATTTTTTGGATTGCAGCCATGTCATCCTGTTTAGCCCCAGGAAAGTTTTGCTACAAAGAATGCTCATCCCTGATTGTTCTCCTATTTGGTTAACTTGTGCTGAGCTTCTTCTCCACCTACAACATGTGGTTTTTGACTTTAAAAGCTTTGTGCAAGCTCTGTTCTGGGCTGCAGGTATTTGGGACAGGAGTCTACCTGCAGTTGCCTGCATTTTACTAAAGACTCCCAGCCAAATGCTAGTGGCTCACACCTATAATCCTAGTTACTGAGGAGGCTGAGATCTGAGGATCACAGTTCAAAGCTAGCCCAGGCAGGAAAGTCTGTGACACTGTCACTGTGGCTCAAGTGGTAGAGCACTCAACTTAAGCTGAAGAGCTGAGGGACAGCACCCACGCCCAGAGTTCAAGCCCCACAACTGACTAAAAGAAAAAAAAAGACTCCCAATTCGACCTCTCAAGATGTGGCTTCTCTGTATCTTGCAAACAATTCCCATATAACAGAATCCAGTGACTTCCATCTCTTCCTTGTTCCCTCCTCCCCCATCCACTCTTACCCATTTGTCTTCCAGGAAATTTAACTGGTCATGCATGCCACTACAGCCATCTCCACAAACAGAACCTGCAAAAGAAAATTCAAAACAATCTTCCATTCAGAAATCTGAAGTTTGACATATGTGGTTGTCCCTCAAGTATATCATTCAAGTTACAGCCTGATGGTAGAAAGAATTGCTGGTGTGCTACTGCATAGGAGACCCTACGTCCAATCTCCAGCTATTACACATACCAGCCCCAGCCTCTTGCCCCTATAAGACAAATAAAGAGACACAGTGAAGGTTAAAGAAAGGAGATTTATTACCTGGAAGCCAGGGGAAGACAGCACATCAGCTCATCTTCAGCCATCTTCAGAGATATAAACAGGATCGGGGAAAGGGGTATCAGAAGTACAATCTTTAGCGTAGGTGCTGGTAGCTCCCAGCTACTCAGGAGGCTGAGCTCTGAGTGTTGTAACCCAATCAGTAACAAAACAAAAGAAGCCACAATTAATAAGCCTAATGATAGGAGTCTTTATTGTCACCTCTGCAGCCAACAGATGCACAGAGGTATAGGCTTTCTGAAATTGTGCAGTCCCCAGACAGCTGAGAGTTAAGTCTTTCAAAGAGAAAAACCACATCCTTTATGACAAGCAATGCATACGGTTATTTTTTTATTTTATTTTGCAAAGCATATACAGACACAAAACTCAGCATTATCAGTAAATTTAGACTTACTTCCCAAATATGGGGTGGCTGGAATACTTTCAGGGAAGGGGGGGATGGGAAGGGGTGGACGAAAGGGGAGAAGAGGAAGAAAGAAGGGAGAGAGGAAGGAAAGAAGAGAAGGAAGGAAGGGAGGGAGGGAAGAAGGAAAGCAGAGAAGGAAAGGAAAGGACAAAGGAAAAGAGAGTGAGGAGGAGGAGGAGAAGGTAAAGGAGGAGAAGGAGGAGGAGGAGGAAAAGAAGAAGAAGAAGAAGAAGAAGAAGAAGAAGAAGAAGAAGAAGAAGAAGAAGAAGAAGAAGAAGAAGAAGAAGAAGAAGAAGAAGAAGAGGAGAAGGAGGAGGAGGAGGAGGAGGAGGAGGAGGAGGAGGAGGAGGAGGAGGAGGAGGAGGAGGAGGAGGAGGAGGAAGAGGAGGAGGAGGAGGAGGAAGCGGCGGCAGAGGAGGGGAAGGAGGAGGAAATAATCTTAGTCTTACATGTATCTTTATGGTTCTATCTCTGACCTGGCCAAATAATTGCCTCATTCAGAGACCTGGAGAAACTGAATGCTCTTTTAAGGTCCTGGGAATGCAAGGGCTTACACCTTTACAAATGCACTGCCATTCTGTACAGAGAAAAGGTCTATGCAGGAGTTCTGAGTGAAGATGGAATGGATGCAATCCTTCACTACAAACATTTCTACTTCTGAGGTTCACAGGAGACCTCAGTACTTACAGTCATTTAAAGTGAGCTGGACAGAGAGAGAAATCCAATAGCACAATTGCCATGAGAAATTAATCTAAATGTTACTATTTCCACATCCCACAGAAAGAATGCACAGGTCAACACCCCTCTCCTAGTCATGGCTACCTAACACCTTCAGCTCTTCCTCTTCCCCAGCTCCTCCCATGCCACTTCATTTGTGGTCAGGGAGTAGTTACAATTCTAGGCCAGTTCTAAGGGAAACTGAGGTATGTGTGTAGTGGAACCCCTTGTGCCTTTAGCTTGACCTTTGGGCAATAAACTCCTACGAAGCCCTAATGCACACAGGTCGCATCTCATTCATATATTTCCATTATGGGATGCCAATATTACACGTGAGCAGATCCCTTCTAAAAAAAAATCTTCCCAATCATGATCCCCTCCTCTGGTATAGTTACTAAGAATTCCTCACACACTCCCTGGGTGGTAGAAAGCAGAAAGTCCTCCTTGTATTTCCTACTCTGTGTCAGTAGCAGATAATTCCCCTATTGTCCTTTTTCAAATGGGAAAAAGAAAACATTTTATCTATTTAAATTTGAATTGTAACTACATGTTAGTTCCCAGAGTTTCCTGGTCCTGGAGCACTATTTATTTCATTTAAAGGTAGATTTTCTTTCTCTATTAAATTCCCTGCTTTGCTACATTATCTTGTGGTATGCCCTCTGTGCAATTCCTCCCTTCAGGGTGCCAAGAATCTTGGATCTTCACCTCTGAGAGCATCTGTCAGTAACAAAACTTCCTGTTATCTTAGAGCATGGGTGGCTCATGCCTGGCATTCTACCTACTCAGGAGTTTGAGATCTGATGATTGCAGTTCAAAGCCAGCCCAGACAGGAAAGTCTTTTATCTTCAATTAAAGGAAAGACTTTTATCTTCAATTAACTAGCAAAAAAAAAAAAAAACCCATAGAGGAGAAGGAGGAGGAGGAGGGGGGGGAGGAGGAGGCTGTGGCGAAAGTGATAGAGTGCTATCTGTGGGCACAGAAAAACCTCAGGGGCAATGCCCCAGGCCCTGATTTCTAAGCCTCACGACTAGCACCAAAAACAAACAAAAATTCGATTATATATTGTTATGTATAGTCATTAAGAAAAAGATGCATCTGTATTGAATGTAGATTGCCTGTCTCTACTCTGTAAATAATACAGTACCCAATTATTTAGGCACATTTAGCTTTTCTTAGATAATTGTGAAGTACATGCTAATATATTCTTAGTCCATAAGCAAATACTGGGCTGTTTTATTTATGGTATTCTAACATCTGAAAAACTGGAATCCATTCTTCCCCGGATACACTATGTCATTGTGTCTTGAGTGAGAGCAAGTTTCTTGCCCCTACAAAGCTGGCAACATTCTCCTAGTCTTCCTTGGGTTTTCTACTGTTTCAGGAGCAGATAGCTTTCCATAGCAGATAGTTCCTCTATGTTCCTTTTCAAATGAGAAAAAAGAAAGCATTTTATCTTTTGAAATTTGAATTGTAAACATTTAAATAACACACATGGGAGGTGTTATGCCAACGTAGACTTTCCTACAACCCTGGATGGAATACTAGGAGGTCCAATTGCCTTAGAGGGGGAAGTTACATATTAGTTTAGGGAAAATTACATATTGGGTTTTCTCAATCATCTCAGCCCTAAGAATCTGTGCCTAAACTTTGAAGCAAGTATTGAACAACACATGGAGAATGTTTTTTAGTGTACTGTTTTGATGAAAGAAAAAAATAACTGAACCATCTGTTAAGGAATAGAAATATGGTTCGATAAATTATACACAGACACGTGCATGCACACACAGAAACACACAGAGTGCCATGTAGTGAGGGGGGGTTGGGAGAGATGGGGAAAAATGGAAGGGGTGACATTGATCAAGATGAACTGTACTCATTAACATGCTGAATTGAAAACCCTTTGTTTGTCTACTTAAAGATAATTAAAGATTACACATATGTTTATATATATATATATATATATATATATATATATATATATATATATATATATATATATATATATATATATATAAAGTTTAGGAAGTTGCCAGGTGCTGGTGGCTCTCACCTCTAATCCTGGCTACTCAGGAGCCTGAGGCCTGAGGATCACAGTTTGAAGCCAGCCCAGTTATGGAAAGTCCAAGAGACTTTCCAATTAACCACCAAAAAGCCGAAAGTAGCACTATGGTTCAATTGGTTGAGCACTAGCCTTGAGCAAAAAATTTAGGGACAGTGCCCAGACCTGGAGTTCAAGCCCAAAGACCAGGATACAGGAAGGCCTGCACACGCACACAGGCATACATTCATACCCCCCACACACACACCACCACCACCACCACCACCACCACCACCAACACCAAAAACTAATACAAGGATAGATACAAAAATGTTAACAAAGATCTCAAAGAGTTGGAATTGAGAGTCATATTTTTCTTTTCTAATCATAGTCTAAGCCAGCTGGGGCAGAAAAGTCCCTAGGAGATGCTTGTCTCCAGTATACCACCAGAAAACTGGAAGTGGCACTGTGGCTCAAAGTGGTAGAGCATTAGCCTTAAGCAAAACAGCTCAGGGACAGCCCCTAGGTTCTGAGTTCAAGCCCCACCAACAACAGGAAAAAAAAAAGTTGAGGGAGTGAAGGAAGACATTTGCATACAAATACGGGAGAATTAGCTGATGCTGTTCAGCTACAACATTGAATTTTACTTGTTGAATTGGTGAGCTCTGTGGCCCAGTGCATTAGCCATGTACTAGTGTAGATTCACTGTGGAAATACTTAACAGGTACTATATATTATACTATCTATATGATATAGTGTAAGTATGGATAATAGAGTACATAGTATATACATAGCATATGGGGCTGGGGGTTTAGCCCAGCCGAAGGGTGCCTGCTGGGCGTGCACAAGGGTCTGGGTTCAGTCCTCAGCCCTGGAAAAAAAGAAAAGCTACAAAAAGACCATAGCATATAACACTAAATGTATACTATATATATGACATATGCTACATATAAGTATTTATTTGGTATTATATGCTCTATATACACTATATTTATACACTATAAATAGCATGCTACTATATATACTACACATAATGTACACTATATATATCATATATTATAATACATTATATCATGCATATATATGTATATCATGCATATAATTACAAATTATTATATATTATACTGTATTATCTTACATAGTATATTATATACTATATTGTATTATATATTACATATTATATGTTTAAAATATACACATAAATGTATAAGGTATGTTGGTATATAGTATATGAAATATACACTATGTAGGTACTATATATAGTATGTAATTTTATATAGTATAAATAGTAAGTATAACTATATACAGTAATATAAAAAGTACTCAATATATACTGTAATATATACTCAATGTAATATATAGTATACATACATAAATACTGTTTATACTATAGTGTATATATTATATATGGTACACATATGCTATGTATATTTTATATGGTGTATAGTGCCTATGTGATATATAGAATCTAGATGACATTGCATGTACTATGTATATTATATATGCCTGTAAAATATTTACATATATTTACATGTTAAAGCTATTTGTATATGCGGATTACATTTACCTCATTACCATCCCTACTGCTACCTTTTCTCTCTCCTAACCTTTGTGTTTTTCTCGAATAGTCTCCTTCTTTATTCATATCTCATCTTTCTGTTTGCCCCAGATGCCACATATGTGAATGTAACCACATCTGTTGCATTTGCATACCATTTGGGCCCTCTCCAGGTGATGCAAGGCAACGTCACAGCCAGTGGGCATCGTCACAGTTTCCTGCATTAAGATCCTAGACTCTTCGACTTTGACTTGTGGGTGTTTCATAAGATTATCCACTTTATTTGGAGGATGATGGAATTTGGCATAAGTAGACTTGGTTAGATATAACACTAAAATCTAAAAATCATTCAATGACTCACTAAATCATAGATTTGAAATTATGGAAATAAAATCAGAAAAGACTTTTAGGGTATGATTACCATCTATGAGGCAGTTGAGGAAATTCTGAGTTTATAGCTTTATTTTCCATCAAATCAATCACCATTTATGAGAAAGGAATTATTTCACTGAGCTGGAATTTTACCTCAGCCATTACAAGCAATCTTCTGTCTTGGGAGTGAAGGCAATTATAACCACAATACCAAAGGATCACCTTCTAAACAGTCAACATCATCATTCTAATTATTCAGTCTACAAAAACAAAAGGGACACTTTCACATTGGGCTTTTTACAGAGATTATTGCACATTTTACAAATATTATTAAATATGATTCCCAAAAGGACAAATTCATAGAAGAAGGAACAATGCATTCTATTAAAACAACAATAATTTGTTGACATATTCTGCACACAAATGAGGTACATTATGCAAACTAATTTGGCTTTGCTGTTAGCAAAAGATTTTTGTAAAATGGGAGAATTTTTTTTCCTGTAATAGACTTTGAACTCAGGGTCTTGTATTTCCTAGGCTGGCATGGTCCTACCCAGCCTGCCTGCCCAGATTTCCCACTGGTTGCTATTAAGCCTTGGGTTTCTTTCTAACCTGGCATGTACCCTGGAAAGATCTGCCTACTTTTAGCTATCATCAGGTGTGTGCCTCCCCATCCAGCTTGCTCTCCATGGAATTAATGTCCACAGTACTTTACTGCCCAAGTTGTCCTCAAATCACAATTCTCCCATACTCAGCCTCCCGCATAGAGAACTTTTTTCGCCCCATAGATATTAAAATATTAAAAGACATAATTCATTTCTTGCAGTTCCTAAAAGGTGATTACATGCCAATTAGATTTTAATTTCTGTAACATTATACAACAGTAGTCCTCTAGCAAAGCTTCTTTTCTTAGCAATAAATAAATAAACAAAATCGTTTCTTATCATCCAAGCCTATTATGTCCACTAAGACAGCCAATAGTCACATGCAGCTGGAGACATTTAACATGTGACTGAATTTTATTTTATTTTCTGTTCACTTCCCTTAAAATTTTTAAACAGGTGGGAGCCAGTTTCTCATACCTATTAGTAATCCTAGCTACTCAGGAGGCTGAGATCTGAGGATTGTAGTTCACAGCCAGTCTGAACAGGAAAGTCATGCAACTCTTATCCCCAATTAACCAGAAAACCAGAAGTGGAGTTGTATTTCAACGTGATAGAACATTAGCCTTGAGCGAAAGAGCTAAGGGACAATACCTAGGCCCTGAGTTGAAGCCCAACTAAAATAGAAGCAATACAAAGATTTTTACTGAACTTAACTATGGTTTTCATAGTACATTATTTCTTTTAAACTGTTTAAGATTTAGTACCTAAATTAGGCTGCTGTAAATCCATTATCCGTACTGCAGGTTTAATGTAAAAATAATGAAAAGTATCTTTATGTTGTACTGGTGATTTGTAGGAATAGTAACACTTGCAATCAGTTGAGTTGAAGAAAATAAGACTACTGAAATTATTTTTCTATGTATCTTTTCAAATATACAAAGACGTGCTAGAAGTTTAGATTTAATGTCTGTGTCTCAGAGACATGGTATCTGTAAGCCATTATTTCTGTTTAGTTCAACTCATCTTACAACTTAGGAATATCACTTGAGTGATGTTCTAACATTTATAATAAGATTCTAAGAAATTTACCCTTCCTACAGACAGTATTTAAACACTGAACCAAATAGAGGACAAAAAATTTTCATTTTTGTTCCAGTACCTGGGCTTGAACTCAGGATCTGGGCACTGTCTCTTAGTTTTTCACTCAAGATTGGTGCTCTACCACAGCTCCATTTCTAGCTTTTTGGTGGTTAACTGGAGAAAAAAGTCTGATAAGCTTTTCTGCCTGGGTTGGCTTTTAATCAAGATCCTTAGTCCTCAGCCTTCTGAGTAGCTAGGATTATAGGTGTGAGCCACCAGCACTCAGCCACAAATGACCTATGAAGACCTTGAATTGCTAAAATGATTTTTTTTAAAGAGAGAAGTAGTTGGGCTACGGGAGAAGGAACTTTTCTGGATATAACCCTACCCAAGACATTGCTTAATCTTCAAGACTCTGACTGGACAGAGCTCATACAGAAAATCCCAGGCAGGAGACCTCAAAGAATAAGGCTAGTGGTGGGGAGAGGTCATGGGGTGGTTGGGTGGAGTTTGGGGGAGAGCCTGCCTGAGCTGCTGGAACATACAGGAAGCTGCAGGAAAGGGGGGCCTTCCCTCTGCATGTGAATGTCACACAGTGGGAAGCCCCAGGGTTCACAGCTTAAAACATTTGAAGACACTAAGCAGAGATCTTACTGTCTGTGCACTAGAAGAGACAGTTACATACTAATAAATCTGAAGACAAAATCTTGAACTGGCTTCAACGTATATGTGTGGGTATTTGTTGTTGTTGAACTGGGTGCTATCCCTGAGCTTCTTTTTGCTTGAGGTTAGCGCGCTACTACTTTGAGTCGCACATCACCACTTCTGAAAACATTGAACATTTTTGTGTGTGCCTGCCAATCCTAGGGCTAGAACTCAGGGCCTGGGTGCTGTCCCTAAGCTTTCTTGATCAAGGTTAATGATCTACCATTTGAACCACAGCAAAAGCAAAGTCATTTCTGGCTTTTCTGATGGTTAATTGGAGATAAGAGTCTCATGGACTTTTCTGCCCTGGCTGGCTTTGAATCATGATTCTCAGATTTCAGCCTCCTGAGTAGCTAGGATTACAGTTGTGTGCCACTGGTTTCTAGCCTAAACTAAAAAACAAAAACAAGCAAAAAAAAAAAAAAAACCTCACATACTCATTCCATTTTAATAGTAGATACTGATGATAGAAAAGTAGAATCATTCAAGATCTGTGTCATTGTAAGGAGTTCATGTCAATGAACTGACTCTCATGTGGTTTGGACCAAAGAAAACATCCCCTGCCCAGCCAGGATGCTAGAATAATGCCCATGGAACATCTGATATGCAAGAGGAACATAAGCCAGCCTTTATCATGAAAGATCACACTTAGACATGCATGGAAGTCGAATTCATATTACACAATCTCAATCTTAATCATGCTTGCCCTCTATTTCTCTAGATAATAACAAAAACTTGTTTGAATATGCCCCACTCAATAACGCCATTTAGCTTCCCACTTGGGGAGATTTTCATAAGTTTGTTGTTGTTGTTGTGCCTGTAACTACTGTATAAATATGAACCACATTTTAAATAGACGTAGTTCAAAATGATGCAAAGCAGTAATGAGCAATTAGTGGAGCAAAAATTAGGATCTAGTTCTGATAAGCTCTCTACAGGATCTCACAATTTTGTCCTGGTAATTTCTGCATTAGGAAACTCAACGCTGCCCTCTAGTGACATAAAAGTCATTACAACACAGAACATTCCTGAATGGCTATGGGTAACTATCATTGGTGATTCAATTTTACTCTCCTTCCTTCTTTCCTCCTTTGCTTAACTCCCTTTCTCCTCCCTCATTCCCTTCTTCCCTTCCTTTATTTTGTCAGTACTATGACTTCAACTCAGGGCCTCATACTCTCCCTTAGTTTTTCTACTCAAGGCTGTCCCTCTACTACTTAAGCCACAGCTCCACTTCTGGCTTTGTAGTGGTTAATTGGAAATAAAACTCTCAAAAATTTTCCACAGACTTTCCTGCTTAGGCTGGCTTTGAACCACAGTCCCTCTTAATAATCAGTCTCCTCAGTAGCTGGGATTGCAGGCTCAGCTCCTGGTTCAGAAATCTCATTAATTGGCTTTCTAGAAATTAACAACACTCTCTTTCCTTGTTACACATAAATTCAAGTGATTGTTTTCACACATCATGAGCCGTGAGGACCATTAAGAGAACTTTAGTATCACTCTTTCTTCTCTTTCTTAACTTCCCACTACTGAGAGAGAAATCCTTTCTAGCTACCTTACCATCTGATTGCTTTGGGAATATACCCCACTTTAAGTGAGCCTTAAAGTGAGATTATTGTTTGACTGAAGTCTTGGATTACATAAAATGAATTCTTTAGGGAAAAAAGAGATTATCCAATATGGTGGCTTTGATAATTTGGAGATTTCTTCCGGCTGCTCATGGAGTATAGAGGTGAGCTGTCTGTGATAGCAGCCCTATGATTATTCTATGTGGTTTGGTTTGGTTTTTCATGCCAGTCCTTGGGCTTGAACTTATGATTATTCTATGTTGTTTGGTTTGGTTTTTCATGCCAGTCCTTGGGCTTGAACTTAGGGCCTGGGCTTTGTCCTGGAACTTTTTTACTTAAAGCTAATGCTCTACCACTTGAACCACAGCTCCACAGTCAGGACTTCTGCTGGTTAATTAGAGATGTCTCATAGGTTTTCCTCCTCAGTCTCGCTTTGAACTTATATCCTCAAATCTCTGCCTCCTGAATAGCTAGGATTACGGACATGAGCCACCAGCACCCAGCTTGGTATATTATATGTTGGAACCATAGTCTAAGAAAGACCTGGAATGTCCAAAAAAGTTTTTCCTCCACATAATTCCTATTAATGAGCACATAGCTTCTTGTACACTTTTATATATATGTTAATGTTTCTCTATATATACATATCTATGTACATGTATCTATATAGATATATGTGTGCACATGTATACATGTGTGTATACATATATACACATATACATGTACTATATATACACAATTAGCCAGTCCTGGGGCTTGAACTCTGGGCCTGGGCGCTGTCTATGAGCTTCTTTTACTGAAGGTGAGTACTCTACCCCTTGAGGTATAGTGTCACTTCCAGTTTCTTAGTGGTTAATTGGAGATAAGAATCTCATGGGGACTTTTCTGCCCAGGCTAGCTTCAAATGGCTATCCTCAAATCTCAGCCTCCTGAGTAGCTAGGGTGACAGGCATGAGTCACTGGCACCTGGCCTTACATGCTTCTTTATAGCTTCCCAATCATTTGACTTAAGTAAAATAACTGTTTAGACTGTAGAGGGACATTTCATAAAAAATATTGATCAAATATTAGCATCCTCACACTAGCTAATTTGGAATGGATGAGGACTCAGTAAAGACCAAATTTTTAACCCTTGTTACCACACCTCAGGTTCTTCACCATTATCTTGCTATCTCTTCCTTGAGCACACATAAAAGGAACACTGTCCATCTTTTCTCCTCCAGCTACTGTGTCAGCAGTCCATCACATCCTTCCTGAATTATACCTGTAAATTCTCATTGGTGTTCTCCCAGCTCCAGCCTTCCCTCTAACAACTCCTTTCCTCAAAGATACACACAGAGTTTGTACCACATCAGGGAAATGTGTTCTGTGAAAATATAGTGCTACTGACTTGTCCAGTGGCCCGATATACCTCCCTCAGTGATGCCTACCATTCCTACTGGAATCAAGACAAGATGGAAGGTTGGAGAAACCAGTTTATGGAAGGGATGGAGATGCCACATACTTGTGGGTCCATTCCTACCATTGCCTGAGGAACACATCACACAATGTTTTATTGGATCCATGCAAATTCTTTCTAATAAGACAAAGGTGAACTGCAGATGGATTTGGTCAGCTCCATGAATATAAGACATATCTATTATATAGCTAAGTCCCAAAGTAGAGTTTTCATGGATGATCTGTACAAAAAGATGCTATTTAAGAACGCAAGAGGAAGTGTTGTAAGGCAAATAAAACAGAAAATGATGCTCTTCCCTATAGATGTACACTTGGAGATGTACCAGGCGTGGTGGCATATTGACATCAGAAAAGTCCAGCAATAGAAAAAGAATGTCACTTTGCCTGACATGAGTCTCAGCACTTCCTGAGAAGCTGATCAAAGAACCGCATTTCCCCTTTTATCTCTTCATAGACTACTCCCCAGGAGTTCACAACAACTGGATGTTGACAGACTGAGAGATGACACCAGGATGACAAGGGAGCATTATCACTGCATGGACACCACCACCTGGATTTTGTCCCAATGAGACCTGTCCCCTTTCCTGCCAGAGCTTCAGTTGTCTCATCTACAGAATAAAAGGTCAGAATCACTGGACATCCACATAGCTTTCTTTGCCAGACTAGTTTACGGGAGTCTGTGTTTCTGTCAGTCCTCAAGGGAGAGTGACTATGCATGAAGTTGTCAACTCTGTCTACATAACAGTTTTGTAATACAGTTTCAGCCCACTTTATCTCTCAGACCCAATCATGCCTTGCTCTCTTATGGCCTGTGAGCATTTTTTAAAACATTGTCACTTACAAAGAAGGCAGTTAATAATGGGATTTGCATGGTGGCTAACCCAAGTCTGACTCCCACAAGAGAGAGGTTGCAGACCATGCAGGTGGGTCAGAGATGGATGGGACTCACTCACATGCTACTAGGCAACTGTGCAAATGGGATGGAAGTGATACCTAGGACTATGCCTTGCAAGTTCATTTGCTTCAAATCTCCAAGGTTACACTTCTCTTTTGCAACAATAATTAAGTAAAAAGGGATGAGAGAACATTCTCGTGCTTTCCGAAACAATTCTGGGCCAATGAAATCATGAGCCATGTTTCCACATGCTGAAGACTGCATTTAGGTTTATCTACTCCCCCTCTTTCTCATTCAATATAGGGGCCATCAACCTCTCTATTTCCCAAGGTCTTGAATATTTTTAAGCCCTACCTTTGGGAATCACGAGCAAGAATGAGGAATGGATGGAAGAAAAGAAGAAAATTAGGCGCTGGTAGAAGCAATGGGGACTAAAAGGCCATGGAAGAATGAAGTTGGAGTGAGGATGAGAATGAGAAAGAGTAAGAGAAAGACTGATGAAGAAATATGCTTAATTTGGATGTAGAGAGATGGAATGAAGACTCATTTTTCCACCAATGTTTACTGCTGTTAGTCTGAAGAGACATTGGGGAGCTAAGGCCAATCTGCCACTCTCTCTGCCCCTTGTTTCCTAATATGGTAGCTACTTAAGAGGAGATTTTTCTCTTAGGTAGCTTTGCACTTGAGCATCCATCCATGTTCCTTCATAAAGGAGTTAGGCCTGCTTGGCTAGGTAAAATATAACAGCAAGGACCAGCTCCAATATGGCAGAGAGAGGACTCAACAAGATGCCTGAGGGGCAGGACCCAGCAAGATGATGCATGCAAATCTCAGTGTAGTAATGACTCAGTAGAGACAGAGAAACCAAGGAGACTCCCTGCAGCACATATCCAAACCTAGACCCACCAATTGGACCAGGCCATACCTCAGAGGGAGGAATCAAGACTGTATACATACTGGACTAGTATGGGCAGGATGGAAAGGAGACATAAGACTCCTGGACCCATTCTTGTACAAGGAGTCTTTTTGGATGTTTCTTTCACTGTTCATATTGCTGTTTCTTTGTTATCAGATTTGGGGAAGGGAAGGGGAAATCAAAACCAAATGCTGAAAGAAGGACAAAGGATGACCCATTACAACAATAGTACTCACAAGACACCATGTTGGAAATCAACTTTATAGCTTTCAGAGTCAGGGGTGAAGTGCCGGAGGGAAGAGATAGTGGGAGAACAACAAAGGAGTGGGTAACAATGTTCCACAAGAAATGTACTCATTACCTTACTCATGTAACTGTCACCCCTCTGTACAGCATCTTTACAATAAAATAAAAACTTAGAAAAAGAATCACAGTGAACAGATTTTATGCTTTTAATACTTTTGATTCCATGATTCTGTACCTTCGCAACAAATTTTAAACTAGTTAATAATACTGGCAAAACATCAGCAGCTCTTGTCTGATGTCATAGCTACTTGGGAGGCTTGAACTTGAGGCCAGGATGCTGCTCTTGAGCTCTTTAGCTCAAGGTTAGTACTCAACTACTTCGAGCCACAGCTCCATTCCCACCTATTTGGTGGTTTACTGAAGAGAAAGTCTCATGCAATTTCCTACCAAGGCAAGATTCTATGAGCCATCAGACTCCAGTGACAGAATACTTATTTTGTTTTGCGTTTCCTTTTTGCCTGCAGGCATGTTCCATTTATGGTAGCACCACTCACAATAAAGACAGGGCATCATTCAAGTGTCCATCATTGGACCAATAAAAACATAGTATATACACTCAGTTGTATGTTATTGAGCTTTAAGAAAACAAAAACAAAAACAAAAACATCCAGGTTTGGAGGTTCACACTGTAATCCTACCAATTCAGGAGGCTGAGATCTGAAGATCAAAGTTCAATGTCAGCCTGGGAAGAAAAGTCCATGAGACTCTTTTCTCTAACCTCCAGAAAACCAGAAACAGATCTGTGGTTCAAAATGGTAGAGTGCTAGCCTTGAACAAAAGAGTTAAGAGACAGTTCCCTAGACTAAGTTCAAGCAAACAAAAAGAAAACAATTTCAACAATATAGCTTGCACAGTAGATCAGTAAGCTTCAAGATATAATGCAGGCACAGAAACACCAATATCAGACACACTCTTTCGTATGTGAAGGCTAAGAAATGTGGCTTTAGAGCAGACAAGAGAACCACATAGTCCTCCTCATGCTCATAGTCCTCTTTTGGTGAAGTGCAGAGCCTGGGCTGCCCAGAGGCTCCTGTGCCTTCTCTGGTTCTGCCTCTATCCATTGAGCCCAGGCTTCATCACTGCAGCTACACTGGCATTGGCACTGTTCCGCAGCAGCCCAGGACAACTAGGCCACTGCTATTCCTACTGCCTGGAATGCTCTTCCCCAGACACCCAGCTATTCACTTCCCCATTCTTCACCTAACCTCCCTTGCCAAAGAGGTCTACTGTATGATACCCTGCTCAAAAATGCAACCTTGTGCAACTATGCATGCACATACATGCATGAACACACACACACACACACACACACACACACACACACACACACACACACAGGGTATTCCCACCACTCATCATACTTTCTGCCTTACATCTTCCTTCTGATGTATTCTCTGTAGTACTTTTGTAGTCTGGGTACTGTCATTCTCCATGCTTGAGTGTAAACTCACAAGGAGGGATATTTTTGTGCTGTTGCAGCAATGTATCAACCTTTAACATGATGTCTCTCACCCCGTGGTCACTCAGTAAATGTCCACAGAATGAAGGCCTTCCCATTCACTCACACACTTATTCAACAAGTGTCCTAACACACGTGGTCAAAGCACTTTCCCACTGCTTTACCATGACTCATCTCCACAGCCCCTCTCACCTTTGCCTCTTTCTCTCCCTTCCTGTGTTTCCATGCCCTTTACCTGAAGGCTTATGCATGCATCTCGATCTCACACATGGAGATGGTGTGCACACACCAGCTCACCTGCTCCTCCTCTGGGAAGCCTTTCCATCCCACATTGGCTCCTCATTCTTCAGTTCTTCCAAGTCTTTCCTCCAGCTCTGATCCCGTATCCTGGCTGGCTAGAATCCTAGGTAATGGTCTGTGTGACATTCCAGCTAAGCTGTGGGAGCCTTATTCTCTGACCCAACTTTTGGTCCTGTCCCCTTCACCTGCTGGGAAAAACTCTCCAGCTGTTCGCAAAGGTTTAGGAGTGTTCTAGCACACATGTGCATTAAACTGTCAATTGAAAAGTCAAAAGTAGACCTGCATTTTGGAAAATGAGCTCATCTGGTCCCTTGAGACAAGACTGGCATGGAATCATAAAATCACTTGCCTCTTGCTTGGCACACAGCTCTGTCCACAGCCCAAAGGGGCCATACTGCCCATCCCCCATGTCTCCATAAGGCAACCCAACACTGAAATCCCACCCAGTACAGCAACTATGAGGCACACTCTCTACTGCCCTAGGACTACAAGACACTAGCCTCTTAAGCGAAACCCACTGATATGAATTGAAGCCCACTCCCTTACTCTAAGCTGCCGCTGCAGCTCTTGAGGCAGCAAGGCCATGTCTCCTGGTAGTCTTTGTCTCACTGGGAAGAGACCATTTCTGACCCATCTTGCTTTGCATTGAGAGCTGAACTAGAAGGAAAAAAAGCACATTTTGCTTCCTAATTCCCTCTCGACATGCACATCATGTTGTGTTTGCAGAAGGCTGATTTCCAGAGGAATTCCTGAGTAGCCAACTGCTTGTGTGCTTCTGAGACATCTTGGTAAAGAGAGAAGTAAGCTGCCAATCCATCATGCAAAGGGAGTTGCTTGCTCTTTCACTAGGAAATGGGGGTACATATTCTTGAGTGTACATATGTTCTGACATTCTAAGGCTGTTGATACACTTGCACTATAGATGTTCTTTTCTCCCTGTGCATTCTGCACACCAGACTAACAACACCTCCCTTCTACACCCATTTTTAACGTGTCACTGACATAGCTGTCCTTCAGATAAGCACAGTAACAACAGAGAAACCAACCTGTTCCTCAAAAGATTAGCAAAGTGAAGCGTACTGCCTGATGCTGGAGGCTCTTCCCTGTAATCCTTACTATCCCAGAAGCTGACACATGGATTGCAGTTACAGCCAATCTGGAAAGACTCCATCTTGAATTAATTAGAAAAATGCAGACCTGGAGGTGTGACTCAAGTGGTAGAACACCAGACATGAACATGCAAACTCAAAGAGAGGAGAAAGAAAAAGGAAGACACAGAGACACAGAGAGAGACAGAGAAATGGACAGAGTTAGAGACAGATTCAAGAACAGGAAGAGAGAGAGTTAATGGAAGGCAGATGAAAAGAACAAGCAAAGGAAAGTAGACTAGGAGACAGTATGGGGTAGAGGAAGAGGAGGGAAGAGAGATGGTATATGGGCAGAAAGATGGGAAAAGGTGAAAGAGAAAAGTGAAGGAAAAGGAAACAGAAAGAGAATAAGAAAAAAGCCTTCGTACCAGCACACACTCTCACAAATATGTACACACAACAAAAAGGAAAAAAATAAAAGGCATAAAAACACCATGGAAGTTAACAGTACTTCCCTCCCTTCCCACCCTCTTCTCTGAACACTGGACCATGAGGAGTTCAGGATTCCTCAGCTCCCTTCATGACCTTCCTCCTCTCAGTTCTCATTCAGCATCAGTATCAACCCTATCATTCACCAGGTGCCTATACTTTACCCTCTTTAGTCCTCATTGCTTCTCTCACCAGAATCCCACCTCATTCTTTGAGAGGAGATCTCTTCCCAAATAACCCTAAACTGCACCAATTGTCCACCAGGAGACCCAGCCCTCCTCTTGCTACAAATCTCATCTGTCTGCTCTGCAGCCTCAGCTTCCTGACCTCAATTCACACAGAGCAAAGTTCAGCTAAGCCCAACTCCTCCCCATCACACACTTGTCACCCAAGACAGCATCAGACCTCTGTGTGGAAATCTAATGGTCCTGGATGAACCAACACAAATAACCCAATGGTGGAGGGTCACATCCAAGCTTACTGAATCTCCACTCATGTCTAGAGGTAGTCATCCCAGGCAGGATCCATCCTCAGACAAAGTCCACAGAGGCCTGGTCCATCCACAGGCACCACTATACCTCCATGTTCTCTCAGGTCTCCTGCTCCTTCAGATGTTTCTTCATCTCTCACTGAAAGGAAGAGAAAATATTTTAATTCCTCTGCATCATATTTGAAACTCAGCACTCACAGCCCTATGTTTACCTGAGGAGAAAAATTGGGCTAACAGAGGAAGTTGTAATAACGACTTCAGGGTGTATGTATTAGGGTCTTTCAAATATATGCTTTATCTTTTACCACTGTGAGCAAATAAATGTGAAATCAGGTCCTCCTGGATGATGGTTTTATGTTGGGATAACAATGAGTCGAGGATTATAGAGAAAATGCACACACACGAAACGGCATTGAAATGGAGGAAAGTGGGGCAGACCCCACTGACATGGTGCATGGAGACAGTTCCCTCTTATTTCCCAGTGAAGACTTTTCCTTATGCTCCAACCTAGCGAGTGTAACTAGTGTGCTCAGGAGTTGGACCCAGTCATCTAAAGACCACTGAAGGAGAAGCAGAGTCCAGGATGCCTTCTGACTATCAGATCTATGGGCTTCAGCTCAAACGTAAATAAAACAAATAACTATATAAGCAGATAGGAAACATATATGGAAGGTAAGATGATTACCTGCTGTAGCATTTGGGACAAAAATACCTGAAAGCACAAAGGTGAAGGGCTGTCAGTGTAGTATATAATCAGGCTGCAACCCCCACCACCCCTGAAGGTAAAGACAGCTTGAGGCCACCTTTCCACTTAGCTTTCAGCCAGCTCAGTGTCAGATGTGTTTTGACCCAAATCCCAGCTGTAGAATCCCGTAGCACCAGGCACTCGGCCTGGCTGTGATACACGGAGGACTCTGCCAGGCCTGCTGGGCACACAGAAGCTCACAGTGCTAGTCATGCCTCCTGAAATGAGTGAACTAGTGTGTAAGGGACTGGTAAATGGTCCAAGAATCCAATCTCTGTGAGAGCTTGGGGGACTCTACTACTCTTCCATAAGACCTAGAGGACCATTACCGAACACTAGGCACATGGGAGGATGCTGCTACAGCTACCATGGCAGCCATGTGGGAAACACAAGGATATTGGCCAGTGAGAGAAACAGAGAGACAGAGACAGACAGGGTTGATCAGGCAGGTTTGAATCACTTGGCAAATTTTATAGACATGACAAAATATAGTGAAACCAAAAAGATAATTAGGAGTGAATCCAAAAATATTGTCCCTATTAAAACTGATTTTTTAAAACGGTCTTACTGTAGACCAGGCTTGCCTTGAACTCAAGACCCTTCTGCATTAGCCTTCTAACTGCTGGGATTACAGTCCATCTTTAAAAGATCATCTCTGGGCTGGGAAGGTGGCTCAGTGGTAGAGCACTTGCCTTGCATGCTCGAGGCACTGGGTTCGATTCCTCAGCACCACATAAGCAAAAAGAAAAAAGCCGGAAGTGGCTCTGTGGCTTAAGTGGTAGAGCACTAGCCTTGAGCTGAAGAGCTGAGGGACAGCTCCCAGGCCCAGAGTTCAGGCCCCATGACCGGACCCAAAAAAAAAAAAAAAAGATCATCTCCCAACCTGAAGCTACCCAGGAGTACACCAAGGGTTACACCTCTTAGAATAAAACATGCTCTGGCTAGCCTTGAACTGAAGAGCTGAGGGACAGCACCCAGGCCCAGAGTTCAGGCTCCACGACTGGACCACCCAAAAAATAATAACAAATAAAATAAAAATAAAATATGCTCTGTAATAGGAAATTACTAAGGATTTCGTAGTTCTGGGTAGATGCTATTAAAACTCAGGAAATTACTAAGGTCTTACTAGCACTGATTGAAGAACCAGGGTCAATGACCAAATAGTAGAACAAAAGATACTCCTACCACCCCCTTACTCAGGAAGGCATGAGAGTTTTTGGATTTCTATGTCGGAAACCACGGGGAAAAGGTCAGATATATTATTTTACAACATCACAGGCAATCACAGGAGATTGTTTACAAATAGAATGAATGACTCAGTAAGTATTCCTATCAAGGGTAATAATAACTAATGGGTTCCTTAGCAGTTACAAATATGGAAAAGGAAAAAAAACTGAAAGAACTCGTTGAGGTGAGACAGCAGTTGGAGGCATCAGTGTGAACTCATGACTGCGAATATATATATATATATATATATATACATCTATGTATGTACATACATTGGTACACAAATATCTAATCAGAAGTTGAGAAATTCAGGAGGCTAAGAGCTTGGACACTACAGTTTGAGACCAGTCTAGGCAGGAAAGTTTATTAGATTTCACCTCCAAAATAACCAGCAAAAAGCAGGGCTTAAAGGGGGGGCTCAATTAGTTGGACACTAGCCAAGCAAGAAAGAGGCTCTGAGTTTACATTTCTGTACTACTAAAGGAAATTAATATAAATTTAAGCGTGTGTATGTGTAAATATACATATATGGAGTTGTATGTACTAATGCACACCCATATACATGCATATATATTTTATATATGCGTTACATGTAGTCTCCAGTTCTCTTCACCAAAAGGGTCTAGAAACAGTCATGTCTCAAAAGCAAAGAACACACCTAATTCTCAGATGTTGGTTTCTAAATGTCATTCAGCTACAGCTCCTAGGATAATAGTTGATTCAAAAGCCAGAGGATGGAAGGAACTAAAAAAAATATCTATGTTAATAAATCTATGAGTGAACAACAAAAGCACTAAGGAGAGCTTAGGGGTAGAGTGCTTGCCTAGCATGCATGACAACCTTGGTTCGATTCTTCAGTGCCACATAATGAGAAAAAGCTGGAAGTAGCACTGTGCTCAAGAGGTAAAGTGCTAGCCGTAAGCAAAAGAAGCTCAGGGACTGTGCCCAGGTGCTGAGTTCAAGCCCCAGGACTGGCAAGCACTAATAAAAGTCTGTTAGAAGGGGCTCCCACTGGCCAAGTCTGGAACCATTTGCACATCAAACCATGACAGGAGTGGAATTACAACCCAATGAATACAACAGGAATCCCTTAGCCAATTCAGACATGAATAAATATGTAAATACATAAGTAAACTGTCAGTAGTGTGAGGAATGGGATATTTCCACAGCCTCATGTGTTTCCCCACACATCACTCAGTCACAAAGTGAGAGGAGAATTTTACAGTAGATAAACTGGCAAATTTGGTCATCCTCAAGTGATCTAAATTACCTGGTGGGATGCAGTGGGAGGCACACAGTGTCACAGTACTGCCTCTTTACACTAAAAGTTAAAAAAAAAGTTAAGTTCAAAAGGCAATACTGACACACACACACACACACACACACACACACACACACACACACACACACACACACACACACAAAACCCTGGTGCACATATACAAAATAAACATAGATATGGTAGAATAACCACTGAGACAGTGCTCAGGCCATGAGTTCCACTCCCAGGATGAAGAAGAAGAAAGAAGAAGAAAGAAGAAAGAAAAAAGAAGGAAGAAGAAGAAGAAGACGCAGCAGCAGAAGAGGAGGAGAAGGAGGAGGAAGAAGAGAAGAAGAGGAAGAAGAGGAAGGGGAAGAAGAGGAAGAGGAAGAAGAGCAAGAAGAGGAAGAAGAAGGAGGAGGAGGAGAAGAAGAGGAGGAAGAAAAGGGAGGAGGAGGAAGAAGACAAAGAGGAAAAGAGGAGGAAGAGGGGGCGGAGGAAGAGGAAGAAGAGGAAGAGGAGGAAGAAGAAAGAGGAGAAGAAGAAGAAGAAGAAGAAGAAGAAGAAGAAGAAGAAGAAGAAGAAGAAGAAGAAGAAGAAGAAGAAGAAGAAGAAAGAAGAAGAAGAAGGAGGAGGAGGAGGAGGAGGAGAAGGAGAAGAAGAAGGAGGAAGAGGAGGGAGGAGGAAGAGGAGGAGGCGGAGGAGAAGGAGGAGGAGTTGGAGGAGGAGGAGGAGGAGGAGGAGGAGGAGGAGGACGAGGAGGAGGAGGAGAAGGAGAAGAAGAAAAGAAGAAGAAGAAGAAGAAGAAGAAGAAGAAGAAGAAGAAGAAGAAGAAGAAGAAGAAGAAGAAGAAGAAGAAGAAGAAGAAGAAGAAGAAGAGGAAGAAGAGCAGGAGGAGGAGGAAGAAGAGGAGAGGAAGAGGAAGAAGAAGAGGATGAGGAAGAAGAGCAGGAATAGGAAGAAGAGGAGGAGGAAGAGGAACAAAAAGAAGAAGAGGTGGAAGAAGAAGAAGGAGAAGAAGGGGAAGAAGAAGGAGAAGAAGAAGGAGAAGGAGAAGGAGGAGGAGAAGAAGAAAGAAGAAGAAGAAGAAGAAGAAGAAGAAGAAGAAGAAGAAGAAGAAGAAGAAGAAGAAGAAGAAGAAGAAGAAGAAGAAGAAGAAGAAGTAGTGGAGGAGGAGGAGGAGGTAGTAGCATAGCAAAGCAGCCTGTACCATTCATTCTTAAAGAAATGCTTTTGGGAAAGTGCGTTTTCTACTAAAGCATAATAATCCTTTATTTACTAATTCTAGTTTGTTTTTTAATAATCGCAGTGGAAATATTCACTATGCTGATTAACTTACCCAAATACTCACAAGTCCAAGCTTTCTAACTTCAATTAAAATTTTACTGAATGAATCTTCTAAAAACAGGATTGCTTTGACTTTCATATTCTTCCTTCTTTTTCTTTTCACATTCATTAATCTGTAGAATATAATAAGTTCAACATTAGTGAACATCCAAATTTAATGTAACAATTCTAGCCTGGAGCTAAGTGTGTGGATCATGTCTATAATCATAGCTACTCAAGACACTGAGATCTGAGGATCACAACTCAAAGCCAGCCTGAGTAGGAAAGTCCTTGAGACTTTTTATCTCCCATTAATAACCAAAAAGTCAGACATAAAGCTGTGGCTCAAGTGGTAGAGTCCCTTGAGTGAAAAAGCTAGGGGACAGTCCCCAGACCCTGCATTCAAGTACAACTACAAGTAGGAGGGGAAAAAAAAAGCATGGTGCCAGTGGCTCACACTTGTCATCCTAGCTACTCAGGCAGATGATATCTGGGGGTCATGGTTCAAACCAGGCTAGCCAAGAAAGTCCAGGAGACTCTTATCTCCAATTAACCACTCAAAAACCAGAAGTGGTGCTATGGCTCAAATGGTAGAGTGCTAGCTATGGGAACATAGAAGCTCAGGGACAGTACCCAGGATCTGAGTTCAAGCCCTGCAATTGACAAGGGGACAAAAAAGACATTTCTGATTGGACACAGTAGCTCATACATATAATCACTCCTAACTAGGGAAGAAGCAGAGTTCTGAAGAATTGTGGTTCAAGGCCAACCCAGGCTAAAAATTCACCTAATAAAGGCAGTAAAAGAAAACGACTTAGCATGAAATAAATAATAATTTAGGACATAAAAACAATCTAATCTTATGAATTAAAGAATCAAGTCTGAGATAACAGACAACTCATCAGCATTTGAAAAGTCAGAACTGACATCCTTTCTTTCAGATACATCATATTTCACCTAAAACAAAGTCCATTTTATTACCTTCTTTGAATATGTTTATTACATTTAGGGGACTACTATGGAAGAGGTGATATTGATCAAGATGCATAGTACTTACAAACTGATGTGTTAAATTGAATCTCCTTTGTACAACTGCTTAACTATAGAAAAAATTGAATTTAAAAATGCCTATCACAGCATTATACATATCAACAAAAAAACGACAGCTAACAACTGGATACGATAAAAATGATGCATCATCAGCAATGAACAGGGAAGAAGTGGTGATTCTGTCACAGCATAAACTTTAAAAGACATTATTCTGAGCAAAGGAATCAGACCAAGAACATTTCCTTATGCAATTCTTTTAAGATCTGATTTCCTCATAGTCTAACCATAAACACTGTCTTTGGTGAATAAAGACTAAAAAGATAGCTGTAAACAAACCGATGTAAACATGACCCGATGTCATCCCAAGCTCTGAACTTGCAGAGGCCTCACAGCTGTGCTTCCTCTGGAAGCTTCACCCAGCACAGGGCTGAAGGACCGGTCCCTGCAGCACCTGCTGACCTGCTTCTCTGCAGGCGCACTCACAGGCCAAAAGGTCACCGGGCCCGGACTGCGGGGCCTGCCAAAGAACCACTCACCTTCACCTTCCCGCCCCTCCCAATGCCCTTCCAAGCGCCTCAATCCCCCAGGTCCGGGGCTTTTCCCGAGCAAGCCTTGGGAATCCAGGCTCTCCACCTTCTTCCCGGGTGGGACAGGAACTCCGGATCCTCCTCCTCTTCTTCAGGAGTCCCAGGATTACAGGTGGGGCCAGGCCACAGCGAGCAGACAGCCTGGTATGTTCTGCTTTCTGCTGGCCCGGTCCACGCGCCGCCCCCGTACCCCTTGGCCCATGCGCAGATCCAAAGCATTGGAAATTCCCGCGCAGAAAAAGCTCACTATGGTGTGCGGGGGCGGGACAGGAAGGGGAATCCAGGGAGAGATGCTATGACTATGATGTAAGGTGGGGATGTGTCCCCGTGAAGCCCCGCCCCTAGCTTTCTTTCTCTGTGCCTGGTGCTGGGGTGAGGGTGGGGGCAAACTCTGGAGTGAGCTGTGATGTGAGGCATGGGGGGGGTCGTGTCCTAGTGAGTGCCGGCCCACTCTCCCTGCTGAGAGCTCCCGTGCCCCTCCCACCCGACACACCCCTCCCACCTACCCGGCCTGGGGGAGCTTCTTCCTGGAGTTGGAAAGTAGCATCTTGCTAGCCTTCCTGGCTGTTCTCCTCCCTCTCCAATCCTGGTGCCTCTGGCCTCAGCTAGATGGCCTGTCCCCCAAATACTAATATTGATCTGATAACAAGGATACTTTTTCTTTTTTGGACAGCACTGGGATTTGAACTAAGGGCCTTGCACTTATTAGCCTACAAGTTGAGCCATGTACCCAGTCTCTTTTGCTTTAGTTATTTTTCAGGAAGACCTTATGGCTGGCCTGTACCATGATAATTCTACTAATGCTTTTCTCAAAGATGGGAGGTTTTTTGTTTATATGGGGTCTTGCTAGCTTCTTTTAAAAATTATTTTTATTTTTATTTTTTGGCAAGATTGACCTTGAATCATGCATATCCTGCTGATCTCCATCTACTACTATTGTATTGCAGGCATGAGCCACCACATGCACTTAAAAAAAAAAAAAAGAAAGTTTGGCTTAAAAAATATTTTTATTGTAAAGATACTGTATAGAGGGGTTTACACTAAGCTAATGACTACATTTTCTATGGAGCATTTTTACCCCCTCTTTATTTTTCTCCTACCATCCCTTCTTACCCCACTTCTTTCCTCCCCACCACCCAAGTTGTAAAGTTCATTTTCAATATAGTGTCTTATACATATTTATCCTTATTTCAGCATTTTGTTATTTCCCTACCCCACTCCAAATTATAAAAATGTATATACAAGATGCAAGACACCGGAATCGAATGCAGTGAAAAATGGGGATATACTGTGGGGGACGAACATACAAATGAAACAAAAAAAAATCATGTAGTCTATTATAATTACATTAAAAACAACAACAAAGATAAAACCTTTTGTGTCTCTCTCTTTCGCTTAGAATCATCTTATATGGTTATATGTATAGTTTTTGATCTTTTCTGTTTGTCCTAGACATACACTAGTTATTGCACATAAGGGAAACAATGGGACCTATGTTTCTTTAGGCCTGGCTTACTTCACTTAATATTCTTTCCAAGTCTTTCCATTCCTAACAAATGGGGTAATGTCATTCTTTCTGACAGAGGCACAGAATTCCATTGTATATCTATTCCACCACATTTTCTTGATCCATTCATCTATTGATGGGCGTCTGGGTTGGTTCCATATTTAGTTATAGTGAATAATGCTGCGATAAACAGAGTTGTGCTAGTAGACTTACTATGGCCTCGTTTGTTCTCTTTTGGGAAAATGCCTAAAAGTGGGATTGTTGGGCCACAGGGGAGCTCTATGTGGAGTCTTTTGAGGAACTTCCATATTGCTTTCCAAAGTGGTTGAACAAGTTTACACTCCCACCAACAATGCAGTAGGGTTCCCTTCTGGCCACATCCCCTCCATCATCTGTTGTTATTAGATTACTTGATAATAGCCATTCTAACTGGGGTAAGGTGGAATCTCAATGTTGTAATGATTTGCATTTCTTTTATAGCTAGAGAAGTTGAATATTTCTTCATGTGTCTATTGGCCTTTTTATTTTCTCTTCAGATACTTTTTAAGTCATAAGATGTCTTCAGGTCTGGAGAAGTGTGGCTTTCTGCACTGTTTACAAGTTTGTTTTGTTTGTTTGTTTTTTTGGTCAGTCCTGGGGCTTGAAATCTGGGCCTGGGTTGCTGTCCTTGAGCCTTTCAGCTCAAGGCTAGTACTCTACCACTTGAGCCACAGTATCACTTCTGGCTTTTTCTGAGTAGTTTATTGGAGATAAGAATTTCACAGACTTTCCTGGCCAGGCTGCTTTTCAACTTCAATACAAGGATCTGAGCCCCCTCACTAGCTAGGGTAACATGCCTGAGCCACTGGCACCTGGCTTTGGATTTTACTATTTTATGTTTGAGTCTCATTACCTGTCTGTAATGCACTGGAATGAGTGATTTTTTTTTTCCTGTTCCTGGTGCTTTAACTCTTGGGCCTTGGCCCAGTACCCAAGGTTCTTTTGCTCAAGAGTAGCACTCAACACTTGAGCCACAGTACCACTTCTGGATTTTTTCTGAGTAGTTAATTGGAGATAAGAGTTTCACAGACTTTCCTGCCTAAGATCTAGGTCTATTGAATAGCCAGGATTGCAAGTGTACTAAGGCCCTGGCGCACAGCTGAATCTCCCTATTTTAAGCCTCATATTGTAGCTTAGACAGTAGGTATATGCCCCAAGAGCCAACATCTCCCAATTTTCTGCCAGTGCTGGCCTGGAACCCTGATCTTGACAATCTGAGCCTCCCAAGTAGCTAGGATTATAGGTGTGAGCTGCCAGTGCCTTAGATTCAAGGTCTGATATAACTGTTTAGAGTCCTGCTTGTCTTCTTACATAGGACAGTATTTCAGTAACAACTATCTTTTTCTCCCACTTCTGCACAATAAAGGAGGGATTGCAATAAAACTCAAGTGTGTTTTCCCCCTCTCACTGAGGAGGTTGAAACCAACTGCTTTTTCATGGTGTTGGCAGACTTGTATATTTACCATAAGGTGAGACTTCTGATAGAATGCCTGGAAAGGAAAATACCACCTCTAGGAAATTTTCAGGGATGTTCCAGTGGCAGATTAGGCTGTGATCAGATTCTAGAGAAATTGAGATTCAATCTCAAAGTTTCTATCACCAAGTAGAATGATATTTTCATTCATTCAGTACAGTGTTTAGGATAACCAAATTCCTAGATATTTTCTCAAGAAATAGCAAAGCCACTTAGACTCAAAGCTTTTACTTTCCAGCAAATAACTACATGGAAGGGGATGCTAGTGAATGGGAATGCTAGCTAGTGCTTTGGAAAATTGAGAGAGTACCTAATAATTAGATTTAGATGACTTTGGAGAAGGTGCAAAGAGGAATATAGGAATGTTGCACAAGAGATAGAGGAATGTGGAATGTTGAATGGAGGTATGACAGAAAAGCACTTCTGTGTTGTAGTTCATGTGCAGGAGGTCAGGATTGAATGAAAAGTTCACCTCTAGCTGGGTTCTGGTGGCTCACATCTGAAATCCTAGCTACTCAGGAGGATGAGCTCTGAGGACCTGGTTCAAAGCCAGCCCTGGCAGGAAAGTGAGACAGGTCTAATTAACCATCAGAAAACCAAGTGACACTGTGGCTCTAAGTAGTGGAGTTCTAGCCTTGTGTGGACAGTCTTAGAGAAATTCAAGAATAGGACGAGAGAGAAAGGTAATGGAAGGGAGAGAGGAGAGGAAGATGAGGGGAAGAGGAAGTAGAGGAGGAGATGGTATAGGTTAGAAGAGGAGGGAAGAGAGATGATGGGGGAAAGGAGGAAAAAGGGGTGAGAGTGAAGTGAACGAAATGGAGAATAAGAAATAATGCACAGACCTCAAGCCCCAGCTCTAGCACGCACTCACATACACACACTCAACTAAAGAAAAAGGGAAAAATCTGATAAATAGTACTTCCCTCCCATCCATCCTCTTCACTTAACACTGGCCCCAACTCGAACACTCCATGGAATTCAGGATTCTTCAGCTCCCTTCATTTCTACTGTCATTTCTCCTTTAGTATTACTGTGTACCCTGTCATTCACCATGTACCCATCTTTGCCATCTTGTGACTCTCATTGCTTCTCTCACTAGAATCCCATCCATTCTTTGAGGGAATCACTGCTACTCAAATATCCCTGAGCTGGACCAATGAAGCCCCAGCCTTCCTCCTGCTGAAAATCTCATCAGTCTGCTCTGCAGGCTCAGCCTCCTATTCCCAGTGCATACGTAGCAAAGGCCATGTCTGCCCAACTCCTCCCCATCACATGCTTGTCACGTAAAGGCAGAATCAGCCCTCCACATAACCTCTCTGTGCAAAGCTAATGTCCTGGCTGAAGCAACACAAATATGGCAGTGGTGAAGGATCATATCTAATCTTCCTGAATTTCTGTTGATATGAGAATGCAGTTATCCCAGGCAGGATATGTCTACAGGCAGAGTCCATCCAGGCCCCATCAATCCACAAGTACCACTATATCTCCATGGCTTCTCAGGTTTCCTGTTCCATCATATATTTCACCAGGTTTAGCTGAACCAAAGGGAGTATATTTTAATATATACACTTTGTGATTCCAAAAATGGACTCTTGGTGTTCAGCATGATTGACTATTGAACATCAGCTCCCTCATCAGCACGCTGGTTCTCCCAGCAGAAAAATTAGGGTCTATTCTTCCATGAGGCCAATAGTCTTTCCCTGTGAACTGCCAAGGTAAAGCACCATGTGCAAAGCCTGGTTCTCTTGGGAAGGCGTGTCAGCTGGTGACCTCTCTGGGGAATCACTGGCTCTCTACCAAGATAAGCTAACACTCAGTGCTGACCCTCTTGTACAGTGCACATGTCCCTCCCTCTCTCCCTATCAATTTGTATACCAGCCCACCACCCCCTTTCTCCCACAACCATTTATAAGGTGTCCCTCACACAGCTGTGCCTCACATATAAGTACACAAATCCCTTTCATAACAACACAGAAACCAAAGTATGCCACAGCAGACTAACAAAGTCAAATTCACTTCCTGATGCTGGAGGCTCTGCCTGTCATCCTAACTGTCCCAGCAGCCTGTATGGGAACTAGAACACTCACTCCATCTTCACTTAACTAGAAAAATGCAGGCCTGGAGCTATCATGTAGTGGTAGTGTAATAAAAAGCAGTTCCAAAGGCATCTGCCTCCCCCCACATGCTGAACTCATTGTTCCCCTGTGCCTAGCTGTAGCAGGAGGTAGGGGGGTGGGGTCAAGAAGGGATGGGACAGTGAACTTCGTGGGGCCAGGGCATGAGTGGAGGTTGAAACTGTTAGAGCTGTTGGAGTGGGGGAGGGGCCCAGGCTATATATTGTCTGTCTGTGCTGAGGAGGAGGGGCTGGGGAGAGACAGACAGCAAGAGGCTCCTATCAGAACAGAGCAGATCAGGGCTGGCCTGTGAAGAGGCTTGCGGCCTGTGGACAGGACACTGCAGAGGCAGATAAAGGAGGAGGAAGGAATAAAAAGGAAAAGCTTTCCCCTTTGGAGGTTTGCAGACTGACTATTTGGAGGTTTGCAAGTCTGGAGGTGTGATTAAAGTGATAGTTAACCAGCCATGACCATGCAAGCTGAAAAAGAGAAAGTGTGAGAGAGGGAGGGGAAACCAGAGAGAGTCAGAGTCAGATTCAAGAGCAGGAAGAGAAGGAGAGAGAGTGGAAGTGTGCGTGAAAGGAACAAGAAGTGGGATAGGGGAAGCAGAATAGGCGAAGGTATGGGGAGAAAGGAAACAAGGGAAGAGAATGGTAGAGGAGGGAATGTGGGGAAAGGGAAGAGAGGAAGGAGAAAGAAAAGGAAACAGAATAAGAAAAAATGACTGAGGTCAATCCCCCCAGTACCAGCACAAGGATACACACAAGAACAAAAAGGGAAAAAAGGCATGGAGGCATCATGGATATCAAATGAACTACCTTCCACCCACCCTCTTCACCGAACACTGGTCCATGTGGAATTCAGGAGTCCTCAGCTCCCTTCATAACCTGGCTCCTGTCATTTCTCCTTTAGATTTAGTGTGCATCCTGTCAATTACCAGGTACCCATCTTTGTCCTCTTGTGGCCCTCAGTGCTTCTCTCACCAGAATCCCATCTCATTCTGTTTGCTGAGCTCTGCACCCCAAATAGCCCTGACCTGGACTCCTCATTCACCAGGAGCCCCAAGCCCATCTCTTGCTGCAAATGTCAAGTCTTCTCTGCAGGCCCAGCCTCCTGATCCCAGTGTACACATTACAAAGGCCTACCTCCTCCATTCCACACTTGTCACCAAAGGCAGCATCAGCCCTCAACAACTGCCTCTGTGTGCAGACCTAATGTCCCTGGCTGAATCAACACTAATAACCCAGAGGTGGAGGATCACATCCAATCTTACCCAACTTCTGCTCATGTCCAGATGCAGTCATCCCAGGCAGGGTCCATCCTATATCTCCATACTTTCTTAGGTTTCTTACTACTTCACAGATTTCTCCACCTCTAGCTGAGAGGAAGGAAAACTATTTTAATTCATACATTTCTGTGATTCAAAAATGAGCTCTGGATGTTCAGAATGCTGCTCCCCAGCACTCTGATACCCCAAGAACAAAAACAGGACTCTGCTATTCTTCCATGAGGCTTAGAGTCTTCTCATGGGAACTGAAGGGGAGAGGAAGCACCATGCCCAATGTCGGGGAAAGGGATGTTACCTGGGAGACTCTGGGAACTCACAGAATCTCTACCCAGATAGGACATCACTCAGTGTTCACAACCTTCATTTGTGCACGTCCTTCTCATCTTGTGTATTCGGCACAGCAGCCCACCACACCTTTCCTTCACCAACCATTTTCAAGGTGTCCCTCACACCCCTCAGATAACTACACAAATCACTTTTGTCACATCAGAGAAGCCATCCTGTGCTATGCCAGTATAAGAAGATCAAAGTGTTGCTGATGGTGGTGGATCATGCCTGTAATCCTAACTCCTCCAGAAGCTAACACCTAGAGATCACAGTTAAAGCCAACCTGAGCAGACTTCATTTTAAATTAACTAGAAAAATCTTGGCTTGGAGGTGTGACTCAAGTGGTACAGCACCGGTTATGAACATGCAAACTCAAAGAGAAAGATCTAGAGAGGCAGGAGAGAAAAACACAGATTCATGAGGACAGATGAAGGTAGAAGGGAAGAGAAGAGGAAAAGAAGAGGATCGAGAAGAGGAAAAGTAGAAGAGGGAAAGCAGAGAATGGTCTGGAGGGAAGTTAGCTGGAAAAGGGGGGAACGGAAATGCGGAGAAAGAAGAGCTTTGACACAGAAAGAAAATCACTCAGTTCCAGTGCTGGGACCAGCACACACTCACAAATATATACCCACAATAAACAAAAAGAAAAAAAGGAAAGGACTGAGAAAATATGGAAATTAACACGATTTCCCTTCCCACCCACTCTCTTCAGTGGAATTCCATGTGGAATTCAGGAGTCCTTAGCTTCCTCCTCTCAGCTCTCCTTCCACATCAGTGTCAACCTTGTCTATCAGGAAGGTGCCCATCCTTTGCCCTCTTTTGGTACGCACTGCTTCTTTTCAATGGAATACAATCTCATCCTGTTAGCTGTGTTCTGTTCCCCAAATAACCCTGAGCTGGATCATTGATCCAACAGGAGTCATCGCCCACCTGCTGTTGCAAATCACATCAGTCTGCTTTGCAGGCTCAGCCTCCTGACCCCTGGGCACACATAGCAAAGATCAGGTGTGCCCAACCCTTCCCCATTACATACTTGTCAGCCGAAGCAGCATCAGACCAAAGCACTTGCTATGTGGAAATCTAATGCCCCTGGCGAAGCGAACATAAATAATCCAGTGATGGATCATATCCAAACATACCGAATTTCTGCTCATGTCCTGATGCAGTCATATCAAGCAGGGTAAATCCACAGGCACCAATATATCTCCATACTCTCTCATGTATCTTGCTGCTCTTTCCATGGATTGTCCACCTGGAGCTGAAAGGAAGGGAAATGTTTTAATTCGTATAGTTTATGGAACTAAAAATGGGCTCTGGATGTTCAGAAGTGTCTAATATTTTAGACTCAGGTCTCGCAGTAGTCTTGATCCCCTAGGGGAACAAAATGTACTTTGCTATTTATCATGAGGCTTAGAGACTTCAGCAGAGAAAAGCCAGGAAAACAGAAGCACCATGTTGAAGCATGGTGCCCTGGAGTAGGGGAGACACCTGGGGGGCCTCTGAGGGGACTCCTAGAATCTCAACTAAGATATCCCAACACTCAGTGCAGACACTCTTGAACAATATACATGCCTTGCCTCCCTGTCAATTCTACACACCATCCCACCATGCCCTTCCTTCAACAACCATTTGTAAATTGTCCCTCACAGAGCTGTCCCCCAGATAAGTACATAAATCCCTTTTTCCACATTAGAAAAACCAACCTGTGTCTCACCAGATGAACAATGTCAAAAGTCCTGCCAGGTATGGATGGCTCTAGTCTGAAATCCTAACTATTCCAGAACTTCACACCCAGAACAGTGCACTTAAAGCCAGCAAGAACAGACCATAGAAATGCAGGCTTGGAGGTTGGAATCAAGTGGTAGAGCACCTGTGATGCACATGCAAACTGAAAGAGAAAGACAGGAGACACAGAAGCAGAGGCAGAGAGACAGATTCATTCAAATTTCTGCTCATGTGCAGACACAGTCATCCCAGGCCTGGTCCATCCACAAACACCACTATATCTCCATGCTTTTTCAGGTCTCTTGTTTCTTCACAGGTTTGTCCACCTCTACCTGAAAGGAAAGAAAATTAGCTTAATTCACACATTTTTCCAGTGTAATCAGGGACTCTGTTTGCTCAGAATATTCTCAAATTTGAAACTCAGCTCCCTCAGCACTCTGATTCCCCTTAGAGAAATGTGGACTCCCAGGGCAGTTGCAATTGTAAGTAATCTGTATAGGAAAAAGGGTCTTTAAAATTTACTGTTTTTATTTTACTGTAAGTCTGAAATAAGAGATTTTTGGATGATGGCATTATGTTAGAATGGCAATTAGGTTTAGAGAGAACACACAAGAAACAGCTTGAGGCCAACTTTCAGCTTACTTTTCAACATTTAAAAGTCAGCTCCCTGTCAGCTCTCCTCTCACTGGAAGGAATGCTAGCTGGGGAATCCCCTAGCACTTGTCACTCAGCCTGGCTATGCTGGACTGAGACCTCTGCTGGGGATACTGGGTACACAGCAGTGTGAACATTCTGCATGACTCCCTCCCCTCCTGCAGATCTTCAATTCCACACCTCTCTGCTTTTCCACACCTTAGTGCTGTGGCTGAGTTCTACACCTCTTTCTCTGGAACAGCTTTGTTCTTAAGCTGTGGACATTACTTTGGGGGCCTTCAAACAGTAGCAGAGTTTGTGAAAAATGGTGACTATCCTGTGAGCCACGCTCTTCCAGCCCCATCACTTATTCCAGCTGGAGGCTATGGCCTCCCCCTGTGCCTGTCCAGAGGGAAGGGCATTTTCCACCAAGTGCCAACTCTCTAGTCTGCTCAGCCAGCTAAAAGAATCCTGGCCCCAGGTTAAGCTAGTACTGGAGCTGTGTGGGGAGCAGAGGGGAAGGACAGGCAGACTGGCACTTTGGCCTCTCTTCAGGCAACTGTTTGTCATCATTTTGCAATTGAATTTCTGAAGACAAACTGAATGTGTTAAGTTGTGCAGCTAAGCTGACTCTCCTTCATGGACAGAGGGCTGGTGGAAAGTGCCTGAGGAGTTGAGGTACAGTGGAATAGCCAAAGGCATCATTTTCCACTCCACACTTCTGGCACTCCCTTTTGAGTTTTCTTGGATGACCAGATAGGTACCCATGGCTTCATTGAACGCTCTGTCCTGGATTGCCTTTTCAATGTCAGCAATGTTGTAACCCATGTCCCATAGGACTGTGACACTAATGGGGTCCAACTTTCTGGGCAGTGGCTCATCAAGAAGCAGGCCAAACCCCACACCTACAGCCAGCCATGGCCATGGGTTTCTGATTGACATCCACAGTCAGCAGTTTGGAAAGGAGATAATGTCTCTTTGCAGATAGATAAAGGAGAGCTGTGTAACTGGCCTCAAGGATGTGTACCCATGTCTGCCATCTTCCTCCCCTCAAACAGCAACTTTCCTGTTGTCCTCACATACAGAAGCATACCTAGGATCCAAATGTCCTCTTTATAGGCATCATACATTTTGTATAGGAACATTTCTAGAAGTCTGAATATCAAGGCTCCACAAAACCCCTTTAGCAATTGCCCCAGCAACACCCTGATGCTCAGCCCCAAATTACTGACTTTGGCATTGCATTTGCCATCCACAGGATGTTCCTGTGTGTGAATCTATTCTTGTGAGGGTAGTGCACAGCACTCACCATCTCCTTGAACAGCCTCCTGGCTTCAAGGTGGTGACAGGAGGATTTGCCAGTCCACCCTGTCCTATACTGGCTGTTGTTACACATTTTGTCATGACTCAATTTCAAGGCCTTTTGAGTCAGGGTAGGGTGGAGATACTGCCTCTTGTCTCCTGAAGTGTTAGTCATTTGGTTTGGACTTTAAATGACATCAAGCTGAAATTATTTACATTGTTTCAAAACCAAACAAATTGATGTTCACATGTTTTTTGGTCATGTGTGGGACTTGAACTCAGGGCCTGGGCAGTATCCTTGAGCTCTAATGCTCAACCACTTTGAGCCACAATGTCACTTACAGTTTCCGGGGTTAACTGAAGATAAGTGTCTCATGGGCTTTCTACTCAGGGTGGCTTTGAATCTAGAACCTCAGGTCTCAGTCCCATAAGGAACTAGCATTACAGATGTGAGCCACCAGTACCTGGCACAAATAGGATTTTAAAAAGATGCCAAGTTTTAACCTTAGACAAGACCATGAGGTCTGAAGGGCTGAGACCTTATCACGACTTCTGCTTGGTAGTTCAAGTTCCTGTCTGCCATTGCTCTGTGAAGGACTCTATGTGTTTCTGAGTTAGCCCACGGCAATCTTTTTATTCCGTATTTTATTTCATTTTTAAAAGGTTTCAGTGACATTATTTTCCAAATATGTTTATGGAACAGCCACCATTGTCAACGGCTGGAAGTGGAACATTTCCCAGGGTGTTATTTTTAATAAGTCATTACTAACCATTATGATGCAGCATGGAACTCGTAATGGCTCTTGAAGGAAGGTGGAATCTTTCCTAATTAGGTTTTTATTATCTGTAAGTAATTGTACAGGACTGGGAATGTGGGTTAGTGGTCGAGTGCTCACCTAGCATGCACAAATCTCTGGATTTGATTCCTCAGTTTCATATACATAGAAAAGCCAGAAGTGGAACTGTGGCTCAAGTGGTAGAGTGCCTCAAGCAAAAGAAGCTCAGAGACAGTGCCAAGGCCAAGTTCAAGACCCAGGACTGACAAAAACACAGGAAGGGGTAAATGATCTGAATAGAAATTTCAAAAAATAAGAAATGCGGGAGTTCCGGGAAGATGGCAGAGGAGAAGCTGGAATCTGAACAAGCACTCACATAGAAAGCAGTTTTAGAGTTCCAGTGAACAGTCCTAAGCCAGAGAATCACACCAAGTGTGCCATCACAGAACAGAGAGTTAGACAAGAGAGGGGAAGCCAAGGCAAAAAGACACATCTGAGCGCCTGCCAGCAGCTGCCGCTGCGGCGGCAAGGTCGCGGCGGCGACCACCGCCGTGGGGTCATACCTGAGACACAGAGAGTCCGGGAGGAAGGAGCCAGATGCAGGGGACTAGCGGATTCTACTCAACCCCAACAAGAACTGACAAGGAAAAGACATCTTCATCCTGCAGTTTGCAGACCAGAGACAACCCAGGATCCAAGATTCGGCGTGAGTACAAGCCCGACGTCCTCACTCCTTCTCAGGGAGCAGAGAGGGGAAGGCCACCCCTCCCCCCCCCAGCACCGGTGATCTCCATCTTGGATACCGACAAAGCTCGGAGGAGCTGCTAGCTCCAGCTCAGGCCTTGGAATAAAACGAGTCATTTAGCAGGTCACAAGAACTTAACAGCAAAGTGACCTGCCAGACTCAGCTCCATCCAGGGAAAAGTCACCCAGCTCAGGCGTCAGCCATTGGAGTGGCTTTCCCCACTGGGTAACCAGAGCCAGAAGCTGCCCCTCCCTCTAGCAGCCACCACAATCAATTGAAAAACAGAAACCCTGAGAATGGCTCCAGGCTGGGCGCTGTGAGTTTTATCACAAAATAGCCCCAGGGATAAGCTACTGTTTGTTGAAAGGCCTCAACTCTACCCAGAACCTAGCCTCATCACTGCATCCCCCTCTTTTGTGATTCTCAAAGCTGATCAACCTCCCAGAAAACTAACCTGGGAAGGGGATCTCAAAATCTTGGGTAAAGCAGAGCATTTTTCTGCCTCTTCCAACAAACCGACTTAAGAAACAAATCAAGCCACAGGACCTCAAGCTGACCAGAGACTCCAACAAGAGTCTGGCTACAGACAAAAGGGAGATACAGGATTCTTCCCACATACACAAAAAAAAATAAATAAATAAAAGGACTTTTTTTTTTCTTCTTCTTCTTTTCTTTTTTTCGTTTGTTTTTTGTTTTTTTGTTACCATATATATATATATATATATATATATATATATATATATATAATTATTTTCTCTTCTAAAACTTTTATTAATATTTAATTTTTGCCTCTTCTGAAAAAATAATTGTTTTCCACTAGCTTTTTTTTTCTCCTCTTATAATTTTTATTTTAGGAATATGTGAATGAGCTTTTTTCTTTCTCTTCTTCTCTTCTTTCTCTTTTTCTTTCTTTCTTAATCATCTTTTTTTTTTGTCTAGCGCTACTGAACTTCTGATCTTTTCTTCTCCATTTCCCATCCTTAAAGTTTTTCACATCTCCTCTATGTCCCTCCCTTTCTGTCAACATATTCACATTCCTCTCTAAAGAGATGGTCTTTTAATCTCTATAATAACATTAATTTTTACGTTTCTATTTTTTTTCTGGTCTCTTTTCATTCCCCTTTCCGTCTCTTCCTTTTCTCTCTCTCTCTACTTGCATCCTACCCAACCCATTTCCTGCATTATGATTAGGACATAGTTAACTCTCCTTGTGCCTCCCCACACCAATCTATTCCTATTTTTTACCCACATCTCTCCCTAATCCTAATAATTTCAGGTTTTCCAAATTCTTTTCTGCAATACGAAGTCCTTTAACATATAGTTGTTCAATGTTGAATAGATGTATCTGTTGAACTAGATGCTATCTGTAGACTATTGACTGTACAAATGCAAACTTTGGTTGAGGGTTGCCTTAAGATAGTGTTCTAGCACAAAACTGGTGCTATCTTCATCTCAAATGGGCACAGTAAGCCGGAAAAACACAAGAAAAATGGCAAATTCGGGTATCTCAATTCCCAGTCCTGATAATCAGGGATTAGAACAGATAAAGAATAATCCAGAGGAGAGTTCCCAAATAGCTCTACAAACACTACTAGCAAACATGATAAATGAGAAGTTTGACAATGTACAAAGGACTCTGTATGAGTGTGATAGGGAGAGAGAGGAGGCATCCCAGAAGTTTATACAGGAATAACATAAGCGTGAGGAAGCTACTCAAAAACTGATACAGGATTTGCGTGAACAACTTGAGAATACTCAAAGAGAAAGGGAGGAATGGCGTGAGCTGGCAAAGAACACTCAAAGAGAACTGCAGGAATCCCAAGAAGGGGAAGAAAGAGAACTGCAGGAATCCCACAGACGGGAGGAAGCTAATCAAAGAGTAATTCAGGAATTGAGAGACCAGGTAGAGAATACACAAAGATCACTAAAGGCATTCATGGAATCCATTAAAAAAGAGCTGAAGGAAGTCAGGGAGACCACAAAGGGAATGCTGAATGGAACCCAACAGAAGGAATGGGAGTCCAAAGAAACCATAACCAATCAACTAAGTGATCTGAGAACAAACACAGAAAACCAAATTAAGGAAGTAAAGAAATTCATACAAGACCTAAAACAGAGCTTCAACAAAGAACTTGAAGCCATCAAAGCTGACCAATTAAAAGGAAAAGAGATAAAAAAGAAAGTAGAGAGTCTTGACAGCAGGTTAGACCATGCAGAAGATCGAATCTCAGGGATTGAAGACAGCCTAGATATTATAGAGAAAGTACATGCAACCATCTAAGACAAGTCCAAGAAATATGATAGGTCTATCCAACACCTGGAAGACACCATCAGAAGGCCCAATCTAAGGATAATGGGTGTAGAGGAGCACCTAGAAACATAAGTTAATGGTCTAGGAAATTTGTTCAACAGGATCCTAGCAGAGAACTTCCCAAACATACAAAAAGATAGGCCTATTCAGATAAAAGAAGCTTTTAGAACCCCAAATAGACCAGACCAGAATAGGACAACCCACCGTCACATTATAATCCACACAGGATCAACTCAGACCAAGGAAATGATCCTTAAAGCTGTCAAGGAGAAAAGGTTAATCACCTATAAAGGGACACCAATTAGAATTACCTCAGATTTCTCAGCAGAGACAATCAAAGCAAGAAGAGCCTGGAATGACGTATGCCATGCCCTAAAAGCAAACAACTATCAACCATGAATACTGTACCCAGCTAAACTCTCCTTCATAACTGAAGGCCAAATAAAAACCTTCCATAGCAAAGAAAAATTGAAACAATACATCTCCACCAAACAAGCCCTACAAAAGATTCCTTAAGATGTCCTACACATAGAAAACCAACAAGACCGCAACAAAGGCCCAGAAACTGCACCCAAACTGAGAATCCAAGAACCTTAGGAAGAACCCAGTTTTCACAGCCCCCAAGAAGGTGGATAACATGGCAGGAACTCCCAAATACCTCTCAGTCCTATCTCTTAACGTTAACGGACTGAACTCTCCAATTAAGCGACATAGACTGTCTAGATGGATTAAAAAAAAAGACCCTTCTATCTGCTGCCTGCAGGAGTCACATCTTGCCTGTAAAAACAAACACATTTTCAATGTTAAAGGCTGGAACAAATTCTACCAAGCAAACGGCCCTCATAAACAGGCGGGAGTTGCAATCCTAATATCAGATAAAATAGACTTCAAATTAAAATTCGTGAGAAGAGATAAAGAAGGTCGCTACATACTAATTAAAGGATTTCTCCTTCAGGAGGATATTACAATTCTAAATATCTATTCGCCAAACAATGGAGCACCCAAATTTATCAAAGAAACACTACTTTCGCTCAAATCCCATATAGATCCAAAGACATTAATTGTTGGGGATTTTAACACACCACTCTACCCACTAGATAGATCAACTCGGCAAAAACTCAACAGAGAAACCGCAGATCTAAACAGCTGCATAGGTCAACTAGATTTAAAAGACATTTACCGAACATTTCAACCAGCAGCATCAGAATACACGTTCTTCTAAGCAGCACATGGAACGTTTTCTAAAATAGACCACATTTTAGGCCACAAAGCAAACTTGTCTAAATTCAGAAAAATTGAAGTTATACCTTGCATTCTCTCTGACCACAAGGGAATAAAATTAGAACTCAACACCAAAAGCCACCAAAGAAAGTCTGGTATCACATGGAGGCTGAACAACACACTGCTGAATCACGAGTGGGTCATGGAAGAGATTAGAAAGGAAATTCAAATGTTCATGCTATTCAACAAAAATGAACACACAAATTACCAGCTCCTCTGGGACACAGCAAAAGCAGTACTCAGAGGCAAGTTTATAGCTCTGAGCTCCTACATCAACAAATTGGAGAGATCTGAAACTAACAATTTAATGACACATCTGAACCTCCTTGATAAAGAGCAGCAAGATAAACCCCAATCCAATAGACGGAAAGAAATAATCAAAATTAAATCAGAATTAAATGAATTAGTATCCAAAAAAAACTATAGAAAGAATCAACAAAACAAAGAGTTCGTTCTTCGAAAAACTTAACAAAATTGACAGACCCTTAGCAAACCTTATCAGAAAAAGAGAGAACACACCCAATTTAATAAACTCAGAGATGAGAATGGAAACATCACCATGGAAACAACCAAGATTCAGAACATTATAAGGGAATACTTCTCAAAACTTTATGCTAATAAGTTTGAGAACTTGACAGAAATGGACCTTTTCCTAGCAAATATTGACATGCCAAAACTAAATCAAGATGAGTTAAACGAGCTTAACAGGCCCATATCAAGCATTGAAATAGAAACTGCAATAAGAGACCTACCAGCTAAGAAAAGTCCAGGAGGAGATGGTTTTACAGCGGAATTTTACAAGGCCTTCAAAGCAGAGCTCACACCAATACTTCTCCAACTCTTCAATGAAATTGAAAGAGAAAGCTCACTACCGAACACATTCTATGAAGCCATCATAACCCTCATCCCAAAACCAGGCAGGGACTCCTCAAAGAAAGAGTACTATAGACCCATTTCTTTGATGAACATTGATGCAAAACTTCTCAACAAAATTTTCGCCAATCGACTTCAACAATTTATCCACAAATCATACACCATGATCAAACAGGATTCTTTTCAGGGATGCAAAGCTGGTTCAATGTATGCAAATCAATTAATATTATTCATCACATCAACAGGAGCAACAATAAGAACCACATAGTAATCTCAGTAGATGCAGAAAAAGCATTTGAGAAGATCCAACACCCCTTTATGATGAAGGTTTTGGAAAAATTAGGAATCCATGGAACATTCCTCAATACAATAAAGGCTGTATATGACAAACCTACAGCCAGCATTATATTCAATGGTGAAAAACTAAAGCCATTTCCTCTTAACTCAGGAACAAGACAAGGATGCCCACTCTCTCCACTTCTCTTCAATCTAGTATTAGAATGCCTAGCTACAGCAATAAGATAAGATGCAGACATAAAGGGGATCCAAATAGGGAAAGAAAAAATAAAACTCTCCCTCTTTGCAGGTGACATGATCTTGTATTTAAAGAATCCCATAGACTCCACTCCCAAATTACTCAAGGTGATTCAAAACTTTGGCAATGTAGCAGGTTATAATATTAACCCCCCAAAATCAATGGCTTTTCTGTATGCCAACAATGAGAAAAGTGTGGCTGAAATTAGGAAAGCAACTCCATTTGTAATAGTCCCACAAAAAATAAAATAACTAGGAATTAACTTACCTAAAGAATTTAAGGACCTCTACGATGAAAACTTTAAAATCTTGAAAAAGGAAATCAACACTGAACTTAAAAAATGGCAAAACCTCCCATGCTCCTGGATTGGCAAGATTAACATCGTGAAAATGGCAATACTTCCCAAGGCTATCTACAAATTCAACCCGATACCTATCAAAATTCCACCCTCATTCTTCAAGGAAATAGAAGAGGCAATCCAAAAATTCATATGGAACAATAAAAGACCCCGAATAGCAAAAACGCTCCTCAATGGAAAGAACACTGCTGGAGGAATATCAATACCAAATTTCTAACTCTACTATAAAGCCATAGTAATCAAAACAGCTTGGTATTGGCATAAGAAAAGACCTCAGGACCAATGGAATAGAATTGAAAACCCAGAAATGAACCTACAGACCTATAGCCATCTTATCTTCGATAAGGAAACTAAAACAATAGAATGGAAGAAAGACAGCCTCTTCAGTAAATGGTGCTGGCAAAACTGGTTAACTACATGTAGAAAACTAAAACTAGATCCTTATATATCACCCTGCACCAGAATCAACTCCAAATGGATCAAAGACCTTGAACTCAAAGCAGACACTCTGAAAACATTACAGGATGGAATAGGAGAAATCTAGGTCTCTTAGCTCAGGACCAAATTTTCTGAATAGAGACCCGGAAACACAACAAATCAAAGAAAGGTTGGACAAATGGGATTGCATAATGTTGCAGAGCTTCTGCAGGGCAAATGACATAGCTAGCAAGATCAATAGAATGCCCACCGATTGGGAGAAGATCTTTACTAGCCATACAACAGACAAGGGTCTCAAATCTAAAATATATTTGAACTCAAAAAATTAAACCACCCAACAACAAATCCTCAAAGAAAAAACTGCCCAATAAATCAGTGGGCGAAAGACTTAAAGAGAATCTTCTCTGAAGAAGAAAGGATGGCCAATAGACACATGAAGAAATGTTCAACATCCCTAGCCATAAAAGAAATGCAAATCAAAACAACATTGAGATATCACCTCACTCCAGTTAGAACAGCAAAAATCAAGAACTCTAACAACAACAGATGCTGGAGGGGATGTGGACAGAAAGGAACCTTACTTCATTGTTGGTGGGAATGTCAACTTGTTCAACCACTTTGGAAAGCAGTATGGAGGTTCCTCAAAAGACTTCACATAGATCTCCCCTATGATCCAGCAATCCCACTTTTGGGCATTTACCCAAATGTTTACAAACAAGACCACACTGAAGCTACCAGCACAACTATGTTTATTGCAGCATTATTTACCATAGCTAAGATATGGAACCAACCCAGATGCCCCTCAGTAGATGAATGGATCAAGAAAATGTGGTATATATACACAATGGAATTCTATGCCTCCATCAGAAAGAATGACATTTCCCCATTTGTTAGGAAATGGAAAGGTTTGGAAAAAATTATATTAAGTGAAGTAAGCCAGGCCCAAAGAAGCATAGGTCCCATGGTTTCCCTTATTTGCAATGTCTAGTATAGGTATGAGTCAAGCGGAAAAGGTCAGATAATGTGATTTTCGGAAAATGAACCCTTAAATATGTTTTTTAATGATTTCGTTTCTTTCATGCATGTGTTTCTAACGCATTTATAAGATTATTTCTTTGTTGCTTTGTATGTCCCTCCCCCACAGTGTAACTCCCGCTTTCACTATATTTGATGTCAGTATAACATGTGGAGGAGATGGGGACAAACAAGTGGTTTAAGGTTTCAGGTGGACCTGTTGCAACAATGAGAAGTACAAAATGTCATGTCAAAACCAGCTTTACAATGTCGGTGTGGGGGCAGGAGTGGGGTATGATTGGGTGGAGGGGAGGGGGGAGGCTGGGAAGGGAGGTGAAGGTAAACAAAGGAGGAGGCTGCAATGCTTGGTAAGAAATGTATGCATTATCCTGCCCATGTAATTGTAACCCCTCTGTACAGTATGTTCTCAAATAAAATAAAATAAAATAAAACAAAAAAAAAGAAATGCAAATAGCCAAAAATATATGAAAAAAATGTCCAGTGTCTTTAGCCATGCTGGAAAACTTTTTAAAAAAATCAAAACGATAGAAAGATAACATATGCTGGCTATGATGTAGAGAGACAGATTGTAAATTGATACAAGCATTATGGTAAACAATTTGAAGGTCTCTAAATAAATACATGAGCTCACGTACAATTATACTATGTCTATTTCAAGATTATTTATACCAGCTTGGCTATAGAATCAGTCTAAATGTCTATCAATGGAGAAATTGGTAATGATCTTTCTCTTTCACACACATATATACATGCACACACACACACACAAAGGAGAATTTTCCAGGCATAACAGTGATTGGAAAGCTATCATTTGGAGCACAATGGAGGCAACGATTAAGTAAAGTTATCGAGACAAATGGCCCAGGGTCGCTCAGATATGTAGAGAACAATGACGACCATGGACTAGTGCTGACCAGAGGTTGGGGAGGAGGAATGAAAAGGGGAAAGGTGAGGTTTGTTTGATCAGTGTGTCATGTCCTGTGTATGATTACTACTTGCTTATAAAAAGTATCAATATTAAGATTGTCATCTTCCATGACCAGAAGAGAACCGTTTTTTCCTGCCTACATGACTCCACTGCAGCCTAGGCCCCTGCCCCTGGCCCTAGGTGGTCTTCCCATTCGCCCTACTATGTCCCTCCCAAAATCATCCTTGTAAACACAACCCACAGCATACTATTGTCTGTGTGTATGTGAGTGTGTGTGGGTGCAAGCACAGGCCAATATGTGGACTTGAACTCCCTGTTCAGTGTGAATGCTCTACTCCTTAAGCCACAGCTCCACTTCCAAGTTTTCTGGAATCATGCAATTTTCTACCCAGAATAGATTTGAATAATGACCTGTCAGCAGCCAGCCCTAGAATACTTTATCTGCATGCATGTTCTATTTACTATAGCACCATTCACAATAATATAGGGAATCATTCAAGTGTCCATCACTGGACGAATAAAAAGACAGTACATACATATTGTAGTACATTATTCAGCCTAAAAAAATAAAAATAAAACTGCCTGGTACAGGTGGCTCCTGCCTGTCATCCTGTCTACACAGGAGATAGGAGGATTGAAGTCAAAGCCAGCCCAGGCAGGATATCCATGAGAGTCTTACTTCAAATATCCATCAGAAAACCAGGAATGGAGCTGTGCCTCAAAGTGGTAAAGTGATAGTCTGGAGCTAAATGCTCAGGGACCACTTACTGTCCCTAATTCAAGCACCAAAAAGGAACCAGAAAAAAGAAACCAACACTCAGACACTATGGATGGATCTGGAGGACACTCAGTTTCATGAAGTAATACAGCCAGAGGAACACCAATATCACACACACCCTTTCATATTTAAAGAAATGTGGCTTTAGAGTAGATAGGAGAACCACAGGACATTGTTGAAGCAGCCTCCTTTGGTGAAGTGGAGAGCCTCTGCTACCAAGAGGCTCCTGTGACTTCTCTGATCCTGTTCTCTCCACTGAGCCCAGGCTTCCTTGCTGCAGCCACACTGGCATTTGCACTGTAGGATCTGGGGGCCACTGCTATTCCAACTGCCTGGAATGCGTTTCCCGACACCCAGCTGCTCACTCCCCTATTCTTCCCCAAAACACCCTTGCCAAATAGGTCTACTCTGATACTTAAAAATACAACCTTGTGCACATGTGTACACAACACACATCTGCAAACACACAAAAACACAGAGTATTTCCAACACTCATCCTGATTCTTTCTGCCTTAATCTTCCTTTTAATATATACTATGTAGTACTTTTATAAGTTTGGGTATTCTCACTCTCCATGCTTGAGTGTAAACCCACAGAGATAATTTTATGCTGTTCTCAGCATTCTGTCAGTCTTCAGCATGATGTCACTCATCCTGTAGGCACTCAGTAAATGTCCATTGAATGAAAGCCTACCCATTCCCTCACACATTTAATCAACAAGTATACTGCCATACATGGTCAAAGCTCTTTCCTACTGTTTTCCCATGACTCCTCTACACAACCCCTGTCACCCTTGCCTCGTGGTCTCCCCACCTGTGTTCCCAAGCCCTTTGCCTAAAGCTTTGTGACCCTCAATTTTACATATGGAGATGGTGTGCACACACCAAATAACCTGTTCCTCCTCTGGGAAGCCTTTCCATACCATCTGAACTCCTTACTGGAGTTCTTCCAAGTCTCTCTGTAAGCCATGAACCCGTCCTAGCTAATGGTCTGTGTGACATTGTGGCTAACCTGTGGAACCCTCATCCTCAGGCCAACTTTTCGTCTTCTCTCCAAGTACTGAGCCAAATGCACTCCAGCTGTTCCACAAAGGTTTAGGAGTGTTCGAGGATGCCCATGCATCATACTGTCAATTGAAAAGTCAAAGGAATACCTGAGTTTTGGAGAGTGAGCTCATCTGGCCCCAAAAGACTGGCATGAAATCATAAAATGACTTGCCTCCTGGTTGGCACAAGGCCCTGCCCACAGCCCCAAGGGTACACAATGCCCCTCTCCCTCATCTCCATAATGCAACCCAACACTGAAATCCCACCCAGTGCAGCAGTGACGAGGCACCCTATCTACTGCCCTGGGACTACTAGAAACTAGCTTCAAGCCAAACCCACTGCTGGGAACTGAAACCTAGTCCCTCATTTCAGGACCCCTGAGACAACGAAAAAGAACTTAGAAACCATGGAAATTCACAGTACGTCCCTCCCCATCCACCCATTTCACTGACCAATGATCCTTGCGGAATTCAGAAGTCCCTAGTTTCCTCCTCTCAGCTCTCCTTCAGCATCCGGGTCAACCCTGTCTATCAGCAAGGTGCCCATTTCTTGTATATTTTTGGCTCTCAGTGCTTCTGTAACAAAAATCCTATCTTATTCTCTGGGAAGAGCTCTGTTCCCTAATTACCCCAGAGATATACCACTGTTTCACTGGGAGCCTCAGCCTTCTCCTGCTGCAAATCTCATCAGTCTTCCTTGCACGCTCAGTCTCTTGACTCCGGTGAACATACAACAGAGGTCCAATGTGTCCAACACCTCCCCATCACACACCTGTCTTCCAAAGGCAGAATCACCCTCAGTACTTCCATCGTGTAGAAATCTAATGTGCTGCTGAATGAATATCACAGTGTTGGAGGTTCATATCCAATCTTACTGAATTTCTGCTCATGTCCACATGTACTCATCTCCATCCACATGCTCCTATATTTTCATGCTTTCTTAGGTCTCTTGCTCATTCAAAGGTTTCTCCACCTCTAGTTGATAGGAAGGAAAAGTATTGTATTTCCTACATTTTTTGGTTCAAAAATGGGCTCTGGAGACTTATAGTGTGGTAATATTTGAAACTCAGCTTCCTCCACACTATGTGCCCTAGGACAATAATCAGGCCCTACTCTTCTTCCATGAGACCTAGAGGCTTCCCCTGGGAACTGACAAGGAAAAGGAAGCACCATGCCCAAGCCTGGTGCTCTGGGGAAGGTGGTGTCAACTGGAAGCATCTTTGGGGACTCAAAGGGTCTCTCCTAAGAATCTGACAAATCCCAGTGTTGAAACCCTTGTATTATGGAAATGTAATTCTCTATCTTTTCATTTTCCCCATGCAGCCCAACCCAATACCCTTTCCTTCCGCAAACATTTTTAAGTTGTCCCTCATACAAGTACACAATTTCCTTTTGTCATAACAGAGAAACCAACCTGTGCTGTACCAGATTCACAAAGTCTAGGTGCTAAAGGCTCACCTGTATAATCCTAACTACTGCACACGCTGACACTGAGAAGACAGTAGATAAAGCCAGCCTGAGCAGACTCCATGTCCAACTCTGTAGAAAATCAGGCCTAGAAGAGTGACTCCACTGGTAGAACATCAGCCAGAAAAACACCCACACTCAAGAGAGAGAAAGGGAAAGAGGGGACCTGAGGGGGAGAAAGAAAATGGACAGAGAGAAAAACAGAGGGACATGCATACATACCTAAAGACAGAGAGACAAAGAGACAAATTCAGGAGAAAGGATTGAGTGAGAAGGAATGGGATAGGGAGAAAGTGATTAGAGGGAGGAGAAGAGGAGAAGAAGAATGGTGGTGTAAAAAAGGAGAGATTAGAGACAGTAAAGGGGAGGATGGCCCAAGGAAAGGCCACAGAGGAAAAAGGAGACTGAAAAACAGAGTTCAAGCCAGCACACTCCGAAATGCATACACACAAAAACAAAAAGAGAATAAAAAAGCATTGAGAAATCATGGAAATTAATATTACTTTCCTCCCCAAATGCCCTATTCACTGAACACTGTTCCATGAGGAGTTCACCATTCCTTACTTTCCTCCTCAGCTCTCTTTGAGTATCAGTATCAACCCTGTCTTAAACCAGTTATGCATCATTTGTCTATTTGGAACCTTATTGCTTCTCTCACCAGAAACCTATCTCATACTTTGAGAATAGCATTGCTCCCCAAATACCCCTGAGCATTACCACTGATCCACCAGGAGCCCCAGCCCTCCTCTTGCCTCTAATCTCATCAGTCTACTCTTCAGGTTCAGCCTTCTGACCCAGTGTACACATAGAAAACGTCAGGTTTGCCCAACTCCTCCCCATCACACACTTCTCACCCAAAGGCAGCATCAATCCTCAGCACGGCCTTTGTGTGCAATTCTACTGCCCTGGGTGAACCAATACAAATAATCTAGTGTGAAGGGTCATATATAATCTTACTGAATTTTTGTTCTTGTGGGAAGGCAGTCATCCCAGGAAGGGTCCATCCACGGGTGTGGTCCATATACAACCAATGTCCGTCCAGGCTATGTCCTTCCACAGATCCCAGTTTATATCCATGATTCCTGAGGTTTCCTGTTCCTTTACCACCTCTAGCTGAAAGGAAGGGAATATATTTTAATTCATACACTTTGTGGTTCCAAAAATGGCCTCTTGATGTTCAGAATGTTCAAATATTTAAAACTTGGCTCCGATAGCATTCTTTATTCCACACGAAGAAAAATTGGGCTCTGCTATTCTTCCATGAGGCCTAAAGTATTTACTGGGAAATGGAAGCACCATGCCCATGCTGGGTGCTCTGGGAAAGGGGGCCTCTCTGGGGACTCATACAGTCTCTACTAATATTCTGACACCTCTCAGTGCACCTTTAAAGTGCACATGTCATCCTTCCCTGTCCATTTACACCAACCCATTACACCCTTGCTTCCACAACCAATTGTAAGGTGACTCTTACACAGCTGTCCCTCATATAAATACACAAATCCCCTTTCAAAACAGAGAAAGCAACCTTTGCCTCACCAGATTAACAAAGCCAATTGCCTTCCCTGATGCTGTAGGCTCATTTCTGTAATCCTACCTATCTGCCAAGTTGACACCTTGAAGATTGCATTTACAGCAAGTCTGGGAAGACTCCATCTTCAAGTAATTAGAGAAATGCAAGCCTGGAAGTGTAACTCAAGCAGGAGAGAACCAGACATATCCATGAAAACTGAGAGAGAGAGAGAAAAGAGAAAGACAGAGATGGAGAAAGGGAAAGAAGAAATAAGAGAGAAGTGTAGAGAGAGAGGAGTAGTGAGGGAGGTGGGGAGAGAGAGACAGGTTCAAGAGCGGGAAGAGAGGGAAAGGGAATGGTAGAGGGAAGTAGAACAGCAAGAAGAGGAACAGGAGAATTAGAATAGCAGTAGTTATGGGAGGAGTGAAAACAATGAAGAGAAATGGTGGGGAGGAGCAGGGAGAATGTGAGAAAAGTGGAGAGAGAACAGAGATGGCAAAGGATACAGAGCATAAGAAAAAAAAGCACTGAGGTGTAGCAGCACACACAAACACATACACACAACAAACAAAAGGAAACAATAAAAGAATAACGATTGAGAAATCTTACAAATCAACAGTTAATACCTTCCCAATCACTTTCTTCACTGAAGAATGGCACATGTGGAATTCAGGATTCCTTAGTTCCCTTCTTAACTTGCCTCCTGTCTTCTCCTTTACATTTAGTGTCCACTCTGTCATTTACTTTGTACCCATCTTTTCCCTCTTGTAGCTCATATTGGGACTCTTACGAGAATCCCATTTTGTTCTTTCAGGGGAGATCTGCTCCCGAATAGCTCTGAACTGGACCACTGATCCCACCTCCTGCAGAAAATCTCATCAGTCTGCTCTGCAGGCTTAGCCTCCTGATATCAGTGCACACATAGCAAAAGCCAGGTGTTGGGGCTGGGAAGGTGGTTCAGTGGTAGAGTGCTTGCCTTGCATGCATAAGTCCCTGGGTTCGATTCCTCAGCATTGCATAAGCAGGGAAAAAAGGTGGAAGTGGAGCTGTGGCTGAAGTGGTAAAGCGCTAGCCTTGAGCTGAAGAGCTGAGGGACAGTGCCCAGGCCCAGAGTTCAGGCCCCATGACAGGACCCCCTTCCCTCAAGAAAAAAAAAAATGTCAGGTGTGCCCAATTTCTCCCCATCACACAGTTGTCTCCCAAGAGCAGACAGCATCATCCTGCACCACTCCCTCTCTGTGGAAATCTAATGGCCCTGGCTAAACCAACACAAATAACCCAGTGGAAGAGGTCATATTCAATCTTACCGAATTTTCACTCCTGTCCAGATGCAGTCATCCCAGCAGGGTCCATCCACAGGCACCACTGTATCTTTATGCTTTCTTGGGTCTCGTGCTCATTCACAGGTTTCTCTGATAGGGAGAAAATGTATTTAATCCATACATTTTCTTTCATTAAATAATGAGCTCTGGATGTTCAGAATGTTCTCAGATTTGAAACTCTGCTCCCCTGGCAATCTGATTTACTAACCAGAAAACTTGGGCTCTGCTCTTTTTCCATGAGGCCTAAAGTCTTCACCTGGGGACTGCTAGGGGAAAGGAAGCACCCTGCCCAAAGCCTGGTGTTTGGGGGAAGTTGTGTCAGTAGGGGGACTCCCTGTGGATGAACAGATTCTCTACAATACCTCTCACTCCTTTCTGTGCTGACATACTGGCACTGTGCACAGGTTCTTTCCACCCTGTCCATTCTGCACAACCACCCACCACATGTTTCCCTCCTCAAACAGTTCCAAGATGTCTCTCACACATCTGTCCCTCAGATAAGTACACAAATCCCTGTGCTACACCAGATTAACAAGGTCAGAAACATTGCTGATGGTGGTGGATCATGCTTGTAATCATAGTTCTTCCAAAAGGTGACACCAGAAGATCAGAATTTAAACCAGCCAGGGCACACTCCATCTTCAATTAAGTAGAAAAATGCTGGCTTAGAGGTGTGACTTAAGTGATAGAGCAAGAGCTATGAACATGCCAACTCAAAGAGAAAGATCTAGAGAGGCAGGAGAGAAAAAGACAGATTTGTGAGTACAGTGGATGGGAGAGAGAATAGAAGAGGAAGAGAAGAGGAGAGAGAAGAGGGAAAGGGGAAGAAGAGACGGAGAGGAATGGCTTGGAGGGAAGTGAGCTGGAAAGGGGAAGAGAGACAGGAAATAGGGAGAAAGAAGAGACAGAAAAGGAGACAAAGAGAAAATCACTCAGTTCAAGTGCCAGTACCAGCACACACTCACAAACACATGCAAACAACCACAAAATAACCCAAAGAAAATAAAATCAAACGAGAGACACAACATGGAAATCAACAGTAATTCCCTGTCCACCCGTCTTCACTACAGATGGTTCCATGTATAATTCAAGAAACCTTAGCTTCCTCCTCTCAGCTCTCCTTCAGCATCAGTGTCAACCCTGTCTATCAGCAAGGTGCCTATTATTTGCCCAATTTTGGCCCTCATTGCTTCACTCACCAGATTCCCCTCTCATTCTTTCAGCTGAGTTCTGTTCCCCAAGTGCCCCTGAGCCAGCCCACCTCCTGCTGCAAATCTCATAAGTTTGTCCTGCAGCTTCAATCTCCTGGACCCAGTGCACATATAGCAAAGGCCAGGTGTGCCCAAGTGCTCCCCACGGCTCATCACCTAAAAGCAGCACCAGCCCTCAGCATTGCCTCTGTGTGGATTTCTAATATCCTAGCTGAACCAACACACATAACCCAGTGGTGGAGGATGATATCCTATCTTAACAAATTACTTTTCATGTGGGAACACAGTCTACCCAGGCAGGGTCCATCTTCAGGTAAAGCCCATCCAGGCCCTGACCATCGGAACTACTTATAAGCAGAAGGACACAAGCAACTACTATTATCCACACTTTCTCAGGTCTCTTGCTCCTTCAGAGATCACTCTCACTCTGGTGAATGGAAAGAAAAAATGCTTTAATTCATATACTTTGTAATACCAGAAATTGACTCTGGATGTTAAAAATGTTCTAATATTTGAAACTCAGCTTCCTTCCCTCCATGGTTCCCATAGGAAAAAAATCAGGCCCTCCTATTCTACCATGAGACCTATATTCTTCCCTTGGGAACTTACAGGGAAAACACCATGGCCAAAGTCTATGCTCTGGGGAAGCAGGTTCAGCTGGGGCCTCTTTGGGGAGTCTCACAAGGTCTCTACTAAGAACCAGACACCTCTCAGTGTTGACACCCTTGCACTGTGGAAATGTAATTCTCTGCCTATTGTCATCCTACACACTAGCCCACCATAGCCTTCCTTTCTAAACACTTGTGAGTTGTACCTTACACAGCTATCCCTCACATAAGCATACCAATCCCTTTTGAAACAACAGACTAACCAACCCGTGCTCTACCAGATTCACAACGTCCAAAGAACTGCTAGCTCCTGGAGGCTCATGTGTGTAATCCAAACTATTCTACTAGTTGACATTGGGAAGTCTGCAGACAAAACCAGCCTGTGTAGACTCTACTTATTGCAACCAGAAAAATTCAGGACTAGAGGTGTGACTACAGAGGTAGATCACCAGCCAGAAACATGTAAACTGAAAGAAAAATGAGAGTGAGAGACTGAGACAGACAGAGAGAGAGAAAGAGAGAGAGAGAGAGAGAGACAGACAGACAGACAGACAGACAGACAGACAGACAGACAGACAGACAGACAAACAGACAGACAGACAGAATCGGCGGAAAGAGACAGAGACAGATTCAGGAGGAAGAAAAGGGTGAGATGGAATGGGAAAGGGAGAAGAGGGGAAACATCAGAAATGAAGGAGAAGAGGAAAATATGAGGGAGTAGGAATGAAGAGAAATGGTAGAGGGGGGAGAGCAAAGAAAGTCCAGGAGGAAAAGGAGACTCGGAGAGAAAACCAGACAAGTATAGAGTACAAGCCATTATACCACCACACGCTCACAAATGGATCCAATAATAAAGAAAAAAGAAAGACAATAAAGAAAAATCATGGAGACATCATGGAAATTCACAGTTCTTCCCTCCACACCCACCCTCTTCAATGAAGTCTGGTCCATGTGGAGTTCAGGACTGTTAGCTTCCTCCTCTCACCTCTCCTTCAGCATCAGTTTCAACCCTGTCCATCACCAAGATGCCTGTCCTATGACCACTTTGGCCCTCACTGCTTTTCTCACCAGAAACTCATTATTTGAGAAGAGCTCTGTTCCCTAAATACCCCTGAGGTGCACCACTGATCCCACAGGAGCCCCAGCCCACTTCCTGCTGCAAATCTCATCATTATGCAGTGCAGGCTCAGCCCTCTGAGCCCAGCCCCCCCCATAGCAAAGGCCAGCTGTGCCCAACTCTCCCCATCCCACACTTGTTACTCAAGGGCAGCATCCGCCCTCAGCACTGCCTCTGTGGGAATCTAATGACCTTGCTGAATCAAAACAAATTTCACAGTGGAGAAGGCTCACATCCAATCTCACTGGATTTCTGTGGAAATGCAGTCAGCCCAGGCAGGGTCCAGCCACAGGCACCACTATATAGCCATGCTTTCTCGGGTCTCCTGTTCCTTCACATAATTCACCACCTGTAGCTGAAAGCAAGGGAATATATTTTAACTGGTACACTTTGTGATTCCAAAAACGGACTCTTGCTGGTTCTCCCTGCAGAAAATTAGGGTTTACTTTTCCATGAGTCCTACAGTATTTCCCAGGAAACTGCCAGGGGAAAGGAAGCATCATGCCCAAAGCCTGGTGCTCTCGGGAAGGGGGTGTCAGCTGGGGGCTTCCCAGGAAACTACCAGAATCTCTAGAAAGATATGACAACACTGAGCGCTGACCCTTTGTGCAGTACACATGTTCCTCCCTCCCTGTCCATTTGCACACCAGGCCACCACCCCCTTCCTTCAACACCATTTGTAAGGTGTCCCTCACACAGCTGTCCCTTACAGAACTACACAAAACCCTTTCAAATAACAGAGAAGGCAACCTGTGCTACACCAGACTAACAAAGTCTAATGTGTTGCCTGATGCTGGAGGCTCTTGCCTGTAATCCTAGCTATCCCACAAGTTTACCTGCAACATTATACAGACAGCACTTTGGGAAATTCCTTCCTCAATTAACTAGAGAAATGAAAGCCTGGAGGTATGACTCAAGTGGGAGGGAACTAGTTATGACCATGTAAACTGAAAGAGATGAAGAGAGAGATAGGAGAGACAGAGAAAAAGACATTGTGAGAGACTGATTCAAGAGCAGGGAGAGAGGAAGACAGAATGGAACAGGAAGATTCATGAGGAGGGAATAGGAAGAGAAGAAGAGGGAGAAGAATGAAAGGGGAAGAATAGGAGGAATGTAAGAGGGAGAAAGAAAATTAAGGAAGGTAGTTGGGATGGGGTGGAGAGGTGAGAAGGTGAGGATGAGAAGAGAGTGCAAAGGAGACAGAAAGAGAGAAAAGCAGAGTTCAAGCTCCAGTACCAGTACACATGCAAAACACGTACACACAACAAGCCAACATGAGATAAAAGAAAAAGCATGAAGAAATCAAGGAAAGTCAGAGAACTTCCCTCCCCACCCACCCTCTTCACTAAATACTGGTCCATGTGGAGTTCAGGATTCCTCAGCTCTTTCCTGACCATCCTGAGTTGTCATACAGCATCAGTGTCAGTCCTTTCTTTCAATAAGGTGCCCATCCTTTACCCTCTTTTGGCCTTCCTTGTTTCTCTCACCACAATCCCATCTCATTCTTTGAGGGGAAATTTGCTTCCCAAATGGCCCTGAGTTTGATCTGATTCACCCAGAGGTCCAGGCCACTTCCTTCCACTGTCTACTCTGAAGGCTCAGCTTCTTGACCCAGAGCACAAATAGCAAAGGCCATGTGGACCCAACTCCTCCCCATCACTCCCTTGTCACCCCCCGAAGCTGAACCAACACATATGACCCAGTGGTGGAGGGTCACATCCAATGATACCAAGTCTCTGCTCATATTCAGAAACAGTCAGCCCAGTCAGGGTCCATCCACAGACAAAGTCCACCAAGCATCCATCCACAGGCACCACTGTATCTCCATACTTTCTCAGGAATTGTGCTCCTTCTCACGTTTCTCCACCTTTACCTTCAAAGAAGGGATATTATTCTACTTCATATCCTTGGCCAGTCTAAACAGTGGCGCTGGTTGGTCAGACTGTTCTCTTATTTGAAACTCAGCTAACCCAACCTTCTGCTTCCCCTTAGAGAAAATGGGGGCTCATGGGAGGAGTTGCAATTCAAAACAACCTGTCTAGGTAATAGGGTCTCTTTGATAGTGAGCAAATAAACAACTCTGAAAAAAGAGATTCTTGGATGATGGTTTTATGTTGGGATTATGATGAGATTTAGAGAGAAATCACACAGGCAGGAGAGTGCATTGAAATGGAGGAAAGTAGGGGAGAAAACATTGAAAGTGCACTGGGTGAATGGCGACAGGTATCTCTCCATTCCCAGTGAAGATTTGCCTTTATGCTCCAACCTAGCCAGGGTAACTAGTGTGCTCAGGTGTTGTACCCAGTCACCTAGAGACTGCGGAAGGAGAAGCAGAGTCCAGGATGTGTCCTGCCCCTCATATGCATGGATTCCTATACCAACAAGCTCAAAGGCCTCACCTTGAACCGAACTAAAGAACTCAATAAACTGGCAAGTCGGGACACAAGCAACCTACCTGGAAGGTTAGATGACCCGCTGCAGAATTTGGGACAAAAACACCTTAGTGTTGAGGGCACAAATGGGAAAGGTTGTTCAATGAAGTGACAATACTCAAGTAAGGGATCAATGTGGATATGCCCAGCTCAGAAGGTACAGGCAGCTTGAGGCCCCTTTCAGCTTACCTTTCAGCATTGGAAAGCCTTGGTGATGTCAGCTATCCTTTCTCCAGAAGAAATCCCTGCTGGTGAATCACACAACCTGGCCATGCTGGCCTGAGACGTCCGCAGGGTGAACTTCCTGCACGACTCCTTCCCCACTTGCAGCTCTTCAATTGCACACCTCTCTGCTTTTCCACACACCAGATAGTCACCCCGAAGGTCTGAGTCTGGTGGGTGGTTTTCAATTTTGCTGTTTCAGAGTTCTGTACCCATTTCTCTGGGCCAGCTTTACTCTCAATCTGTGGACATTACTTTGGGGCATTCATGACTTACAGCTCTTCAATTCCACACCTCGCTGCTTTGGCACACCCCAGTTAGAGTTACCCCAAAGGTCTGAGTCTGGTGGGTGGTTTTCAATTCTGCTGTTTCAGATTCCTGTCCCCCTTTCTCTCGGACAGCTTTACTCTCAATTTGTAGACATTACTCTGGAGCCTTCACACAGCAGCAGATTCTTCAAAAAATAGTGACTATCCTGTTAGCCACCCTCCTCCAGCCCGTCTAATGTTCCACCTGGGGCCTATGGCCTCCCCCTGAGGCTGCGCAGTGGGAAGAGCATTTCCCACTGAGTGGGAACTGTCTAGTGTGCCCGAGCAGCTAAAATAATCCGGGCCCCAAATGAAGCTGGAACTGGAGATCTGCAGGGTGTATAGCGGAAGCACAAGCAGACTGGCACTTCGGGTTCTCTTCAGAGGTAACTGAAATTCTGAGGACAAGCTGAAGGCCTGAGGTGCAGAAAAGGTTGCTCTTTTTCATGCAGGGAGAGGGCTGGTGGGATTTTCCTCAGGAGTTAGGCATGGTGGACTAGCCAAAGGCATCGTTTTTGGTTCTACACTGCTAGCATTCTCCTTGAAGTGTTCCTGCATGAGCAGGTAGGTGCCCATGGCTTCATTGAATTCTCGGCCCTGGATTGCCTTTTCAATGCCAGCTACGCTGTACCCCATGTCACACATGACTGTGACAATAATGGGGTCCAGCTTTTTGGGAAGTGGCTCATCAGGAAGCAGGCCAAATCCCATACCTAGAGCCAGCCATGGGTGCTGCATTATTTTCTTAATAGCAGGCCTCAGATTGAAGTCCACAGTCAGCAGTTTAGAAAGGAGATCACGGCCCATTGCAGATAGGTAAAGGGGACCGGTGTACCTGGACTCTAGGATTTGTTTCTCTGAGTCATCTTATACCCCTCAAATGGGAACTTTCCTGTTGTCATCATATATAACAGGATGCCCAAGTCCCAAAAGTCCACCTTGTACCCATCGAACATGTTGTATAGGAACACTTCAGGAGGGTGGAATATCAAGGCTCCACAAACCCCCTTTACCAACTGCCCTGGGGACACCCTGATGCTAAGGCCAAAATCACTGACCCTGGCATTGTGGTTGGTGTCCAACAGCAAGTTGTCGACCTTCAGATCTAGGTGTGCAATACCGTTCTCAGCTCTTTCTTGAGAAGAACTTTGACCGCCACTGTGGTGTCTGTGAGGCAGTGATGGGCCAGTTTTACATAGCCAAAGCTGCCGTAACCAATGACCTCTCTTAAATTGTACTTTCCAATGACAGTGATCTCCTCCTCCCTGGGGAAGGAACTAAAGTTGTATATTAACATCTTGCAGCTGGGATGGCAAGTGATCAAGAATAAGAATTATCTAAGATAATCTAAATAGAGTTAGTAACTTATAAATCTTAAAAGGAAACTACCAACGAACAAGTAAATACAACCCCCACCCCTGACAAGTAAATGAAATCCCCAAACCCAAACAACAAAACCACCACTCCTCCCCACACCCAAAGAAAGCAGCCAAGTAGCTCGTAGTCCATCCAGCGGATCAGCAAGTAAAAGCTCCCAGCGCTGTAACTGACAAAGCTGGAGAGCAGCTGCTTCTTATATACCCTGCTGGGAATGCCTCACAATGCCCTGTGATGTCAGGGGCAGATGGACCAATCACAAGTCAGGCCATTGACATAAGTGAGGAAGTGGACCAATCAGAGCCCAGTTCACACCCGCTGGCAGTGGGCACATGGCAGGATGCTCTTCCTGCTACCATGGCAGCCACGTGGGAATCATGAGGACATTGAGCAGTGGCCCTCATATTTCTTGGGGTTTGGGCATCCTAGGATGGTCCCTGGGAGGGAATCACCCACTGGCCTCTTTATGAGACAATCCAGAGAGCAAGACAATCCTTGCAGGCACCATAAGAAGTGAACAAAACAAGTTTACACTATTAACCCCAGAAAGGTCTCTTGAGACTACCTTGTCCGGGGCTAGATACCCAGAACCAAGAGCAGCCTCAGCCACCAAACCTCCAAACCTCCAATAGGCAATTCTGACCCTCCAACCTTTATTAGTTAGTCTGCAAACCACCCATTAGTCGGTCTGCAAACCTCCAAACCTCACACCTCCAAAGCTCCAAAGCTCCAACCCTCCAAAGGGGAAGGCTTTTCCCTTTCTTCCCTTCCTCCCCCACATGCAGGCCTCTCCACTGTCCATAGACCTCCTGGAGGGAGGTCCCAAATGGCCATTCATGCTCCTCCCCCAAGCTGCCCAACTACAATCCCAATAGGCAGCTTGCTATGTGCATGCCTCTAGAAGCAAGCCCCACCCCCTTGTGGTGGCATGCCCCTCCAGTGCCCCTTGGGGTGGTGACACCTTGAAGATTGCATTTACAGCAAGACTGGGAAGACTCCATCTTCATGTAACTAGAGAAATGCGAGCTTGGAAGTGTAACTCAAGCTGGAGAGAACCAGACATATCCATGAAAACTGAGAGAGAGTGAAAAGAGAAAGAGAGAGGGAGAAAGGGAAAGAGGAAAAAAGGGAGAAATGTAGAGAGATAGAAGGAGTGAGGGAGGTGGAGGGAGAGGGAGACAGATTCAAGAGTGGGAAGAGAGTGAGAGGGAATTGTAGAGGGTAGTAGAACAGCAAGAAGAGGAACAGGAGAATTAGAATAGGAGTAGTTATGGGAGGAGTGAAAACAAAGGAAGAGAAATGGTGGGCAGGAGCAGGGAGAAGGTGAGAAAAGTGGAGAGAGAACAGAGATGGCAAAGGATACAGAGCATAAGAAAAAAAAAGCACTGAGGTGTAGCAGCACACACAAACACATACACACAACAAACAAAAGGAAAAAAAATAAAAGAATAGCGATTGAGAAATCTTACAAATCAAGTTATTTCCTTCCCAATCACTTTCTTCACTGAAGAATGGCACATGTGGAATTCAGGATTCCTCAGTTCCCTTCTTAACTTGCCTCCTGTCTTCTCCTTTACATTTAGTGTCCACTCTGTCATTTACTTTGTACCCATCTTTTTCCTCTTGTAGCCCTTATTGGGACTCTTACCAGAATCCCATTTTGTTCTTTCAGGGGAGATCTGCTGCCGAATAGCTATGAGCTGGACCACTGATCCCACCTCCTGCAGAAAATCTCATCAGTCTGCTCTGCAGGCTTAGCCTCCCGACATCAGTGCACACATAGCAAAAGTTAGATGTGCCCAAATCTTCTCTATAACACAAGTGTCACTCAAGTGCAGACAGAATCAGCCTGCATCAAAACCTGTCTGCAAATCTCATGGCCCTGGCTAAACCAACACAAATAACCCAGTGGTAGAGGTCATATACCAACCTACCGAATTTTTGCTCCTGTCCAGATTCAGTCATCCCAGGCAAGGTCCATCCAGAAGCACCACTTTATCTACATATTTTCTCACCTCTACCTTCAAGGAAGGAATATTATTCTACTTCATATCCTTGCCAGTCTAAACAGTGGCGCTGGTTGGTCAGACTGTTCTCATTTGAAACTCAGCTAACCCAGCCTTCTGGTTCCCCTTAGAGAAAATGGGGGCTCACGGGAGGAGTTGCAATTCAAAACAACCTGTCTAGGTAATAGGGTCTCTTTGATTGTGAGCAAATAAACAACTCTGAAAGAAGAGATTCTTGGATGATGGTTTTATGTTGGGATAATGATGAGATTTAGAGAGAAATCACACAGGCAGGAAAGTGCATTGAAATGGAGGATAGTAAGGGCAGAAACCATTGACAGTGTACTGGGTGAATGGAGACATGTACCTCTCCATTCTATTGAAGTTTTGTCTTTATGCTCCAACCCAGCCAGGGTAACTAGTGTGCTCAGGTGTTGTACCCAGTCACCTAGAGATTGCAGAAGGAGAAACAGAGTCCAGGATGTGTCCTGCCCCTCAGATCCATGGATTACTATACCATCAACACCAAGGGCCTCACTTTAAACCTAAATAAATATTTTTGCATTATTTACCATAGCTAACATATGGAACCAACCCAGATGCCCCTCAGTAGATGAATGGATCAAGAAAATGTGGTATATATACACAATGGAATTCTATGCTTCCTGCAGAAAGAATGACATTGCCCCATTTGTTAGGAAATGGAAAGACTTGGAAAAAATGATATTAAGTAAAGTAAGCCAAGCCCAAAGAAACATAGGTCCCATGGTTTCCCTTATTTGCAACAACCAGCGTATGTCTTGTGTCAAGCAGAAAAGGTCAGATAAGGTGATGTTAGGGAAATGAACCCTAAGATATGTATTCAAAGATTTTTTTCCTTTCGTGTGATTGTTTCTAACACATTTATAAGATTATTTCTTTGTTGTTTGTATGTCCCTCCCCCACATTATAACCCTTGCTTTCACTGTATTTGATGTCGGTATAATTTGTGGAGGGGAAGGGGAAAAACAAGTCATTTAAATAAGGATACAGGTGGACCTGTTGCAGCAATGAGAAGTACAAGTTGTCATGTAGAAAACGAACTTTACAACTTTGGTGTGGTGGGGGGAGGTTTCGGTGGGGAGGCAGGTGGAGGCTAGGAAGGGATGTGAAGGGTAAACAAAGAGGAAGCTACAATGCTTGATAGGAAATGTACTCAATATATTGCCCATGTAATTGTAACCCCTCTGTACAGTATGTTCACAATAAAAAAAATCTAAATAAATGAACTAGCAAGTGGGGACACAAGCAACCTACCTAGGTGAGATGACCTGAAGCATTTGGGACAAAAACACCTTAGTGTTCAGGGGACAAATGGGAAAGGTTGTTCAATAAAGTGACAATCCTCTTATGTAAGGGATCGATGTGGAAAAGCCCAGCTCAGAAAGTACAGCAGCTTGAGGCCACCTTTCAGCTGACCTTTCAGCATTGGAAAGCCTTGGTGATGTCAGCTGTCCTTTCTCCGGGAGGAAGCCTTGCCAGAGAATCCCCTAGCAGCTGTCACACAACCTGGTCATGCTGGCCTGAGACCTCCACAGTATGAACTTCCTGCAAGACTCCTTTCCCACCTGCAGCTCTTCAATTCCACATCTGCTTTTCCATACCCCAGTTAGTGTCACCCCGACGGTCTGAGACTGGTGGCTTTCAATGGTGGTGTTTCAGAGTTCTGCACCACTTTCTTTGGGACAGCTTTGCTCTCAATCTGTGGACATTACTTTGGGGCCTTCACACAGCAGCAGAGTCTGCGAAAAATGGTGACTATCCTGTTAGCCACCCTCCTCCAGTCCTGTCTAATGTTCCACCTGGGGGCTATGGCCTCCCCGTGAGGATGCCCAGAGGGAAGACCATTTTCCACTGAGTGGAAACTGTCTAGTGTGCCTGACCTGCTAAAAGAATCTGGGCCCCAAATGAAGCTGGAACTGGGGCTCTACAGGGTGTAGAGGGGAAGGACAGGCAGACTGGCACTTCAGGTTCTCTTCAGAGGTAACTGAAATTTTGAGGACAAGCTGAAGGTGTCACGTCCTGCAGAAAAGGTGGCTATTTTTGTGGAGGGAGAGGGCTGGTGGGATTCTCCTCAGGAGTTGTGTATGGTGGACTAGCCAAAGGCATCATTTTTGATTCCACACTTCTGGTATTCTCCTTTAAGTTTTCTTGGATGAGCAGGTAGGTGCCCATGGCTTCATTGAATGCTCTGTCCTGGATTGTCTTTTCAATACCAGCTATGGTGTACCCCATGTTCCACATGACTGTGACAATAATAGGGTCCAGCTTGCTGGGCAGTGGCTCATCAGGAAGCAGGCCAAATCCCACACCTAGCACTTTTTCCTCCCTTTCGTTTGTCCCTCCCTTCCTTTCTGAGATAGAATTGGGTGATGTAGCCCAAGCTATTCTGATATTTAAGTTCTTCCCGCCTCTCACTGGCAGTACTAGAGGAGTACACTGGTATGACTGGAAAACTCCCAATGGAGAGAATACTGGCCCATTATCTTTTTCCATAAAGTTCTCCCTAGATTCCCTAGACTCTTCACACTCATTAGGCTGTTTCATGTCTTCTATATCTCTTAAACTTTTTTTCTGAATTTCCTTTTTGTTCCTGTCCCATTCAGTGGCCCTTAGCCTCAGGGTGGTTCTAACCAGTGCCAGGCACACCTAACCTTCTCTGAGACCAGGTACCTTGGGCACAGACTCATTCAGGCAATAGACAGAGCATAGATGAGGTGTAGATTGTCCCTTCACTTCAGGATCCATGAGCCACAAGCTGAGCAGGTCCCCTTAAGGTAACACACTCTGAAAGGAAGTTCCAGGTCAAAACCATACCAGTCCTGACAATCACCTGCAATCTCTCATTTTTCAGAGATGGCCATGTCTAGTTATCATTTCTAGTGAATAGAACGTGGCAGAAATGAGAGATATCATTTCTCAGATTGCAATATAAATAGCTATTGCTCTCACAGTACTATCTCTCTCTCTCTCTTGCTCTCCCTTGCTCTCTCCTGCTCTCTCCCATTTTCCTATACCCTTTGCTCTGGGTGCAACAAATGCATGTGTGAGCAGTCTATGGAGAAGGCCCCATGACAAGGAGCTGCAGCTTCCAGATGACAGCTGGAAGACATGAGTGGGAAGTAGTCAAGCCTGGAAATGATTCTGACATAAGTCCAGGTTTTTTCTCTATCTCTTTTGGTTTCTGAATAATAATCATCTGGGCACAACTTCCCCAATGAGAAAATAATACCCAAGGGCAGCAGATGGCCATTCCTACAGACTATGCAGAAACCATGTTCCGAATGGCAAAAAGTAGACTTTTTTCCAAGTCTCATGGCTTAGCAGACAGTCTCCTCCAGCAGAGACTCTCATTCCTATCATGCAACAGAACCAGGCTGCTGCATCTTTCCACTGTAGATGAGTGCCCTGCCGTGATTGAAACAATGGTCAGAAAGAGGATGAGAGCACCTTCGTAAAATGCATCCAGCTGTAACAAGGTCAGCAGCAGGGGATGTTACATTCTGAACTCGCTTTACTGCACGCAGAACCAGAGACTGTGGTTCCAAATAGTATGGCCTTTTGCTTTGTGAGACAGAAATCTTAACTTCCATCCAGAAAGATGGGTGAAGAAAAAGAGGTCCTTGGCTAGGTTTCTTATGACAGAGTAGTTTGAGACCAGATGAGGCCAAGACTCACAGGTATTATATCTCTGCAGAAACCTGTCCCCAAAGAAGAGTGATGGATGGAAGTCAGCTCAGAGAGTGAGTGAGTTTCAAAGTGGTGCTGACTAGCATCTGGGGATGGCTCCTGGCTTCTGGCTTGATTAAGCATCTCTGCTAAGTGTGTCTGAAGATGTATAAGAACAGGCTTTCTAAATCATAGAGATAAATGATACACACAAACAAAAACTCCCACAGAGCAGGCAATCTGTCAACCTTGTCCATTCCAAGTCGATTGACCTGATTCAACAGTTCAAGTACTTCAGTGTTTATAAAAGTGCCTATGAGCCAGGTGCCAGTGGCTCATGTCTGTAATCCTAGCTACTCAGGAGGCTGAGACCTGAGGATGGCCGTTCAAAGTCAGCCTGGACAGAAAAGGCCATGACACTAGTATCTCCAATAAGTCACTCAGAATACTGGAAGTGTCATGGTTGCTCAACTGGTAGAGTGCTCGCCTTGAGCTAAAGAGCTGAAGGACAGCTCCCAGGCCCAGAGTTCAAGCACAATGACTGACAAAAAACAAAAAAAAGGGCCTATGAATCAATTCTTACATGTTGTTTTTCCCATATAGAAAATCTGTAAGAACACATCAGTAATGCTTTTTGAATGCAAAAAATGATACCTGTTGTTGCAGAGAATAATTACACATGTTTGAAATCTCCAAATCTTGGTTTTCTATTGTGTAAGGATCACACAAATCTATCTACATTGGTTCATTTTATTCTTAATAATCATCCCAAGAATTGTCTTTTATTTATTATTATTCAAACATACACACACAGAATTGTGGCTTAAAATTACAAGTCAGGTATTTAAGTGTGGAATCTAGCATTGGAACCCAAATCCAACCACACTCATGTCCACTACTCTATGAAGAGGAATGCAAGCAAGCAATTACTTGAGGTTGTTTTTCTTTCTTTTAATTTTGCTCTACCACTTGAATAACAGCTCCAATTCTGGCCTTTTGGTGTTTAATTAGCAATAAGAGTCTTAATGGGCTTTTCTATCTGGGTTCACTTCCAAATGTGATCTTCAGATTTCAGCCTCTTGAGTAGGTCTGCTTTAGGTGCTTTGCTTTCCCTGAAAGCTAAAATAAATTTATAGGTCTAAGAGAGGATGGAGGTCGGGGAGGATGTATCTCATTGTTAGTCAAGCTCCAAGAGCCAAGTATCACATTTTTTACCCATCCAGACTTAAAAAGAACGGCAAAAATCAAGAACTCTAACAATAACAGATGCTGGAGGGGATGTGGACAGAAAGGAACCTTACTTCATTGTTGGTGGGAATGTAAACTTTTTCAACCACTTTGGAAAGCAGTATGGAGGTTCCTCAAAAGACTTCACATAGAACTCCCCTATGACCAAGCAATCCCACTTTTGGGCATTTACCCAATTGTTTACAAACAAGACCACACTAAAGCTACCAGCACAACTATGTTTATTGCAGCATTATTTACCATAGCTAAGATATGGAACCAACCCAGATGCTCCTCAGTAGATGAATGGATCAAGAAAATGTGGTATATATACACAATGGAATTCTATGCCTCCATCAGAAAGAAGGACATTGCCCCATTTGTTAGGAAATGGAAAAACTTGGAAAAAATTATATTAAGTGAAGTAAGCCAGTCCCAAAGAAACATAGGTCCCATGTTTTCCCTTATTTGCAATATTGAGTATATGTACGAGTCAAGCGGAAAAGGTCAGATAATGTGATGTCAGGAAAATGAACCCTTAGATATGTATTTTAATGTTTTTTTTCTTTCATGCATGTGTTTCTAACGCATTTATAAGATTATCTCTATGTTGCTTTGTATGTCCCTCCCCCACAGTATAACCCCTGCTTTCACTATATTTGATGTCAATATAACTTGTGGAGGAGATGGGGAAAAGCCAGGATACAGATGGACCTGTTGAAACAATGAGGAGTACAAGTTGTCATGTCCAAAACGAGCTTTACAATGACGGTGCAGGGGGGGGGAAGGGGGGGAGAAGGTGAAGGATTGGGATGGGGGGAGGGGTGAGGCTGGGAAGGGATGTGAAGGGTAAACAAAGGAGGAGGCTGCAATGCTTGGTAAGAAATGTACGCATTATCCTGCCCATGTAATTGTAACCCCTCTGTAAAGTATGTTCACAAATTAAATTAAATTAAATTAAAAAAAGAAAGATATGCATATCTAGATATAAACATGTTTATAGACATGACTAGATAACATGATTTAAATGTGGATCTATATTGGAATGAAAGGGAGAGAGAATGATAGGGTATAAATAAGATTAAGATACATTGTGATTAGGTAAGAAAATTGTGTAACGAGACACACTGAAAGCTACTGAATGTTGTGGTAGAAGGATATGGAAACAAAGTGTAATAAAAGAGAGGAATCAGAGTAAATTATAATATATGTACTGGTGAAAAGGCACATACAAAGCCCACTGTTGCCCTAAGTTACACTTAAAAAATGAAAACAAAATGAATGATAGGAAAGTAAAATATGAGGGAAGGCCAAGAGGGAAGCTGAATGAGAGTGAATATGGTACAAATGCTTTATGAGTGTATTAAAATAGGACAATGAAACCTGTTGAGTTTGGTAGAGAGAGTGGGGGGGGGCTTGAACTCAGGATTCAGCAGGCCCTGCTCCTGAGCTATTCTGCTCAAAGCTATTGTTCTATCCTTTGATCCACAGGTCTACTTCTGGCTTCTCGTTAATTCATTGGAGATAAGTGTCTCACATACTTTTCTGTCCCAGTTGGCTTTGATTCAAGATCCTCCAGTCTCAGGTTTCTGAGTATCTAAGATTACAGGTATGAACCGCCAGTGCCTGCCTACATTTGTTTCAAAAAGGGAACAAAAGAAAGTGATGGAGAGAGTGTTTAACTGAGATGCATTGGATGCATGTATGGAACTATCATGAGACCTTTCCTTAGACAACCAATTACATGCTAATAAGAATGGTCTTTTAAAAAAAGTTTGTTTTGGGTGCCTGTAACTCACTCCTATAATCCTAGCTACTCAAGAACATCAGTTTGAAGCGAACTCGGGCAGAAAAGATCTTTAAGACTCTTATTGCCAATTAATCACCAAAAGGCCAGAAGTGGAGCTGTTATTCAAGTAGTACAATGCTAGCTTTAAGCAAAATAAAACCAAACAAAATCAAAAAAAAAAAACCCACCAAGCTCAAACACAGCTCCCAGGTGCTGATTTCTGGCTCCAGTACTGGGGATGGGGATGTGGGGGTTGGGGATATTTTGTGGCTATGCATGAATTTAAGTTCCTCCAAATGAAATGCATAAGATACTTTGGAGAAGTCCAGGAAACATGGAACCAATATCTACTATATAGTGAAGTACAGTAAACAGAAACGAAATAATTCATTCATTCATCCCTCATACTGGCTTTCTAGGGTTAAGAATATGAAATATGTGTCTCATACCCCTAATCCTAGCTATTCCGGAGGCTGAAACATGGAGAATCACAATTCAAAACATCCTGGGCAGCAAAGTTTTTGACACTCCATCACCAAAATGCTGGACTAAATGCATGGCTCCATTGGTAAAACACCAGGGCTGATCCAAAGAACTGAACAAGAACACACACTCCTGGGTTCTAGTCCAAAAACTAGGCCCACTGATGTTCATTTCTTCAATTTTGTATATCTAAAAATAGTGTTTATGTGAAGATGTATACACTCTATACACTGGCGGACAGTTTGCTGCATTCCTAGCTCAACCTTCTCATACTTTGGACATCAACAGAGGGATGAGTATGCTGTTTGTTTGGCCAGGACCACTGCTGAATGTTGCACAGATTTTGTATTTTGCAAGCCTACAGGCTACCATGCATATTCCCACTCACTTCTACTTGTTCAAGTGTCATGGTGACTTTCTGGTACACTCCATCATTAAGTGAATAAAGTCCAAATAGAAAGAAAAGGAAATATTGGGTGATAGTAGGGATTTGATTTGCCTTGGAACCAAAAAGGAACAGGGAAACTTCTCTGGGAGCTGTCATTAATGACGGAATAAAAGTCCTAGGGTAGGAGATAAAAATGAGGATGTATCCCAGAATCGTAAGACTGATCCTTTCTTGCTTTCTCTCCCCAGGTGTTAACACATGAACTTGGTTCAACTTGACAGACTTCTTTCTGCTCTTCTTACCAAGCAGCCAAGCATCTCTGGGAAAATTCACTTTACTGAGAAATCTGGGGTCTCTACAATTCCAGGAGAGGAAGCTGGTAAGTTATCTGTTTTTGTTGGTTTCTTTTTATTCTGCAAGTCCTGGGACTTGAACTCAGGGTTTGGGCACTATTCCTGAGTTTCTTTATCTCCTCAAGACTAGTGTTCCACCACTTAAGCCACAGTTCCACTACTAGCTTTTGCTATTTATTTGGTACTGAGGAATCACACCCAGGGTTTCATCCATGGTGGTAAGCGCTTTACCACTAAGCCACATTCCCAGTCCAAGAAGCTCATAATTTCTTAATATGATCTTCATACTTTTTTTCATCCCCATCCTTCCTGTTAAGTTTGCAAACTTCTACCCTTTTATTCAAGCATAGTATTTAGTCTTCATTTTGCTCCCTTAGTATATGGCCTATCTTTTTAAAAAATTAACTATGGCTAAGTAGCTAGCATTACAGGTGGGAGCTACCATCTCCTGGCTTTGTCATTTAACCTCCGGAAATTCAAGACAGTGTATAATTCTCTCCACACACCTCTCAACTCTGATGGTGGGATTTTGAAAAGCTAACCCCTCCTACAACAATTTTCTGTCTGACACTTCTTCCCCCAATTATCACTCTTGGTGAGAATCTTCTAGGATATCACCTTCTCCAGGAAGACTTCCCAAGCACTGTTGTTACCAGATCATGTGAAAGAATCATCCCCAAGTAGCCACTTTTTGGTGTTCTCAGACATGTCATTATGGTTTCTATTTTGTTTCCTCTACTCCAATCCCGCTTTTAAGCAACTGGTACGCTGTAGCCAGTAAACCAAATGCATCCTTCCACCTTCTTGAGTAAACCAAGTTCCCTAGAATGTTGTCAGGTCCATTCATGTACCTACCATGAGCTTTCCCATCATGACAGCAAACCAGAGGGACTGTGACAGAGACCAACCACGGAGTTTCATATGCAGCCCTATGCTGAAATGTTCATACCCTCTCTCTTAAGAGAAAAGGAAGTGGACAGTCCATATTTGTATTCACACCTCCTTCTTCGGACATTGGCATAATCTACAAGCATAGTTAATTACTTCAAAAATGTTGCTGGATTAATGAAGGTAATACAGAAATTACTTGACCTCATATCTTTCAAATTGATCAAAATAAAATTGATCAAAAGTAAGAATTGTTCAAGATTATATTCCTTAGATGGAAGCACTTCATGTAACTTTTAGGGCAAGATTCCATATACAGGCAATTGAGCAGCATCCTTATAAAAACACATAGTTAAAAGGCACATAGTTAAGAGAGGTCCTCCCAGATAAATACCTCCTTGTTCTTTTTCTTTAGTCACATTTTTCATGACCTAATAATACTGTGTGTGTGTGTGTGTGTGTGTGTGTGTGTGTGTGTGTGTGTGTATACACTAGGGCTTAAACTCAGGACCTAGGAGGACCTGTCCTTTAGCATTTTAACTCAAGAATAGTGCTCTAAAACTTGAACCACACATGCCAACATTTCTGCCTTTTTATTCATTCATTAGAGATGAGAGTCTCAAGGATTTTCCTGCTTATGTTGGCTTCACACTGTGACCCTCAGATCTCAGCCTCCTCAGCAACAAGGTGAGAGCCACCAGCACTTGGCAATAAACACGTTATTTTCAATGACCTCTTTTCTCCAGCCAGACTGATGCTTCTTAAGAACTCAATTTGTTTTCTACAGCAATTCCACATTGGTGCTCAATGTGTCATGGATAACTAAAGACCCACAGAGTGCTCAACACTGTTGGTTCATGCCTGTAATCCTAGCTACTCAGAAGGCTGAGTTTTGAGGATCATGGTTAGAAACCAGCCTGGGAGGGCTGGGAAGATGGCTCAGTGGTAGAGTGCTTGCCTCACATGCATGAGGCCCTGGGTTTGATGCCTCAGCACTACATAAGCAGGAAAAGCCAGAAGTGGCGCTGTGGCTCAAGTGGTAGAGCACTAGCATTGAGCTGAAGAGCTGAGGGACCAGAGTTCAGGCCCCACAACCACCACCACCAACAACAACAACAAAAGATAGCTACAAGGGATTGGGCAGGTGGCTCAGTTGTAGAGTGTTTGCCTTGCATGCCTGAGACCCTGGGTTTGATTCCTCAGCACCACATAAGCAAAAAGAAAAAAGCCAGAAGTGGCATTGTAGCTCAAGTGGTAGAGAGCTAGCTGTGAGCTGAAGAGCTGAGGGACAACGCCCAGGCCCAGAGTTCAGGCCCCATGACCGGACCCCCCCACCAAAAAAAAAAAAGAAACCAGCCTGGGCAGACAAATCCATGAGACTCTTTATCCCCAAGTAGACCACAAGAAAAACAAAAGTAGAGAATGGTCAAGTAGAAGAGTGCTGTCTTGAACAAAAAAGCAAATGAGAATGTGAGGCTCTCAGTTTAACCCCACAAAAATAAAATAAAAAGACTCATCAACCTTTCTCAGTTGAATGTGTAGCTTATTTCTCCAAACATCTAACTTTACCTTCGGAACACTGAAGTCCTACCAAACATGTAATGCAAATTTCTATTTTAAGATACAGCTGTTTATTGACTTAACACTAAGTGACATGCTAAGGAACTGAAATGTTTATGCACAAATCAATGTGGAATCAAAGTTGTGACATTAAATACAGGTAAAGGTATTGAGTTTTATAAGACCTATGATGATTTTTTTTGTTTGGGTTTTTTTTTTGTTGCTGTTGTTCTTTTTGTATATCTTTTTTTTATGAACCCCAAGAAAAGGACTCAACTGTTTTTCTCTTTCTTGCTATTGTTTCTAACATATTTATAAGATTTTCTCTGTTGCTTTGTATGTCCGTCCCCCACAGTATAACCCCTGTTTTCACTGTATTTGATGTTGTTGTTCTTTTTGTCAGTCATGGGGATTGAACTCTGGGCCTAAGCACTGCCCCTTACCTCTTCAGTTCAAAGTTGTAGGTTAGTCTACTTTATACAAGTCCATTAATTTTATGAGTGGATGCATAAAAACCAATAGCCAAACTACACTGAGATGTTTTTCCATTTATCACAGAATAAGCAAATGCATTATTACCTTGAAATTAGATTTCTACAAGTATTTCCTTGACTGAGAGCAGCAAGGTAGATTGTTCAGATTGTTCTGATAGTTTTTAAAGTGAATAAAACAAGCAAATAACAGGTGTTATTTACTTAAGTTGTTACCTGGATATGTCAAACATTGGGAGAGTTACCTGTGAAGAATTTAAAGAAAGAAAATACTGATCTGTAAACTAGGCATGGTACTAAATGCCTGTAATCCCAGCACTTGGAAAGCTGAAGATACAGGAGGATCATGTGCTTCAGGCCAACGTAGGTCAACAGGGTGCTATACTGTCTGACAAGAAAGAAAGAAATGAAAATAGAGGGAAGAGATACTGGCATGTATTTTGTTTTAGCCTTGAGGCAGCCCGGTGAAAAGTTACTATTAGCACATTTTTCTCCACAGAATATTGATATTTAGAGAGGTGAGGTCTCAGAGCTCGTGTCATATAGAACTGAGACTAAAATCAATTCTCCTGACTACATAGTTGACACTTGTACTTCTCCACCATAATTAAAGGTCTTTTTACATCTCAAATCAACCCTACTGATGATCAAGGATTACGTTGGGATTGTAAATTCATCAACCATAATCTGAATCTGGCTACACTATATTTATCTAAGGCCATTCTTGCAACCAATTTTAGGGAAACCAGTGCACATCTACATTTAAAAAGATAATGTAATTCCTGAAGCCTGGAAAAAAAGTAATTCCTAATACATGAAGCCTGGTGCTGTTCCTAGGCCAGCCAGGAGCCTTCCATGCATAGATGGGTTTCACCCAAATGGAGTCTTAAAGAGGAATCTGTAAAGCAGGTCTTCCTACATGGTGCATGATGTCAGTTTCAGCTCTATTAAACTGAACTCAATTCTCAACCTCCCTGTTTAAATATTCCACAAGAACAAGAACATAATTAGTTTTCCATGCAGTACTTAGAAAGGAATCTCATTTCGTACTCATAAGCACCATAAAGAAATCTCCAAGGAATAAGACCACGCAAAGGCTGTCAGATGGCATTGGACAGAATGAATTCAGCTCTAGGCTTGAGATACCATTCACTGCCACCTGGTGGTCATAGGTAGGCAACAACGGAGTCCCTGAAGGACCTGAGACAGTGCCTGGCACAGGGCTTTTGGTGTGATCTATGGTGATTTATGAAGCCCTTTTCTCCCTGTTCACCCAGCAATTGCAGGACCTTTCAGTCCTAAGTTGATTTGGCAAAGACATATGTCTCAAAACACATATGCTCCCTTTAAGACATGTACAATTTCTTCTGTGTTAAAGCATTCACTTAGTTATCATAAAAACATCTAGTTGACAAATATTTTCAGATTGTCAACTAAGTGTGCAGATTTTTTTCTGGTCACTGGGGGATTGTCTATAGCAAAGACAGATGTAATCTTTGTTTCATGGTGTTTATTTTGGGAGTAGTGAGAACATCGCTGTTAGTAATTAGGGCCAGAGTTTACCAGTGGCACGCAATTATCCCCATAGATGTGAAAAGGAACGCCACTCTAAAGAAAATGCTATCTGTGTGGGAAGGGTTCCAAAGGCCATGGAATCAAGGCCTTCCCTTTGCAGAGGTGACAGAAGGGGGCTCCCGGGACAGGGTGATCCTCTATCTCTATGATCTATACAAGTCATTTAATTTTTCTGAGTCTTTTTGGTCCTCCTAATGGACATTGTAAAACTAGTTGTGACCCAGGTGCTGACAGCTCATCCCTGGAATCATAGCCTCTCATGAGTCAGAAATCCAAAGGACTATAGCTCAAAGCCAACCTGGGAAGATAAGTCCCAGAGACTTAATCTTCAAAGCAACCAGCAAAAAGCAAAACAGGAGACATGTCACAACTGGTAGAGCACCAGTCATGTGAGCAAACCTGAAAAGCATTTGTGAGGCCATGAGTTCAGACCCCAGTACTACCCCCCCAAAAAAAAGAACTCTGTAGATTTGCATGTGGCTTGGCAGACTTGTTGCAAGTTGGCAAGGGAAGGTGGGGTTCATTCAGAGGTGGCACCAGAATGTTGCTCCATAAACCACTGCTCCTTGTCCCTCTGCTTCTCATTTTTATCTACAGGGGGTAAAATATGATCTTCACACTGCTACAGAACACACAGAACTGTGACTTTGCTTTTGGGTTGTTCTTTTGTGTTCTTTTGGAAGACTTGGCACATTCCACATTATCACATTTCCCTCTCCTTTAGCACAGCAAGGAATAAGCTAGGATGTTATTGTCATGCTAAGTCACTGGGAGGGACATGTGAAGACCCCTGCAACCTGAGTGATAAGGCATGACTCTATCCAAGAAACATTAGTTGTTCATTCAAACATTACTGTTCATCCTCACTATGTCTTCTTATGATTGATTCATGCCTACTGATTAATCACATAATTACAAGAATGATTACAACTGCTTTGTGTGCATTTGACCTCAGGCAACAAAACCCTAAAACTCATGAGCTTAGTTTACCGTGAATCATATCCAGGTTATTTTGGATACTGTTCTGAAACTGGTCCTATTTGGAATCAGGACATGTAATTCAAGTAAAGTGCCCCGGGATACTATGAGTGACTGAGGGTTCTGGCACTCTGCTCTTTCTTTTCTCTCCCTCAACAGTACTGTTGTTTGGTATGCCAGGACTATGACTTGAACTCAGAGCCTCAAACTCTCACTTGACTTTTCTCCTCAAAGCTGACACTCTACCACTTGAACCAGACCTCCTTTTACACGTCAGGCTTTTCGCAGGTGAATTCAAGAGTTACTCGGGGTTTGCCTGCCTGGGTTAGCTTTGAACCATGATCCTGAGATCTCAACCTACTGAAATAACTAGGATTGGCCATGAGTGGCTGGTGTCATTACACCTCTTCTGTGCCTCAAAGGCGGGAGATGTTATGAGGATGGAAGGAAGAGGCATCAAATCCCAGGAGCAGAGAGTAAAGAAAGGAGAATGAAGGTCATAGATATTATTCATGAGCCAGGCAGAGAAGACATATGAATGAACAAGTATACCATGGAACTGATAGAGGTCAGAGGACAACCACCAATCACAGCCCATTATTGTTTAGTGGACTACACACAGCTAGGACCACCACCAATCACAGTCAGACACTTTTTAGGGCAATACCCACATGCTGGAGAAGCCAAAACTCTACAACTCACACAACACTTTCAATCTCTACAGCCACACTTTGTAGTCACAAAGCAGCTAAACTAACACTGTTTAACCACAGATTGCCTGTTTGTCATCCTGATCTAATTAATTATCCAATTGACCCTTTTAAATAAATTGTCCCTTTTAAAATAAAATAAAAAGTAACATCGAATTTCATAAGGAAAATGATACAGTCAATCAGTTTATAAAGCAGGCTGAAGAACAAGATGCTTATTAAATCACAAAAGTGCTAGGTATTTATTTTTCATGTACCATCTTTTTATTCTCATACAGCTTGCTATAAAACTGGCATTTGTGCATAGCCTCAACCACAGTGGCAGGGCAGAAAATATCTCACATATGATTAACCTCTACAGTTTTCCAGAAAGCAAGTGACAATGCCAGAAACAAACAACAGAAATAAAACGACAGCAACAACACAAACTGAAGGTGTTAGTTTAAGAAAGAAATGCAACCCTGATGGATCAAAAGGCACTGTGGAGGGGCTGGAATGTGGCTTAGTGGTAGAATGCTTGTCTCCCATTCATGAAGGCCTGGGTTCAATTCCTCAGCACCACATAAACACAAAAAGCCAGAAATGGTGCTGTGGCTCAAGTGGTAGAGCCCAGAGAATAGCTTTGAGCACAGAGAGGCTCAAGTTGCCCAGGCCCAGAGTTCAAGCTCTAGGACCAACAACAATTAAAAAAAAAACATACAGATAGAATAGTTATGCAGTTAATGTAATGAGATTTGGAACTATAATTATCTTTAAGTAGGAGAAAGGAATTCTGGAGGAGCTTAATTACCAATCTAAAACTCCTGCTGAGATTGAGGAAATTTGCATTCTAGCCCCATCTTGAGAGCTAGCCCATGACTTGGAAAAGTTACTTTGTCTCTAACTTTCCCTGGTTGCTTAATCTCTCCTTACTTCTCAACTCAAAAAGCAGCAGGTTGTTTGTTGGTGGTTGTTTTTGTAATGATTAAAACAAATAGCTAGCAAATCTAGCATGTAGAATAAACAAGGAAAAGACTCAGTGTGACACTAAAGAAAGCCAGGAAGGAAGTGACATTCTGCCCCCTGCCTTCCATCTTGGGTATTGGCATCCTTTGTAACTGCTTTCAAGAAATTGTCCAGGGACTGAAGACCTGAGGCCAGAGGCCCGAGACTGGAGGCCAGGGACTGGAGCCTGTTTGCTGAGCCTGTGTTTGCACTTGAGAAGCTCATGTAGAGAGAAAGGGACAATTCCCATGAGAAGCTGGGCATTCATACCTACCATCCCATGTAAACTTTTATCATGATTATCATTTTTCATTACTACAGATGGTATCCAAGGACTCTCCTACATTTCTACTTTGAGCTATGACCCACAGACCCTTCTGTTTTCAAGAACCTTAATATTTCTATGTAGGGGGGCATCAAACTTGTGATTGTGCTCTCTGCCTGCTGGGTAACAGTAATAACAAGCATGAACATTTATTTCTTTTATGCCTACTGGGGCATAAACTCAGGGCTTCATGCTTAGCTTTGTCTGCCAGGTATAACCCTGAACCATGATCCTTTCTGGGTCACAGCTAACATTTTACCACTTGAACCAGTCCTCCAGCCCAATGTTTTGCTGGGTAATGGGAAATTGAGTATGGATGATTGTCTTTCCAGGTTGATTCTGAACCTCAATCCTCTAGGTCTCAACCTCCTGATAGGTAGGATTACAGGTATGAGGTGTCAATCTGTTTTACTAATTTCTTTTTTTGATGCCAGTGCCAGGACTTGAACTCAGGGCCTCGCCATGGTCCATGAGCTTACTTTGCTCAAGGCCAGCCCTTCAACCTTAGCTCTACTTCTGGCTTTTTTTTTTGTAGTTTAGTGGAGATAAGATTCTCATAGGCTTTCCTGCCCTGCTGGCTTTGTATTGCAATCCTCAGATCTCAGCCTTCTGAGTAGTGAGGATTACAGACATGAGTCACTGGCACCTGGCTGTAAACATACTATTTTTTAAAGAAATCTGTATCCTCTTGATTTCTGGGTCCTAGATCTCCAAGCCAGTTCATCACTACCTTTGAAAGGAACCATTTTGCAGACACAGAATGATGCTTTCTTTGCCATTCTAAGTAGTGTCACATAGAATTTTCCCCTCAGATAAGAGTAACAGAGCCCTGGGAACTGGAAGAGGTGGAGACACAGACACACTAAGCAACATACCTCAATCGTGGAGCTATGAAGATGGCTGCCACAATCTTGCTGTGACACCAACACCACACCCAGCTCCTCCCTGTCCAAGAGCAGAAATTCCCCTCCGTGTCCATGAGATCAAAGGGGCTTTGGTGACATTGTTCTTATTTCTCATGGGCCACTTTTCATTCTACTGCAATGGTCTAATTAGGACAAGAAGGAAGGAAAGCAAAAAAATGACACTTTGCAACTGGCAGAGAGGAAGAGGAAATGAGAGAAGGGTTAATTGCCTCCTACCTGTCAGTTCTGTAATTATATTCAATTTGTGGATTACAGGCTTCCTTTGATGATGTGAAACAAATCACCAAATACAGCCAATCTTCTGCTGTATGCTGCTTTTATTTCAAAAGTAAAGTGGCCTCGACACAGCCTGGGCTAAACGGTATGTTTTTGGCTAGTGGCCAACTGTAACTAAGTTTCTGATTGCTGGGGTTAGATTGCTTGCCTTCTGTGTTCTAAAAGAAAGTGAATGGGGCTGTGCAATGCGGCCATTAGAGTGATCTCAGCCCACACGGCAGGAATCAGAACACGGTTAAGTTCAGTAAACCCACGGAGTCATGAGAAATTGTAGTTGATGCTCTAAGAGGCTAAGTGCTGAGAGAGTGCATTGCAAAAGAGGCAAAGATGGCCTCACAAGGCCATGCATGCTCACCCACTTCTTCAAGGTGGCGCCTGCACACGGGACTCTAGGTCACATGGAAATGCTGAAACAACCGAATCCCAATGTAGGACAAGTATAGGCCCCAAACCCCTCCTGAAGCTATGCTGAGTCAGCCTGGCTTACTCCACTTAATCTACAGGTGGCAAGAAATATCTAGTAATCAGAGACCAAACAAAGGATCGCTAAGCAAACACTGTCCACACAAGGACCTGCCACTCCTACGAATAAGAATGTATTTCAGGTTTTCTTCCCTCCTGTTTATGACCATACCATTTCTTTGCCCACACTCTGGAATGGTTTCCAAACACCTTTATTTCACTTGAGAACTTCCCACATGGTGTGGTCCTGACGTTTTTTAGTTTTGTTTTTTAATAAGCTTTTTTTCTGGTGAAAATACTGTACAGAAGGGTTACAGTTACAAGAGAAAGGTAATGAGTACATTTCTTATTAAGCATTGTTGCCTCATCCTTTTTTTCCCCTTCCCATCCTTTCCCATCCATCCCCGCCCCCCCCCCACCCCGTACCAAAGTAGTAAAGTTTGTTTTTCGACATAACGTCTTGTACATCTCATTGTTGCAATGGGTTCACCTGTATCACTATTTAAGCATTTCGTTTTTTCCATTCCCCTCCCCCAATTATATCAACATTGAATACAGTGAAAACAGGGGTTATACCATGGGGGAGGAACATACAAAGCAATAAAAACCACACATAGTACATTATAAATATGTTAGAAACAGTAGCAAGAAAGAAAAAAAACACTTGTGTCTCTATCTTGGGGTTCATTTCACTTAACTTCATCTTATCTGGTCATATGTACATAGCTTTTGACCTTTTCTACTTGTCACAGACATAAACTATTTATTTCAAATAAGGAAAATCATGGGAATTATGTTTCTTTGAACCTGGTTTACTTCACTTAACATAATTTTTACCAAAGCTTTCCATTTCCTAACAAATAGGGTGATGTAATTCTTTTTGATGGGGGCATAGAATTCCAGTATATACATATTATATATCATATAAGTAATATATTATATATCACATTTTCTTGATCCATTCATCTGTTGAGGGGCATCTGGGTTGGTTCCTGACTTCTTGTACTATTTTCTCCTTTGGCTACTTGTTCTTCCATCATGGTTATGATGACATTCCATTTCCTTGCTCACACTCTGGACTGGTTTCCAAACTCTCCCTTATTTCGCTCCAGAGCTTCCCACATGGTATTGCCCTGACTTCTTCCACTATTTCCTCCTAAGGTTACTTGTTCCCAGTTACTAATGTCTTTTCATCATTTATGTCTGGATCCTGGCAGCTCATTCTAGCTAATCTTCCCTCCTTTCTCAGTCTGGTGTAGCTGCTTCTGCTATGAGCTCTGGGGTGTCCTAAATTTTCTGTTTCTGTTCTGTGCTATCTGTTCTCTTGGATTCTCTGCATAACTCTACCAGTCTCTTCACAAGCACATGTGCACATGTGTGCGTGTCCACACCTGGAAGTGAGCATCTCTTGAGGTGGAAGAGGCAGCATGCTGTAGAGTTGGAAGTGCCCCATTCCTCAGCCCCAACTTCTGTGTGTGTATGTGTGTGTGTCTCACACTAAAAGTTAGTATCAATTCCTCACGTGGCCAAATGAGTAACTTAAGTACCTCCACCTGTGTTCTTCTGCAGCTGATTCTCAATGGCTGAATGTCAGGATGACGCTTGTTAAGAGTGGTCATGTCACCACTCTGCTCAAGGCTCAAGGGTGTTTTAGTTCATTAGGAGTAATACCCTCAGGATACCCTAGACCTCCAGATCCATCATAGCATCCTCATCTCTGCCACTACTCAGCCCTCACATACCTTCCACCCCTTGCCCCTCACAGTCATAGGCTTTGTCCTGTTTTCGTAAACCATTCTTCCCTGGTTATACCCTGGTAGACACTCTCCCCGATCAAATGGTCACATGACTCATGCCTGTCTTTTTCATATCTATGATGTGCCTCTCTCAAGAAGTACTACTGATATCTGGCACCAGTGCCTCGTGTACCTAATCTTAGCTACTCTGGAAGCAAAGATCTAAGGGCCCCATTTAAAAACCAAACTAGAGAGAAAAGCTCCCGAGTGTAGAGTATCATCTCCAATTAACCAGCCAAATGCTGGAGGTGAACATGTTGCTTAAATGGTATACTATCAGCCTTGAGTAAAAAAAAAAAACCTAAGGGAGGGCTGGGAAGGTGGCTCACTGTTAGAGCACTTGCCTTGCATGCCTGAGGCCCTAGGTTCGATTCCTCAGCACCATATAAGCAAAAATATAAAAGCCAGAAGTGGCAATGCGACTCAAGTGGTAGAGTGCTAGCCTTGAGCTTAAGAGCTGAGGGACAGCACCCAGGCCCAGAGTTCCGGCTCACAATCGGATCCAAAACAAAAAACAAACAACAACAAAAAAACAGAACCAAAAAAACTAAGGGACAGCTCATGTACTAGACCTCAAGCCCCAGTACTAGTACTAAAATAAAATTAAAATAGAAAGCCAGGCACCAGTGACTCATGCCTGATAACCTAGCTACTCAGGAGATATCTGAGGATCATGATTTGGAGGCAGCTGAGACAGGAAAAAAGTCCATGAGACAATTATCTCCAATCACCTTCAAAAAGCCAGAGTGGATCCTCTAAGGAGGATCCTCCTCTAAGGCAGAGGATAAGGAGAAAGTTGAGGAAGAGAAAGAAAGGAAACTTGGCACCAGTTGCTCATTCCTTTAATCTTTATCCCACAGGAGGCTAAGATTTGAGGTTGAGTTTTTTGAAGACAGACTGGGCAAGAAAGCCCATGAGACTGTTATCTTCACTTAAGCATGAAGAGCTTGAGTGGTAGAGCAGCAACCTTAAGCAGTGAAGGCTAAGGGACAGCACCTAAGCATGAGTTCAAGCCCCCGTATCAGCATGAAAGAAAAAGAAAGAGGAGGACATGAGAAAAAAACTGTAAAGAATTCCATTGTGTGGTCAGCTCTGTGCACACATCATCCACTCTCCCAGAGCAGCAGAGGTGTCGTCAGGTTCTCTGTGAGAGAGACAGATGAGCTGGACACTAGTGTCTCACACCTGTAATCCTAGGAACTCAGGAGAATAAGATCTGAGGATTACAGTTAAAAGCCAGCCTGGGCAATGAAGTCCATCAGACTCTCCAATTAACTACCAGAAAATCAGTAGTGGAGCTGTGGCTCAAGTGGTAGAGTGCTTGCCTTGAGCTGAAGGGCTCAGGAACTGCACCCAGGCCAGAGTTCAACACCCTCCCCTGCCACTGACAAAACAAGAACAACAACAAAAGAAGAGAAGGCCCCATGCTACCTCTCTCTGGGACTATTTCAGAGCTATGCAATGATCAGAGGCTTGTGGAAAGCTTGAAAGAACTGTCCACATTGTAATGGTCTCACAAAACACTCGGATAGCAATGCAGTCTCTTGTAGAGACCAGAAAAACACATCACTCAAAGAGAATAAATGTGCCTGCCTGGTGCTGAAGTGGTCAAGATGGAAAGGGTATGCAGTCCTTCTATCAGCATTAGTCATTACAGAGTAATAAGCAGCACCTCTGTCACACACAGTGCCATTTCGCAGCAACCTTCTCCACAAGGAAGCAAAAGACATTTTACAGTCTTTCTCCTTCATTTAAACATGACATTCTGGGATCTGCACCCAAACTAACATGCTGGGATTCTACAGACAAATATACAGAAACACAGAAACACACACACACACACATACATACACTCAAAAAATTCTCATTAGTACAAGTGATAAGGTTCTTATACCTAAAATATACCTGGAACTCAAACAATTAAATCCCCCAACAAGAAATCATCAAAGAAACAACTGCCCAATGAATAAGTGGGCTAAAGGCTTACAGAGAAAATTCTCTGAAGAGGAAAAAAAGATGGGCAATAGAAACATGAACAAATGCTCAACCTTTCTAGCCATAAAATAAATGCAAATGAAAACAACATTGAGATTCCACCTCACCCCAGTTAGAATGGGTATAATCAAGAACTCTAATAACAACAGATGATGGAGGGGATGTGGACAGAAGGGAACCTTACTGCATTGTTGGTGGGAATGTAAACTTGGTCAGCTACTTTGGAAAGTAGTATGGACATTCCTCAAAAGACTCCACATAGAGCTTCCCTTTGACCCAGCAATCCTACTTTTGGGCATTTACCCAAATGATCCCAAACAAGACCATACTAAAGCTACCAGCACAACTATGTTTATTGCAGCATTATTTACCATAGATAAGATATGGAACCAAAAAAAAGACATGGAACCAAGCAAGATGCCTCTCAGTAGATGAATGGATCAAGAAAATGTGGTATATATACACAATGGAATTCTATGCCTCCATCAGAAAGAATGACACTGCCTCATTTGTTAGGAAATAGAAAGAGATGGAAAAAATTATATTAAGGGAAGAAAGATAGGCCCAAAGAAAAATAGGTCCCATGGTTTCCCTTATATGCAATAACTAGTATATGTCAGACAAGCAGAAACAGTTGGATAAGTTGATGTGAGGCGAAATGAACACCACGATAAGGATTCAAATGTTTGTTTCTTCTTGTGATTGTTTCTAACATATTTATAAGATGATTTCTTAATTACTTTGTATTTCCTCCCCCAAGGTATAACCTCTACTTTCACTGTATTTGATGTTGGTATAATTTGTGGATGGGAAGGGAAAAAAACAAATCGTTTAACTAGGGATACAGGTGGATCCATTGCAACAATGAGATGTATAAGTCGTTATGTCAAAAAACGAACTTTACAACTTTGCCTGGAGTGGAGAGGTGGGAGGGTGGGGGTATGTGCGAGATGGAAGGGATGGGAAGGGGAAACAAAGGAGGAGGCAACAATGCTTGATAAGAAATGTACTCATTACCTTGCCCATGTAATTGTAAACCCTCTGTACAGTATTTTCACAATATAAAAATAACAAGAATAATTGGAAAAAATTAACATTAGGAACTTAAGTTCTTGACCACTTCTAAATTGATGAAGCCAACAAAAGTGACACCTGAAAAACAGAGCTATCTGCCTCCACCCTCAGCCTCAGCAATCCAAACTGCAAAAGTCCTGGTGTCACCAACAAACCTAGCATGTTTGCAGTCTGCGTGCCTACCCCCTTAGACAACAACTCCACAGCAATAGCTGACAGATTTAAAAAGTCAAATTATTTTTATTTATTTCGTTTTTTATCGGTTGTGGGAGCTGAACTCTGGGCGTGGGCGCTGTCCCTCAGCTCTTCTGCTCAAGTCTAGTGCACTACCACTTGAGCCACAGTGCCACTTTCAGCTTTTTTCTGCCTGTGCGGTGCTGAGTAATTGAACCCAGAGGCTCATTCATGCAAGGCAAGCACCCTACCACTGAGCCAACTTCACAGCCCAAGTCAAGTTATTTTTAAGGTGATATGTCAGCTCTTTTCTTTCAAAACCTTTTAGTAAATAAACATTCTGGGACTTTCATCAGTTAGCTTTCTTTCCTAGTAAGATGCTTATATATGTGCATATGTATATATTTACATATATGTATATATTTATGTATGTATATATGTTTACATATATAAATATATTTACACAAGAAGAATTCTCTATAGTTAACTACATCCTTGTAATATAGAAAAAACTAACTGCTTATATATAAGGATGTTAACTTACATATATGTGAGTTTATATATGTGTATATAAATATATACACATATGTAGAGAATAATATACATACTGAGTGAATATTTTTCTTTCAATTTTGACCATTTATAATTGATTACTGTGGTAGATATAAACATTTATTAATTACTATTATTATGACTTTTTGAGGGAGGGCAGTCATGGGGCCTGAACTCTGGGCCTGAGCACTGTTCCTCAGCTCTTCAGCTCAAGGCTAGCATTCTACCACTTAAGACACAGTGCCACTTGAAGCTTTTTCTGCTTATGTGGTCCTGAGGAATCCAACCCAGGGCCTTATGCATGCAAGACAAGCACTCTACCACTGACACATCTTCCCAGCCCCTTATTACTCATTTTGCTCAACTGTCTTTTGCTTTTTCCTTTTTATTGCCAGTCCTGGGGCTTGAACTCAGGTCCTGGGCACTGTCTCTAGACTCTGTTCCCTAGGCTAGCACTCTACCACTTGAGCCATAGTGACACTTCCAGCTTTTTCTGAGATGAGAGTCTTGTGGACTTTTTTGCCTGGACTGGCTTCAAACAGTGATCCTCAGATCTCAGACTCCTGAGTAGCTAGGATTATAGGCATGAGATACTGGCACTTGTCTCTTTTCTTTTTGAATTTTGTGCCATTATTGGGGCTTGAACTCAGAGCCTCATTCTCTCCCTTGGCCTTTTTACTCAAAGCTGACACTCTTACCATTTTACTACCTGTACCATGTCTGCTGAAGACATTTTGCTTGTAAATTGGAAATAAGATTTTCACAAACTTTCCTACACAGACTGGATTTGAACTGCAATTCTCAGATCAATTGTAGCCTCCTGAGTAGTTGCATTACAGGTTTGAGCCTCCAGCATGCAGTTTCAGCAGAGGTATCAATGTTTTCTAGCCGGGGGTGCTAGAAAACACCTGCAATCCTAGCTTCTCAGGAGGCTGAGACCTGCGGATTGTGATTTAAAGCCAGCCTTGTTAGGGATGTCCGTGAGACTCTTACCTCCAATTAACCACCAGACAACCAGAAGTGTGACTGTGGCTCAAAGTGGTAGAATGATAACCTTGGGCGAAAGAGTTCAGGGAGAGTGCCCAGGCTGAGTTCAAGCCTCATGACCAATAACAACACAACAAAAATGTCTAGCTGAAGATTTTGCTCCATGGTAGACATTGATAAATGAAGAATCAAATAAATGATAAATCATATAATACAGTGTGCAAGTGGGTATGTATAGATGGCAGTTTTTATGTAGCTCTGTTAGCCATGCATAAAATAATAAGTCTATCCCAGAGGAAGTCCCATAGTTTATGGGCCTGAAGTTAATTCTACTTGACAGGTCTTTTAAGGAAAATAATGAGTTGGGCACCAGGTGTTTATGCCTGTAATTTTACCTATTCCAGAGACTGAGATCTTAGGATCTGGGTTTCAAGGAAGCCTTGACAGGCAAGTCCATGAGACTCATCTTGACAATTAATCACCAGAAAACCACAAGTATCCCGATGCCTCAAAGTGGGAGAGGGCTAGCCTTAAGCAAAAAAAAAAGAAAGATAGAAAGAAAAGAAAAGAAAAAAAGCTGAGAATGCGCCTACATCCTGTGTCCTGATCCCAGGACTGGCAACAGCAACATTAAAATGAGATACTCAAATAATGCTATATTCACAGAGATGCAGAAAGCAGAGGCAGAAGGTTTAGGGATTGAGGTCTACTTGGTCTGTATAGTGAGTTCCAGTCTAACCTGGGCTACAAAGCAAGATTTGGTTCAAAAAACCATCCCACTTCTCCTGCAAGAACACTCAGAGAAGAATCTCAGAGAGCTGTTCCTCTATAACCATATTTCATTTTCTCAATTATTGTCACCTACTACTTTATTCTCTTTAAAAACTCTCCATATTTAGTTGCTGTCATTTATCATTGTTGGTTCATACATGAGGGTTCTTTACACATCCTAACATATACTTTTCCCCTATTATTGGTTCTTCTAATTCCCTCCCTTCATTCCTGGGTTTACCCCTTCCTTTTCTTTTCTAGTTCCTCCTTTTCTTTCCCTTCGTTGCATTTTTCCTCCCTTTGCCTCGCCCTCCCTTCCTTTTTGAGATAAAATTGGGTGATGTAGGCAAAGCTATACTGGAATTTATGATCTTCTTGCCTCACCATTCTGTCATGACTGCCAAATTCCCAATGTGGCAGAATGATTGGCCCTTACATTTCTCTTGTGCTCTTTTGTTTCCTGTCCCGCTCAGTGACCCTTAACCTTGGGGCGGTTCCAGAATATGCCAGGCACACCTAACCCTCTCTGAAACCAGGTTTCTTGGGCACAGACTCATTCAGACACTGGTTATGACAGAGCATAGATAAGGTGTAGAATGTACCTTCATTTCAGGACCCATGATCCATTAGCTGAACAGTTCCCCTTAAGGGAACACACTCTAAAGTAGGTCCCAGGTCAAAACTACACCAACTCTAAAATCATCTGAATTTATATTTTTCAGATGTGGCCAGATTTAGTTCGTCGTTCTAGTGAACAGAACACGGTACAAATGAAAGCTATCATTTCTGAGATTGCCATAAAATGGCTCTTGCTCTCAGAGTGAGATCTCTTTGTCTGTCTTTCACCCTTTGCTCTGGGTGAAACAACTGCATGTGTGAGCAGTCTATGGAGAAGGCCCTAGGACAAGGAGCTGCAGCTTCCAGCTGATGACTGGAGTACATGAGCAGGAAGCAGTCATGCCTGGAGATGACCCTAGCCCCAGTGGAAACTTTCACACTTGTCTCCTAATCTCCTCACTCAGAACCCCCATGCTAATCGTCTCCTGGATTCCTGTCTCCCAGAAACTGAGTGAGAATAAATGCTTAGTGTTTGCAAGCATTTGTTACATAGGAATAGAGAACTGATGGTGTAGGTAGTAGTGGTGCTGGAGAATGGAGTTGTTATGAGGAGTAACAGGTATAGTAGTTACTTCAAGTACAGTGTATAGTAGATCTCTTTAAAATGTTCTTAAAGAGCATCTGTTTTCCACAAATACCCAAAAGGATTGGGTCTGTTGGTTTTCTGCCATAAATTTTAGGAATGCAAGATCCTAGGATGGATGTGTCAGTGTCTTGTTGCTATTGTCACAAATGACTACCGATTTAGTTGCATAAAGCAATCAAACAACATCATTTCCAAGTTCTGGAAATGACAAATTCAAAATGGATCCCACAGGTTCTTAAGGGATCTCAGAGGAAATCAAGGTGTGCAAAGAGCAGTCTCCCTTTGGGAGGATATAAAGCAGAACCCATGCAGAGCCTCTTCCAGTGTGTACATAGGCTGCCCATATTCCTTGGCTCATAGCAACACCTCTCGAAACTCTGCTTCTGCTGTCACATCTCCTTTCCCTCAAACATTCCTCTCTAAAAAAAAAAGACCCTGAGTAGCATATCATGAGGGCCACCTTAGGTAATGTGATAAAGTTTTCTTTTACTATATTTACATCTACCAAATCCCTTTTTTCCATGTTACTGAACCCTTGCAGAATTCCGGGGATTAGGAAATATTTTAAGGGACCAACACGGATCCTCAGTTCCATCTGCTATTCCTCCCACCAGGGAATACATTGCCTTTGCCTTCAAGTCCTCTTCAATGATCTCCATGCCCCAAGATTCTATCAAAATCAGGCTCTGAGCTGCGGGCTAGTGGCTCAAGCCTGTAATCCTCATGTCTCAGGATTCCGAGAGCTGAGGATTGCAGCTTGAAGCCAACCCTATATGAAAAAATGTTTGTAAGACTCTTCTCTTCAATTAACCAGCAAAAAAGCCATTTACGAGCTGTGGCTCAAATGGTAGATTTGGTAACCTTGATGATAAAAAAAAGAAACTCAGGGACAGTGTGTTCAGGCCCTGAGTTTAATCCCCAGGACAAGCAGGGAATATAAAAATAATGATAATAATAATAAACAGGTTGTATGAGAGAAATTCTTAACACTTTAAAAAGTGAAGACTTCAGTTCTCACACATTTCACAACACTTCAGCGAAAAAACAATATTTCCTCCCTTTCCTGCTAACACCGTTATCCACATGAAAATGCCTGCTTCCTGTTTCAACTGGCTCCAAAGTTGCTCACACAAAGAAAGGAGAAATATTCAATAAACTCAAGCTGGCATGTTGAAACTGACCTTTCATAGTTGCTCATTTAGGTTTCCTCACAGTAGATTATTAGGGTTGTTACTTTGACAAGATTGCTCTTAGGAAGTGGTGTGTGTGTGTGTGTGTGTGTGTGTGTGTGTGTGTGTGTGTGTGTGTGTGTGTGCGCACGTGCGTGCGTGTCTGCGTGTGTGTGCACGTGTGTGTGTATGTGTGTGCTACGAATGTGTGTGTGTGTCACCACTAAGGGGCCAGAGGTTCACACAGGGTATGGGCCTCAGTCTCATAAGCATGGAGGGTATTGAAATGGGACCTATGATATCAGAGAGTGAGACAGAGCTCATAGGAAGTAGGGTGAGTGCATCTGGGTCTCTCCACCCCCTCCCACCCAGCTGTGTATCTCTGGGGCCATCTATGGTCCCATCACTATGCTAGTGTCTTGTAGGGAGCCAGGGTAAACGCCATTACAAGATGGCGCCCACTCCCTTCCAGCTTTGAGGTAACCACTCCATTTCAGGCAGTGCTTGGCGGGATGGTGGGTCCTGGGCTTTGCGCATGCGCGAGCCATGTAGAGTCCCCAGCCAATCCCATGGCACCTGGTGACGGTGAAAGGCAGACAACCAATGATAGAAAGACCCGTGTTCCTATTCCCTATATAAGCGGCCATGTTTTGGGAGCACGCTCTCTCGTGCTCAAGCTCTCCCATCAACTAAAAGGCTCTCCAATAAAGCGTGATCTGAGAAGACTCCTGGTGTGGTGGTCGTTCTTCCTCGCTGGTCGAGAAGGCGTTCGCCGCAGTGTCTCCCTCTCTCCATAGTTTTCAACAGCATGACATCTGGCCAACACCAAACAACAAAAAAAGCTCAAATGGTTGAGCTGTGAAGCAATGTGTGAAGCCTGCTTGTCTGTTAAAAAACAACAACCCTCAAGGACAGACACCAAGACTTTAAGAATAAGATATAAAACCTGCACTGAAAAAGTAAAGCAACCATCCAGGGGTTAAAGAAACACATGAACCAGCTCTGGGTGGCCAGTGGATTTCTACTTCTGAACCCCATAGGTTTGCACTCAGGACCAGGTCTTGCCTGTCACAATGAGACATGCTGAGACTGTAAAGGGGTTTAAGACCTATGTAAGATGTTCTTTGTCATAAAGAGGGAGTTTATACATCATGCTCAGATGGACTGACTTCTGTTCTGCCACTTTGTTGCTTGCAGGGTTTGAAGTGAGGGCCTGACCACCCTATTCATTTTTAATTCTTTTTTTTTTTTAATTCAAGACTAGCAGAATCTACAGTTTAAGCCAAAGCAGACATTTTGACTTTTTAAAAATGTTAAAACTTTGGGAGCTAGTGCTAGGGTTTGGAATAAGGGCCTGTAATTTGTAATAAGTTTTTTACCCCTCAAAGTTACTGGATTTACATCTTTAGCCACAGGTGAAATTCTGGCTTTTTTATTTTATTTTTTTATTTTTATTGTGAAAATACTGTACAGAGGGGTTACTATTACAGGGCAAGATAATGAGTACATTACTTATCAAGCATTGTAGCCTCCTCCTTTATTTCCCCTTCCCAATCCTTCCCATCTTCCCCCCGCCCCCTGACTCAATCCTCCCCCCCCCCGCACTAAAGTTGTAAAGTTTGCTTTCCACATAACAACTTGTACTTATTGTTACAACGGGTCCACCTGTATCCTTATTTAAACGACTTGTTTTTCCCCTTCCCCTCCACAGATTATACTGACATGAAATACAGTGAAAGCAGGGGTTATACTGTGGGGGAGGGACATACAAAGCAACAAAGAAATAATTTTATAAGTGTGTTAGAAACAATCGCATGAAAGAAAAAAAAAGACTTGAATACAGATCTTAGGTTTCATTTCCCTAACATCACCTTATCTGGCCTTTTCTGCTTGACTCATACATATACTAGATATTGCAAATAAGGGAAACCATGGGACCTATGTTTCTTTGGGCTTGGCTTACTTCACTTAATATAATTTTTTGGGATGGGATGTAGCTCAGTGGCAAAGCGCTTGCCTAACAAGTGCAACATCCTGGGTTCAATCCCCAGTACCAAAAAAAGAAAAGAAAAGAAAAGAAATTCTGGCTTTTTTATTTTTATGGTACTGGTCCTAGGGCTTTAACCCTTGCTATAACATGTTGCTCCCTTCTCAGCACAATTCTTTTTATGTATCCATAGATGGAATATGAAGGATTGATTCCACCCTGTTTTCCCAGGTGCATACAGATACCAGGCAACCCACCAAAGATAAGTGCTGACTGCCTGACTCCAGCAGGGCAATCACTCTAAGCCCGGCTCTAAGCATTCCACCGTGGGCCCAGCCAAAATATCCCCCCCCCCTGCCTCCGCTCCCTTGACCTAGTGGCTTTTTCATTAGCTCTGCCTCCTTGCTCAGACTTCATAAAACCTAGCTTCTGTCACAGCTATGACAGGCTCCGAGCCTGTGGGAAGGCTCTTCCTCGCTGCTCTATCTCAATTAACAGTCCTTGCCTGCGGAAGATCAATTCAGGCCTGTTTCCATCCTTTTTCCTTCATTTCTTAACAGTTTAATTGTTTTTCTTCCTCAAGGTTTGCAGCTCATACAATTTGATGCACAGTTCCACCAATGACCTTTTCTGTTTGACTATTTTCTGATGCTGAAGAGGAGATAAGAGACCCATAGGAAGCCAAGGGCACTACACAGAAGCTTGAAGCCTGAGGATTGCCTTTCAAGGCCAGCTTGGGCAGGAAAGTCCATGAGACTCACCTCCAATTAACCAAGAGGCAGGAATCAGTAGAGTTCTAGCCATGAGCAAAATACTTCCAGTTCAAGTGCATGACTGGCACACATTCAAACAAGTCTCATGGACTTTCATGCCGGGGCTGGTTTTGAACCATAATCCTCAGATTTCAGTGACTGTGAGAAGGTTGGATTTCAGGTGTGAGTGTAAAGGTTTAAAAACCTTTAATTGGCTCTTTCTCATGCCTGCATTTTCATTTATTCTGGGTCTTTTGTTTGTTTTACTTTTTCAGTGCAGGTTTTATATCTTATTCTTAAAGGTCTGGTGTCTCTCCTTGAGGGTTGTTATTTTTCAACAGGCAAGCAGGCTTCACACGTTGAACCACAGCTCAACCACTTGAGCTTTTTTTATTGTTTGGTGCTGGTCATAGGGCTTGAATTCAGGGCCTGGTTAATGTCCCTGACATTTTTTCTCAAGGCTAGGCTCCACAACGGAGCTTTTGGTTTTTTTTCTTTTCTTGGTGTTTAACAGGAGATATATCTATGTGAGGCCAGACACTACACAGGGGCCTGAAATCTGTGTTTGGGGCAATGTGTGGGACAGCTCAGGATGAACAGTAGGAGGGAGCTGCTGAGAGGCAGGCAAGACATGAATTGTGGGTGTAAAGTACGGGGTCTGCCTAAAACTATGCTCTAGTTGAAGCTACTTCTCTAGTCACTGAGAAGATGCACCCCTACCTGGGTTCCCATGCCTTCTTCTCACCAATCACCAATGCACATGAAAACTTTGCCAAGGTGCCTTCCTGAGATTTTGATTCCTGGAAATGGCTCTACTGATGGAAAGAGAAGCTTAAAGTTTGGTTTCACATTTCTGTTCCTCAAATTCAGCACTCTGCAAGTTGCAACTACTGCAAATTCTTGTGAGTTTAGAACAGAAACCAGATATAGTCCTATACATATCCTAAGGTGAAGGCCAGCTCCTTTTTCCTATGCAGTGGCCAAGTGAGGAGTTACCAAGTGAGGAGAATTAGTGCAGAAGTGGATTCTTCTGCCCAGGGCAGCCCTAGTAACCTAGTATTTCCCACTTTACCTACAGGTTTACTTGCATGCCAATGCTGGCACCAGAAATATTTTTTCTCTCAGGAATGTGTGTGTGTGCGTGTGCGTGTGCATGTGTGTGTGTGTGTGTGTGTGTGTGTGTGTGTGTGTGTGTGTGTGTGTGTATCACACTTTGAATTTTAAAGTGTTGTACAGAGGGATTATCATTTCATAAGGCAGGAAATGAGTATATTTCTTTTAAGAAAATGTGAGAAATTATTTCAAAGGGGGACATTGATCATGATGCATTATGCTCATAAAATACCTTGTGGAATTGAAACTCCTTTACACAACTACATAAAAATAAATTAACCCATACACACCACAAATACTTGTGAGACTGATACTGGTTGCTCACACCTATAATCTAGGTACTCAGGAGACTGAGATCTGAAGATTGAGTTTTAAAGCCTGCCTGGGTAGACAAATCAAAGGGAGGTATGAATTCTTATAAATCAGTAGAAAGCTAGAAGTAGACCTGTAGCTGCAGTGATACAGCAACAGTATTGAGTGAGCATAGGTTAAGGAAGAGCACCAAGCTCTGAGATCAAGCCCCCAAAAGCCCACTTACCTTCAAGAGTTGATTTCACATCTCACCACCAAATGCTGTGCTTGGCCTTTGTCCTTTTGTGAAAAGCTCTGCACTTGGAGGGGGTTCACCTTGAATCCCAACTCTGGACTTTGGTAACAGTAGGACCCTAGTTGTCTCATATTTTACTTTCTTAATTTTACCCTAGTTTTCAGGTGAAAACCATTAAGTGTATTTTTAAGGCTGTTAGGACATAATATGCCCACCCAGATGTATCAAAATCAACCTATACTAGAGATACCTGTATACCAATATATATCTGGGTGCAATTCACAACAGCTAAGTACATCAGCCTAAGTGCCCATCACCAGATGAATTGATAAAGAAAGGCACATGCTAACACAATGGGGTATTACTTCAGCCACAAAGATGTAGGAAATTATATGGCATATGCAGGAAAATGAAACCGGAGATTATCATGTTAAAATAAGCCAGACAGAAAAATATCACATATTTTTCTCCTATGTAGAATCGATTGATAAGTAAATTGAAAAGATAGGAACCTCATTGAGAGATCTTTTGTGGAGGAAGAATCAGATAAGTATGAAATGGAGACAAGGGAGTGTAATGAGGGAACAATAGGATCAAAATGTGTGTGTGTGTGTGTGTGTGTGTGTGTGTGTGTGTAGAAGTGTCATAATAAACCCCATCATTTTGTACAACAACAGAAAAATATAGTATGAAGGAATATATGATTACAGATATTCTATCTCCAGAAAAAAGATAACAAATGCAGCCAGGATACTCGTAGGAATGTACTTGTTCATGACTATGGAAATCAGCAGGGAAATTCCTCACAAAATGAAATTTTCCATATAATACAGCCACACCATGGCTACATACTACATAGAATCAGAACTTACCACAGAGCTATTTTTGTACTCACAATTATATTAGCACTGTACATAACAATCAGATCATGAATATAGCCTTAATGACGATCATCACAAGGATAAATAAATGAACATAAAGATATTAAATATATTAATATAACATACTTATAGATAGCATATCAAACATTATATAGGCAACAGAGTATTACTTAGCCATAAGCAGAATAGAATTCTTTTCCTTTGCTAGAAAATGGATAGAATGGAAGATTATCTTGTTAAATGAAATAAGTTAGTCCCACAAAAGCAAATATCACATTTTCTTTCTCACTAAGTTAGAGAGAAAAAGAAAACAAAGGAAAGTTTAAAAAGATCATGAAAGTAAAAAGAAGTATGGGAGGATTAGATCAGCACTACTTACTAGACCCTATGTTGAAAATGAACTATTCAACTTGTGGGTGGGGATGGCAGAGCGAGGGAAGGGATAACATTCTTTACAAACAAATGTACTCTTTTTTGTCATCTGTGGGACTTGAACTCAGGGCTTGCTCACTGTCCCTGCGACTCTATGGCTCAAGGCTACTGCTCTACTACTTGAGTCATGATTCCTTCCAAATTTTGAGTGGCAACTGGAGATAAGACTCTTATAATGACTTTTGTGCCTGTGATGGCTTGGAATTATGATCCTCAGGCTGAGTAGCCAGGATAATAGTGTGATGCACCAGCACCCAGACAGCACTCTTTTAAATAACCCTTCTGCACATCACCTTTATGGTTAACAATAAATGCATGATCCGGGTGCCAGTGACTCACACCTGTAATCCTACCTACTTATGAGACTGAGTTCTGAGGATCAAGGTTCAAATCCAGCCTTGGCAGCAAAGTCCATGAGACATTTATCTCTAATTAATCACCAGAAAACCAGAGTGGTGCTATGGCTCAAGTGGTAGATCCATTTACCTTGAGCTGAAGAGCTCAAGGACAGTGCCCAGGTCCAGATTACAAGCCCTATGACCAACAATAAATAAATGAATAAATAAAGCACAAAAAAGGAGAGTAATAGAGTGACAAAGAAGAGAGACAGAGAAAATGACAGGGTCAGAGAGTGAGTCAAGACCTGACAGAGAGGAGAGGAAATGGAAGTGGGAGGTGAGGGAAGAAGAACAGAAGATGCAGTAGGAGATGGTATGGGGTGGAAGAAGAGGTTGGAAGAGAGATGGTACAGCAAGAAACATGGGAAAAGGGAAGAGAGGAAAGAGAAGGAAGAGGAAATCGAAAGAGAAGAAAAAAGCACTGACAGAAAGACCCAGTACCAGCACACACTCACAAAACACAAAAAAACAAGGAAAAAATAAAGAACACTGAGACATTATGAAAATCAACAGTATTTCCATTGCCAGCCAGCCTCTTCACCGAACACTCTTCCTTAAGGACTTCGGAATTCCTTAGCATCCTCTGCAAAGCTCTCCTTCTGTATCACTGCTATCTCTGTCTATCAGCAAGCTGCCCATCTTTCGCCCAATGTGGCCTTCATTGCTTCTCTCACCAGAAACTCATCTCATTCTTTGAGCTGAGCTCTTCTCCTCAAATACTCCTAAGTTGGACCATTGATTTGACCAGAGCTGTAGTCCATCTCCTCCTGAATACCTCCTCAATGGGCTTTGCTAGCTCAGCCTCCTGACCCCAGTGCACACATAGCAAAGACCAGGTGTGCCCAACTCCTCCCCATCACACCCTTGTCTCCCAAGGGTAGCATCAGCCCTCAGCAGTACCTCTGTGTGGAAAGTCAGATGACTGTGGATGAATCAGCAAAATAATCCGGGGGCAGAGGGTCATATCCAGTCTTACCAAATTTCTATATGTCCTAGGAAGGGTCCGTTCACAGGTACCATTTTATGCCCATGGTTTCTCAAGTGTCTTGCCCCCTTCTGACCTTTCTCTCCTCTAGTTGAGTATCTCCATGGTTTCTCAGGTGTCTTGCTCCCTTCCAAGGCTTCTCTCCTCTAGTTGAATGGAAGAAAAAAAATGATTTATTTTGTATACTTTGTAATGCCAGACATCACCTTTGCAAGTTTAGAGTGTTGTAAAATTTGAAACTCAGTTTCCTCCCCACCGTGGTTCCCTGAGGACAAAAATCATGCCCTACTAGTCTTCCATGAGACCTAGAGGCTTCCCCTGGGAAATGCCAGGAGAAAGGAAGCACCATGTCCAAAACTTGGTTCTCTGGCACCAGGTGCTCGGACACCTATCACGGCTTACCCCCTAGCACTGTGAAAATGTAATTCTCTACCTGTCCATTCTCCACATGCAGCCCAAACCAACACCCTTTCCTGCCCCAAACATTTGTCAGTTGTCCCTCAGACGAGTACACAAATTCCTTTGTAACAACAAAGAAACCAACTGAAGGCTGAAGGCTCATGTGTGTAACCCTAACTATTTCACACGCTGACACTGAGAAGACTGCAGATAAAGCCAGCTGAACCTAAACACTATCCAGCATCACTTTGCACAGTCATGTCTTGTATTAGGGGGAAAGCAGTAGGTGATACAGTGATAGACCACCAAGGAAAGAGATATCCAATATGCTAGATGTATTCACATTCAAGTATGGAGAAGAGAGATGAAGGAGTCTAATTTATACAGGAGGTTTAGTGAGGTTGAAAATATACAAGAAGAAAGGGGCTTTGGAGCAGGTGTGGTACATAAGGAAAACACTGAGTTTGAAGACAGGGAAAGGAAGCTCTCTAAGGAGGTGATGGGAACGGGTGTTCCTTGCATGGATGTGGCCAAGGCCCTCATTCACGGGATGCTTATGATGGCTGATTCCTGGGTGTGACCAGAACAGAGACTAGCTGACCTGCAGCCACCACCAATATGATGACTGACAACAGAAGCGGGAAGGTTGAGAGGATGAATGGAAAGAAAACGTAAATAGAAAGAAGTGGACAGGAAGAAACTTTGAAATATTTCCTATTTCACCCAGAGACTTAAAGTTCTAAGGAAGAAATTAGATTTAAGTATGCTTTATGATTAGAAGTTGGATCCTAATATGCTTCATGGCTGTTGATTGCTGCTGGTCCAGCCATGTGTCCAGGCAGGAAGCAAGACCCTACTGCAATAGAGGATGATGAGGATGATGATGACCTATTAAAAAATTGATGAGATATGACTTAGCTCTAGAGGGCCTATGCAGAAAGCAAGAGTTTAAGCCCCAGTAACACTCAAAAGAAGAAACAGTACTCATTCCTCACCCTCATCTTGCTACACCATTTTCACTGGCTTTACTCTTCTGAGATTCACACTCAACCACTATTCTTGACATTGTTTTTTTCTTCTTGCCGTTTGTGCTGCATTCGGGACAGGTGGACAGAATGAAACCATGGCCCACCTTTCCCTTATGTATTTGTCATTTAGGGAACTTGCAGTGTCACCACTAAGCATCCCAGGTCTGTGGGACTGTGCAGGGATGGTGAGTAACCATTGTCTTCAGAAATGGATTGCAAACAGGATGGTTCCACAGTGTCCAACAGGAACTTTGGCAAACAGAATTGCATCTGGCAGAAATATTCTTTAACCTGTTCCATGCCCTTTGAGAAATGCTAATATAAGATAAAAAGACACTAAGCCAGACTCTCGTAACTCATACCTATAATCTTAGCTACTACGGAGGCTGAGATCTGAGGATTTAGGTAACAAGCCAGCTCAAGCAGAAAAGTATGTTAGACTCTTATCTCCAATTAACCAGCAGCAAACCAAAAGTGGAGCTGTGGTCAAAGCAGTAGAGCATTAACCTTGAGCAGAAGAACTTAGGGACAGTGCCCAGGCCCTCAGTTCAAGCCCCATAAACACACAAAAATATTAAGAGATGCTGGGTTAACAGTTGATAGATCTGGTTTACATAGGATACAAACATTAACACTCCATTACTGATAAGGCACTGAAAGGGGGAGAAATATAAAACAGAGGCCATGTGATTCATCCTCTCTATATCACAAAGTCTATAGCTTTATGGTCAGAAAGCCTATATTGAATTCAGCACATACACACACACACAGTATTCCCACCACTCATCCTACTAATTCTTTCTGCCTTACATCTTCCTTCTGATGTATTCTCTATATTACTTTTGTAAATCTGGGTAATGTCATTCTCCATGGAGTGTAAACTCACAAGGAGAGATATTATTGTGCTGTTACCAGCATTGTGTCAGTCTTCAGCATGATGTCTCTCACCCTGTGGCCACTCAGTAAATGTCCATTGAATGAAGGCCTACCCATTTTCTCACACACCTATTTGACAAGTTTCCCACTGCACATGGTCAAAGCTCTTTCCAGTGCTTTCCCATGGCTCCTCTCCACATCCCATCTAACCCTTGCTTCGTGGTCTCCTCACCTGTGTTTCCATGCCCTTTGCCTGAAGCCTTGCACGCCTCAATCTCATATATGGAGATGGTGTGCACACACCAGCTCACCTGCTCCTCCTCTGGGAAGTTTTTCCATCCCACACTGGCTCCTTCCTCTTCAGTTCTTCCAGGCCTTTCCTCGAGCCGGGATGCCGTCCTGCTGGCTAGAAGCCTACGTAATGGTCTGTGAGATATTCTGGCTAAGCTGTGGGAGCCTCATTTTCTGGGCCAACTTTTGGTCCTGTCTCCTTAAAATGAACTCTAGCTGTTCCACAAAGATTTAGGAGTGTTCTAGCATGCCTGTGCGTCAGGCTGTCCATTGAAAAGTCAAAGGTAGACCTGAGTTTTGGACAGTGAGCTCATCTTGCCCCTTAAGGCAAGACTGAATGAAATCATAAAATGACTGCCAGCCTGCTTGGCACACTGCCCCTCCCCGACATCTCCATAATGCAACCCAACCCTGAAATCACATGGGCGATGAGGCAACCTCTCTACTGCCCTAGGACTACAAGACACTAGCGTCTTAAGCCTAACTCACGGATGTGAATTGAATCCCACTCCCTCACTCTGAGCCTCAACTGCAGCTCTTGTGGCAGCAAGGCCTTGTCTGCTGGAGTCTCTACATCACTAGGAGGAGATTATTTCTGACACATCTAGCTCTGCATTGAGAGCTGAACTTGAAGGGAGAAAGTACATTTTTCCTTCCTAATTCCTGCTCGACGTGCACATCATGTTGGGTTTGTAGAAGGCTGATTCCCAGAGGAATTCCTGAGCTGCCATCTGCTTGTGTGCTTCTGAGACATCTTAGTAAAGAGAGAAGGAAGCTGCTAATCAATCATGCAAAGGGAGTTGCTTGTACTTTCACTAGGAAATAGGGGTGCACATGTCCTTGAGTGTGCACATGTTCTGACATCCTAAGGGTGTTGATACACTTGCACTATACATGTCCTTCTCTCCCTGTCCATTCTGCACAGCAGACTAACACTAACTTCTTTCCACACCCATTTTTAACTTGTCACTGACAAAACTGTCCTTCAGATGAGTACACAAATCCCTTTCATAACAACAGAAAAACCAACTTTTGCCACAAGAGATTAGCAAAGTCAAGTGCACTGCCTGATGCTGGAGGCTCTGTAATCCTAACTATCCTAGAAGCTGGATTCCAGTTACAGCCAGTCTGGGACGAACCCATCTTCAATTTACTAGAAGAATGCAGACCTGGGAGTTCCGGGAAGATGGCGGAGGAGAAGCTGGAGTCTAAACAAGCTCTTGCATAGAAAGCAGTTTTAGAATTCCAGTGAACAGTCCTAAGCCAGAGAATCACACCAAGTGTGCCATCACAGGGCAGAGAGTCAGGCCAGAGAGGGAAAACCCAGGCAAGGAGACACATCTGAGCTCTTGCCAGCAGCCGCCGCGGCAGTGGCAGCCGTGGAGACGGAGATCCCAGACGCCATACTTGAGCCACAGAGAGTCCCGGAAGAAGGAGCCAGACGCAGCAGGCAAGCAGATTCTACTCAACACCAGCGAGAACCGACAAGGAGCAGACATCTTCATCCTGCAGTTCGCAGACCACAGACGACCCAGGAAACAAGACAGCGTGAGTAGAAGCCTGACGTACTCACTCCTTCTCAGGGAGCAGAGGACGGAAGGCCACCCTCCCCTCCCAGTACCAGAGATCTCCATCTTGGATACCAACAAATCTCGGCGGAGCTGCTAGCTCCAACACAAGCCTTGGAATAAAACGAGTCATTTAGCAGGTCACAAGAACTAAACGGTGGCTTCACCTGCCAGACTCAGTTCTACCCAGGGAAAAGTCACCCAGCTCAGGCGCCAGCCCTAGGCGTGGCTTTCTTCACTGGGTAATCAGAGCCAGAGGCTGCCCCTCCCTCTAGCAGCATAGACAATCAATTGAAATTCAGTAAACAGAAACCCTGAGAATGGCTCCAGGATGGGCTCTGTGAGTTTTTCACAAACTAGCCCCCAGGAAAAGCTACTGTTTGTTGAAAGGCCTCAACTCAACCCAGAACCTAGCTTCATCACTACATCCCCCTCTTTTGGGATACTCAAAGCAGATCTGCCTCCCATTGAACTAGCCTGGGAGGAGGATCACAAAATCCTGGGTAAAGCAGAGCATTTTTCTGCCTGTTCGAACAAACTGACGTAAGAAACCAACCAAGATAAAGGACCACAAGCAGACCAGAGACTCCAACAAGAGGATGATTACAGACACAAGAGAGATACAGGATTTTTCCCACCCCTCCCAAAAAAAAATCAAAGAATTTTCTTTTCTTCTTCTTCGTTTTTTTTTTTTTTTTTGGTACCTTATATAAAAAATTTTTTTCTTTTCTTTTCTAAAACGTTTTTTAATCTTTAATTTTTGCCTTTTTTGAAAAAAAAGTCTTCCAGTAAATTTTTTCCTCTTATAATATTTATTTTAGGGATACATGAGTGTGCGTTTTTCTTTTTTTTTTTTTGTTTTCTTTCTCTTTTTTTTCTTTTTTAATTATCTTTTTGTTTTTTGTTTAGCTCTACTGAACTTCTCATCTTTTTTCTTACTTTCTTATTCTTTTCACCTTTCCCTCTCTTTCGCTCTTCTATATGTGACTTAATTCTTGTCCTGCACATCCTCAGATAAACCCATAGTTGATTATTAGACACTATCCAATATTGAGTACACACTTAATCCACAAATTTATTACTCAATTCAAAACTTCTGAGACTTAAATTCCTTAATAGCAGTACTACCTCTTTATACCTATGTAATATTTTAAGCATTTTTATTTTTACATTTTTCACATCTCTTTTATATCTCTCCCCTTCTCTCAGTATATTCACGTTCTTCTCTAAATAGATTGGTTTCGAGTGTGCATGATCTTATTAATTTTTACTTTCCTATTTTTTCTGGTCTCTTTTCGCTTTCCCTTTCTTCTTTTTTTCTCTCTCTCTACTTTCATCCTACCCAAACTATTTCCTGCTTTGAGATTAGGAAAATCCGGTTATCTCAATTCCCCATCTTGATAATCAGGGGACAGAACAGATAATGAATAATCCAGAGCAGAGTTCCCAAATAGCTCTACAAACACTGCTGACAAACATGATGAATGAAAAGAATGAAAACATTCAAAGGACTCTGTATGAGCGTGATAGGGAGAGAAAGGAGGCAATCCAAAAGTTTATACAGGAACATCATAAGCGTGAGGAAGGTCCTCAAAAAGTGATACAGGATTTGCATGAGCAGCTTGAGAATACTCAAAGAGAATGGCAGGAATGGCATGAGAAGGCTGAGAACACTCAAAGAGAACTACAGGAATCCCATGAACGGGAGGAAACTAATCAAAGAGTAATACAGGAATTGAGAGAGCAGGAAGAGAATACACAAAGATCACTAAAGGCATTCATAGAATCCATTAACAAAGAGCTGAAGGAAGTCAGGGAGACCACAAAGGGAATGCTGAATGGAACCCAACAGAAGGAATGGGAGTCCAAAGAAACCATAACCAATCAACTAAGTGATTTGAGAAAAAACACTTAACACCAAATTAAGGAAGTAAAGAAGTTCATACAAGATCTAAAACAAAGCTTCAACAAAGAATTTGAAGCCATCAAAGCTGACCAATTAGAAGGAAAAGAGATAAAAAAAATAGAAAGTCTTGACAGCAGGTTAGACCATGCAGAAGATCGAATCTCAGGGATTGAAGACAGCCTAGATATTATAGAGAAAGTACATACAACTATCTAAGACAAGTCCAAGAATTATGATAGATCTATCCAACACCTGGAAGACACCATCAGAAGGCCTAATCTAAGGATAATGGGTGTAGAGGAGCACCTAGAAACAGAAGTTAATGGTCTAGGAAATTTGTTTAACAGGATCCTAGTAGAGAACTTCCTAAACATGCAAAAAGATAGGCCTATTCAGATACAAGAAGCTTTTAGAACCCCAAATAGACCAGACCAGAATAGGACATCCCACCATCACATTATAATCCACACAGGATCAACTCAGACCAAGGAAAAGATCCTTAAAGGTGGGAAAGAGAAAAGATTAATCACCTATAAAGGGAAACCAATTAGAACCACCTCAGATTTCTCAGCAGAGACAATCAAAGCAAGAAGAGCCTGGAATGATTTATGCCATGCCCTAAACACAAACAACTATCAACCAAGAATACTGTACCCAGCTAAAACCTCCCTCATAACTGAAGGCCAAATAAAAACCTTCCATAGCAAAGAAAAATTGAAACAATACATCTCCACTAAACCAGCCCTAGAACAGATTCTTAAAGATGTCCTACACATAGAAAACAAACAAGAACACAATAAATGCCAAGAAACTGCACCCAAACTGAGAATCCAAGAACCATAGGAAAAACCCAGTTTACGCAGCCCCCAAGAAGGTGGATAACATGGCAGGAACTCCCAAATACCTGTTAGTCCTATTTCTTAAGGTTAACGGACTGAACTCAACAATTAAGCGACATGGACTGTCTAGTTGGATTAAAAAACAAGACGCTTCTATCTGCTGCCTGCAGGAGTCATATCTTGCGAGTAAAACCAAACACATTTTCAATGTTAAAAAGGCTGGAACAAAATCTACCAAGCAAACACCCCCCATAAACAGGCGGGAGTAGCAATCCTAATATCAGATAAAATAGACTTCAAATTAAAATTTGTGAGAAGAGATAAAGAATGTTGCTACATACTAATTAAGGGATCTCTCCTTCAGGAGGATATTATAATTCTAAATATCTATTCGCCAAACAATGGAGCACCCAAATTTATCCAAGAAACCCTACTTTCCCTCAAATCCCATATAGATCCAAAGACATTAATTGTTGGGGATTTTAACACACCACTCTCCCCACTAGATAGTTCAACTCGGCAAAAACTCAACAGAGAAACCGCAGATCTAAACAGCTGCATAGATCAACTAGATTTCACAGACATCTACCGAACATTTCAGCCAGCAGCATCAGAATACACGTTTTTCTCAGCAGCACATGAACATTTTCTAAAATAGACCACATTTTAGGCCACAAAGCAAACTTGTCTAAATTCAGAAACATTGAAGTTGTACCTTGCATTCTCTCTGACCACAAGGGAATAAAATTAGTACTCAACACCAAAAGCCACCAAAGAAAGTCCGGTATCACATCAAGTCTCAACAACACACTGCTTAATCACGAGTGGGTCATGGAAGAGATTAGAAAGGAAATTCAAATGTTCATGCTATTCAACAAAAATGAACACACAAATTACCAGCTCCTCTGGGACATAGCAAAAGCAGTACTCAGAGGCAAGTTTATAGCTTTGAGCTCCTACATCAAAAAATTGGAGAGATCTGAACCCAACAATTTAATGAAACATCTAAACCTCCTTGAAAAAGCGAAGCAAGATAATCCCCAATCCAGTAGACGGAAAGAAATAATTAAAATTAAATCAGAATTAAATGAATTAGAATCCAAAAAATAACTATAGAAAGAATCAGCAAAACAAAGAGTTGGTTCTTCGAAAAAATTAACAAAATTGAGAGACCCTTAGCAAATCTTATCAGAAATAGAAGAGAGCACACCCAAACTAATAAACTCAGAGATGAGAATGGAAACATCACCATGGAAACAACCAAGATTAAGAACAATAAAGGTAATACTTCTCAAAACCTTATGCTAATACGTTTGAGAACTTGAGAGAAACAGACCTTTTACTAGCAAATATTGACATGCCAAAACTAAACCAAGATGAGTTAAACGATCTTAACAGGCCCATATCAAGCATTGAAATAGAAACTCCAATAAGAGACTTCCCAGCTAAGAAAAGTCCAGGACCACATGGTTTTACAGTGGAATTTTACAAGGCCTTCAAAGCAGAGTTCACACCAATACTCCTACAACTCTTCAATGAAATTGAAACAGAGAGTTCAATACCGAACACATTCTATGAAGCCATCATAACCCTCATCCCAAAACCAGGCAAGGACTCATCAAAGAAAGAGAACTATTGACCCATTTCTTTGATGAACATTGATGCAAAACTTCTCAACAAAATTTTGGCCAATCGACTTCAACAATTCATCCAAAAAATCATACACCACGATCAAACAGGATTCTTTTCAGGGATGCAAAGCTGGTTCTATATATGCAAATCAATTAATGTCATTTATCACATCAACAGGAGCAAGAATAAAAACCACATGGTTATCTCAATAGATGTAGAAAAAGCATTAGACAATGTCTAACACCCCTTTATGATGAAGGTTTTGGAAAAATTAGGAATCCATGGAACATTCCTCAATACAATAAAGGCTGGATATAACAAACCTACAGCGAGCATTAGACTTAATGGTGGAAAAAATAAAGCCATTTCCTCTTAAGTCAGGGACAAGACAAGGATGTCCACTCTCTCCAATTCTCTTCAATCTAGAATTAAAATGCCTAGATACAGCAATAAGACAAGATGCAGACATAAAGGGGATCCAAATAGGAAAAGAAGAAATAAAACTCTCCTTCTTTGCAGATGACATGATCTTGTATTTAAAGTATCCCATAGACTCCATGCCCAAATTACTCAAGCTGATTCAAAACTTTGGCAAATAGGAGGGTATAAAATTATCTCCAAAAATCAATGGCTTTTCTGTATGCCAACAATGAGAAACGTGTGGCTGAAATTAGGAAAGCAACTCCATTTGTAATATCCCCACAAAAATAAAGTACTTGGAATTAACTTAACAAAAGAAGTGAAGGACCTCCATGATGAAAACTTTAAAATCTTGAAAAAGGAAATGAAATCAGAACTTAGAAAATGGCAAAACCTCCCATGCTCCTGGATTGGAAAGATTAACATCATGAAAATGGCAACACTTCCTAAGGCTACCTACAAATTCTATGCGATACCTATCAAAACTCTAACCTCATTCTTCAAGGAAATAGAAGAGGCAATCCAAAAATTCATATGGAACAATAAAAGACCTCGAATAGCAAAAACCCTCCTCAACGGAAAGAACATTGCTGGAGGAATGTCAATACCAAATTTCAAACTCTACTAAAAAGCCATAGTAATCAAAACAGCTTGGTATTGGCATAAGAACAGACCTCAGGACCAATGGAGTAGAATTGAAATCCCAGAAATGAGTTTACAGACCTATAGCCATCTAATCTTCGGTAAGGGAGCTAAAACAATAGAATGGAAGAAAGACAGCCTCTTCAGTAAATAGTGCTGGCAAAATTGGTTAACTACTTGTAGAAAATGAAAGCTAGATCCTTATATATCACCCTGCACCAGAATCAACTCCAAATGGATCAAAGGCCTCGAAGTCAAAGCAGACACTCTGAAAATATTACAGGATGGAATATGAGAAACCCTCCTTCTTGGCTCAGGCTGAAATTTTCTGAGTAGAGACCGGAAACACCAAATCAAAGAAAGGTTGGACAAATGGGATTGCATGAAGTTGCAGAGCTTCTGCATGGCAAAGGACATAGCTACCAAGATCAATAGAGAGCACAGGGATTGGGAGAAGATCTTCACTAGCCATACAACAGACAAGGGTCTCATATCTAAAATATACTTGGAACTCAACATATTAAATCCCCCAACAACAAATCCTCAAAGAAACAACTGCCCAATAAATAAGTGGGCTAAAGTGAAGGGTAAACAAAGGAGGAGGCTGCAATGCTTGATAAGAAATGTACGTATTATCCTGCCCATATAATTGTAACCCCTCTGTACAGTATGTTCACACAAAAAATAATAAAATAAAATAAAAATTAAAAAAATAGAATGCTGACCTGGAGGTGTGACTCAAGTGGTAGTTCACCAGGCATGAACATGCAAATTGAAATAGAGAATGAAATAGAACGCCTTAGACAGTGAGATGGGAGACAGAGAAATGTACAGAGTTAGGGAGAGAATCAAGAACAGGAAGAGACAGAGAGGTAAGAGATGAGAGGTAAGGGAGATAAGAGAAAGAAGAGGAGGGGAAGGAAAAGCAGACTAACAGACAGTATGAGGTAGAGGAGGAGGAGGGAAGAGAGATGATAGACTGGGGGAAAGGTGAAAGACAAAAGTGAAATAAAAGGAAACAGAAACAGAATTAAGCAAAAAAAGAACTGAGATAAAGCGTTTGTACCATCATACACTCACAAACAAAAAAAGGAAAAAAATAAAAGGCATGGAAACATCATGGAATTTAACAGTACTTCCCTCCTCATGTACCCTCTTCACTGAACACTGGACCATGAGGAGTTCAGGATTCCTCAGCTCCCTTCATGACCTTCCTCCTCTCAGTTCTCCTTCAGCATCAGTGTCAACCCTGTCATTCATTAAGCACCCGTCCTTTACCCTCTTCAGCCTTCACTGCTTCTCTCACCAGAATCCCACCTCATTCTTTGAGGGTAGGTCTTCTCTCCAAATAATCCTGAACTGCACTTGTCCACCAGGAGACCCAGCTCTCCTCTTGCTACAAATCTCATCAGTCAGCTCTGCAGGCTTAGCCTCCTGACCATAGTGTACACAGAGCAAAGTCCAGCTGTGCCCACCCCCTCCCCATCACACACTTGTCACCCAAGACAGCATCAGCCCTTAGTACTTCCTCTGTGTAGAAATCTAATGGTCCTGGATGAACCAATACTAATAACCCAGTGGTGGAAGGTCACATCCAAACTTAATGAATCTCCACTCGCGTCCAGAAGTAGTCATCCCTGGTAAGGTCCATCCTCAGACAAAGTTCACAGAGGCCTGGTCCATCCACAGACACCACTATACCTCCATGTTCTCTCAGGTGTCCTGCTCTTTTAGAGTTTTCTCGATCTCTCACTGAAAGGAAGAGAAAAATATTAATTCATATACTTGTGATTCCAAAAATAGGCTCTACATGTTCACAGTGGTCTCATATATGAAACTCAGCACTCACAGCACTCTGTTTACCCGAAGAGAAAAATTGGGCTAACAGGGGAAGTTGCAATAACGACTACCGGGTGTATGCATTAGTCTTTCAAATATATGCTTTATCTTTTACCAATGGGAGCAAATAAATGTGAAATCGGGTCCTCCTTGATGATGGCTGAATGTTGGTATAGTGATAAGTCGAGGATTATGGAGAAAACACACAAGAAACAGCACTGAAAAGGAGGAACGTGGGGCAGAAACTACTCACATGGTGCATGGAGACAGGTCCCTCTTCTTTCCCCATGAAGACCTGCCCTTATGCTCCAACCCAGCCAGTGTAACTAGTGTGCTCAGGAGTGGGACTCAGTCATCTAGAGACCACTGAAGGAGAAGCAGAGTCCAGGATGCCTCCTGATCCTCAGATCTATGGGCTTCAGCTCAAACGTGAAATAAACAAATAAGTATATAAACAGACAGGAAACATACATGGAAGGTAAGGTGATGACCTGCTGGAGCATTTGTAGCAAAAACACTTCAAAGGACAAAGGTGAAGGGTTGTCAGATGAAGTCACCATGTGATCAACTGCAACCCCCACCATCTCTGAAGGTAAAGACAGCTTCAGGCTACTTTTCCACTAGCCTTTCAGCCTGGGAAGGCCAGCTTAGTGTCAGAGGTACTTTGACCTGAATCTCAGCTGCAGAATCCTGTAGCACCAGGCACTCAGCCTGGCTGTGCTACATGGAGGACTCTGCCAGGTCTCATGGGTGCACAGCAGCTCACTGCGCTAGTCATGCTTCCTGAAATGAGTGAACTAGTGTGTAAGGGACTGGTAAATGGTCACAAAAATCAAGTCTCTGTGAGAGCTTGGGAGACTCTACTACTCTTCCATGAGACCTAGAGGACCATTGCCAAGAACACTGGGCACATGGGAAGATGCTGCTACTGCTACCATGGCAACCATGTGTAACTATGAGGACATTGTCTAGAGACAGGGAAAGAGGGAGATAGAGAGAGAGAGAGAGAGAGAGAGACAGAGAGAGACAGAGAGAGACAGAGAGACAGAGAGAGACAGAGAGAGAGACAGAGAGAGAGACAGAGAGAGAGACAGAGAGAGACAGAGACAGAGACAGAGACAGAGAGAGACAGAGAGAGACAGAGAGAGACAGAGAGAGACAGAGAGAGACAGAGAGAGAGAGAGAGTGAGAGAGAGAGAGAGAAACAGAGACAGAGACAGAGACAGAGACAGAGACAGAGACAGAGACAGAGCAATAGAGAGAGAATGGGTTCATCAGGCAGGTTTGAATCTCTTGGCAAATATGTTACAGACATTACAAAATTTAGTGAAACCAAAACACAAAATTAGGAGCTAATCCCCAAATAATGTAGCTATTTTTAAAAATGTATCTGATTTTTAAAAATGTAGTTTTACTCAAGACCCTTCTGCATTAGCCTTTTAAAGGCTGGGATTACAGGTTTGTCCTACCAGTCCATCATAAAAAGATCATCTTCCATCCTGAGGATATCCAGGAGTATATCAAGGGTTGTACCTCCTACAACATGGTCTTGTGACAGGAAATTCCAAAGGATTTCATAGCTCTGGTTCAGATGCTACAATAACTTGGGGAATTACTAAGGTCTTAGGAGCTCTAATTGAGGTAACAGGGTCAACAACCAATTAGTAGAACAAAAGATCCTACTACCACCCCTGTTACTCAGGAAAGCATGAGTGTTTTTGGAGTTCTATGTCAGGAACCATGGAAAAGGCCAAATACATTATTTTACAATATCTCAGGCAATCACAGGAGATTGTTTACAAACAGAATGAATGAATCACTAAGTCATCCTATCAAGGGTAGTGGGTTGCTTGGTAATTACAAATTTGGAAAAGGAAAAAAAACTGGAAGAACTAGTTGGGGTAAGATTGCAGTTGGAGGTGCCAGTGTGAACTCACGATTTTGCATATATTTAGATGGATATATATAGATAGATTGGTGTACAAATCAGAAGTTGAGAAACTCAGGAGGCTAAGAGCTTGAACACGGAAGTTTGAGACCAGTCCAGGCAGGAAAGTTTATTAGACTACACCTCCAAACTAACCAGCAAAAGCAGGGCTTAAAGGTGGGCTCAATTAGTAGGACACTAGCCAAGCAAGCAGGAGGCTCTGAGTTTACATTTCTGTACTACTAAAACAAATTAATATAAATTTAAATGTGTGTATTTGTAAATATACATATATGGAGTGTTTATATCAATGTACACTCATATACATGCATACATGTATTTTGTATATTTGTCTTATGTATTTTCCAGTACTCTTCTCCAAAAGGGTCTAGGAACAATAACATCTTAAAAGCAAAGAACACATCTAATTCTCAGATGTTGGTTTCGAAAGGCCATCCAGCCGCAGCTCCTGGGATAATAGTTGATTCAAATGCCAGAGCATGGAAGGTACTAAATAAACATCAATCCTGTGTATGAGAGAAGAACAAAAGCACTATGGAGGGCTTAGTGGTAGAGGGCTTGCCTAACATGCATGATGCCCAGGGTTCGATTCTTCAGTGCCACATAAAGAGGAAAAGCTGGAAGTGGCACTGTGCTCAAGAGGTACAGTGCTATCCTTAAGCAAAAGAAGCTCAGGGACAGTGCCCAGGCCCTGAGTTCAAGCCCCAGGACTGGCAAAAAGTTAAAATAAAATAAATGCACTAACAAAAGTCCGGTAGAATGGGCTCCCACTGGCCAAGTCTGGAACCATTTGCACATCAAAACCATGACGGGAGTGGAATTACAGCCCAATGAATACAACAGGAATCCCTTAGCCAGTTCAGACATGAATAAATAAGTAAATACATAACTAAACTGTCAGTGGTGTGAGGAATGGGATATTTCCACAGCCTTATGTGTTTTCCCACACATCACTCAGTCACAATGGGAGAGGACAGTTTTTACAGTAGAAAAACGGGCAAATTGGGCCATCCTCAAGTGATTTAAATTACTTAGTTCACTGCTGGGACAAACTGCTGTCCCCAGCCACCTGGTTGGGATGCAGTGGGAGGCACACAGTGTCACTTAGTGACAGTCCTGCCAAACATGCAAGACCCAAGTCAAATCATGATAAAACTTCCGACAAGACTCAGTGGAAGAACAGTCAATAAAAAAGAAAAAGTGGCATATAATCTTGAAGACAGTGAGGAAAATCTCAGCAATTTTCAAGATTGAAGAAGACTTCAGAGCCAGGACCAGTGAAGGTAAGCTTGACTTCTGGACAGGATCTTTTCTCTATCAAAACAATATCATGAGCCAGGCATCGGTGGCTCACGCCTGTAATCCTAGCTACTCAGAAAGCTGAAATCTGAGGATCATGGTTCAAAGCCAGCCCAGGCAGGAAAGTCCATGAGACTCTTATCTCTAATAAACTACTAGATAGCCAGAAGTGGTACTGTGGCTCAAGTGGTAGAGCCCTCGCCTTGAGGAAAAAGAGCTCAGGGACAGAGCCCAGGCCCAGAATTGAAGCCCTATGACTGACAAACAAACAAACAACAAAAAAAAAACCTATAATTTGAGCTGGGCTATTCAAGAGATCTGAGGATCTCTTGAGGCCTGGACAGGAAAGTCCTGACCACTCAAAAACCAGCCAGTATCACATCATCTCCAAACCTGGCAAAAATCCAACAAAAAAAGAGAACTAGAAACCAATCTCTTTGATGAACCCATATGCAAAGCTCTTCAATAATATTTCTGTCAACTCCCTTATGACCCAGTTATACCACTTCTAGGCATCTATCCTGAAAAACAGGAACCAATATACAAGGACACGTGCACCTCCATGTTTATTGCAACACTGTTCACAATAGCTAGGGTATGGAAACAAACCAGATGCTCCACCACAGTTGAATGGATCCAAAAACTATGATATCTATATACAATGGAATATTATGCAGCCATTAGAAATGACAAAATAATGGCATTTGCAGGGAAATGGATGGAGCTAGAAGGAATCATGTTGAGCGAGGTAAGCCAAGAGCAAAGAGACAAACGGTACATGGTCTCCCTGATAAGTGGATGCTAAATCCAAAATGTTAGGGGATATGACAAAATTAACAGGACTTAAGAAACAAAGAACTCCCACATATCTGGTTGAACCACTACTAAATATCCCAATGCTGCTGATCACATGTATGGTGTATATGTGTATACCGTTTTATGTTATAGACTGTGATAGACAATTTGCTCCAGGAAAGTTAGAATGAACTTGTGACTTTAAATGAGCATCATTATTCCACAATACTGTGAAATTTGGGAAATTATGTAATCACTTAATCACAATTAAAAAAAATATCTCAGGGAAGGTAGGGAGGGAAAGGATGGTAGGGAGAAAATAATGGAGGGGGTAACAATGCTCAATAGGAAGTGTATTCATTACCTTGCTCATGTAACTGTAACCCTCTATATAGTATATTTACAATAAAAATTTAAGAAAAAAAATTTCTGTCTAGGGCTATGTAGGTAGCTCAGTGGTAGAGCACTTGCCTTGCATGCTCGATGCCCTGGGTTCGATTCCTCAGCACCACATAAGCAGAAAAAAAAAGCCAGAAGTGGCACTGTGGTTCCAGTGGTAGAGACCTAGCCTTGAGCTGAACAGCTAAGGGACAGTGCCCAGGCCCAGATTTCAGGCCCCACGACCGGACCCAAAAAATAAATAAATAAATAAATTTCTGTCAAGTTTGCAGAGACCATAAGCCTTATTGACCATGATAATGACAATGCACCTATGAAGGTTAAAAAGTGTTTGTGACTTTAAGTACCACTATCCCACAGTACTGTGAAATGTATGAAATGTATATAATCATTTAATCTCATTAAAAAAAACTAAAAGCTTGAAAAAAGGTGTTAACAATGTGTGAAAAGAAATGAACTAAGGGTCTGGGAAGGTGGCTCAGTGGTGGAATGATTGCCTTGCATGCCTGAGGCCCTGGGTTCAATTCCTCAGCACCACATCATCAAAAAGAAAAAACCAGAAGTGATGCTGTGGCTCAAGTGGTAGAGTGCTAGCTGTGAGCTGAAGAGCTGAGGGACAGTGTCCAGGCCCAGAGTTCAGGGCCCATGACAGGACCCCCCCCCAAAAAAAAGAACTAATTACCTTATTCATGTAACTATGACTCCTCTGTATAGCCTATTTACAATAAAAGTTTAAAAAAAGTTAAGGGACAGTGTTCACACTTTTAGTTCAAACCACCACACTGACAAATGTACATACACAGAAAACCCTGGTACACATATACAAAAAAAAGCATAAATATGGTAGAATATAAGTAGTGAGGGGCTAGGAATGTAGCTTAGTGGTAGAGTGCTTTCATAGACTGTGTGAAGCCCTGGTTTCAATTCCTCAGTACCACATCAACCAAAAAACCTGGAAGTGGCACTGTGGCTCAAGAGGTAGAGTGCTAGTCTTAAGCAAAAGAAGCTCAGGGACAGTGCCCAGGCCATGAGTTCAAGGAAGGAGGAGGAGAAGGAGGAGGAAGAGGAGGAGGAGGAGGAAGAGGAGGAAGAGGAGGAGGAGGAGGAGTAGGAAGAGGAGAAGGAAGAAGAGGAGGAGGAGAAGAAATAGAAGAAGGCAAAGGAGAAGAAGGAGAAGGAGAAGAACAAGGAGTAGTATTAGTAGTTGTAGTAGTAATGAGGTCAGGGCAGAGTTAGCACTCCACTCCTCACCCAGTACAACACACATGATTAAACTAATCTTCAAGGTGTAAGAAAGAGAGTGATATGCTGCAAATCATAGCAAAGCAGGCTGGTACATTCCATTTTGAAAGAACTACTTTTGGGAAAATCCGAGGTAGTTTTTTCCTAAAGCATAATAATCCTTCAGCAATTCTATTTATTATTTAATAAGCACAGTGGAAATAGTCACTATGCTGATTAACTTGCCCAAATACTAACAAGTCCAAGATTTCTAGCTTCCATTAAAATTTTCAGTGAATGTATCTTCTAAAAACAAGATTGCTTTGGCTTTCATAATCTTCCTTCTTTTTCTTTTCACATTCATTAATCTGTAGAACATAAGAAGTTCAAAATTAGTTCGTATCCATATTTAATGTAAGAATTCTACCCTGGAGCTGTGTGTGGCTTATGTGTATAATCCAAGCTACGCAGGACACTGAGATCTGAGGATCATGATTCAAAACCAGCCTGGGTAGGAAAGTCATTGAGAATTTTGTGGGCGGGAGGGTCCAGTCGTGAGCCTGAACTCTGGGTCTGGGCACTGTCCCTCAGCTCTTCAGCTCAAGGCTAGCACTCTACCACTTGAGCCACAGCACCACTTCCAGCTTTTTTCTTTTTGCTTATGTGGTGCTGAGGAATCAAATCCAGGGCCTCATGCATGCAAGGCAAGCCCTCTACCACTGAGCCACCTTCCCAGCCCCCCCTTGAGACTTTTGAAAATCCCATTAATGACCAAAAAGTCAGACATAAAGCTGTGGCTCAAGTGGTAGATTGCATTCAGTGAAAAACCTAGGGACAGTCCCCAGACCCTGCGTTCAAGTACAACTACAAACATGAGAAAACAAAGAAAAAGCTTGGTGCCAGTGGCTCACACTTGTCATCCCAGCTACTCAGGCAGTTGACATCAGGGGATCATGGTTCAAACCAGGCTAGCCAAGAAAGTCCAGGAGACTCTTATTTCCAATTAACCACTCAAAAACCAGAAGTGGAACTATGGCTCAAGTGCTAGAGTGCTAGTTATGAAAACAAAGAAGCTCAGGGACAGGACCCTGGCTCTGAGTTCAAGCCTTGCAATCAGCAAGTAGAAAAAAGGACATCTCTGATTGGGCACAGTCGCTCAGACATGTAATCACTCCTAACTAGGAAAGAAGCAGACTTCTGAAAAATGGTGATTCAAGGCCAACCTGGGCTAAAATTTCACAACACAAAGGCAGGAAAAGAAAATGACTTAGCATGAAATAAATAATAATTTAGAAACTAAAGACAATCTAACCTTATGAGTTAAAGAATCAAGTCTGACATAACATTTAGACAACTCATCAGCATTTGAAAAGTCAGGACTGACATCCTTTCTTTCAGATATATCATATTTCACCTAAAACAAAATCCATTTTATTACCTTCTTTAAATGTAAATATTTATTACATTTTGGGAGAACTATGGAAGAGGTGATACTGATGAATATGCATTGTGCTTACAATGTGTTAAATTGAAACATCTTTGTACTGCTTACCTAAGAAGAAATAGAATTTCATATCAACCAAAAACGTCCAGCTTACGACTGGATAAGACACGATAAAAATGATATATTATCAGCAATAAATGGGGAAGATGTGGTGATTCTGTCACAGCATACACTTTAAAAGACCTTATGCTTATGCTGAGCAAAGGAATTGGACCAAGAACATTTCTTTACCCAGTTCTTCTAAGATCTGATTTCTTCATACTCTAACCATAAACAGTTAGTGGTGAATAAAAACTAAAAGATAGCTGTAAACAACCCTGATGTAAACATTCCCCAGGGTAACCCCAAGCTCTGAACTTGCAGGGGACCCACAGCTGGGCTTCCTCTTGGAGCTTCACCAAGCAGAGGGCTGCAGGACCGGTCCCTGCAGCACCTGCCTACCTGCATCTCTGCATGCGCACCACAGGCCAATGTCACCGGCCCAGGCAGCAGGGCCACCAAGACCCCACACACCTTCACCTTCCGGCCCCTCCCAGCGCCCTTCCAAACGCACAGAACCCTGGCCGGGCCGCTCCCTCCCCCAGGTCCAGGACATTTCCCGTGCAAGCTCTGGGAGTCCCGGCTCCCCACCTTCGCCCCCACAGTTACAGGAGTACAGGTGGGGCCGGGCGGCGGCCACCCAGAGAGACTGGCGGGACCTCCTCTCCACCGGCCCAGCCCATGAGCTGTTCCATCGACCTTGGGCCATGCAGGGTCGGATCCCAGGCATGGGAAATTCCCATGCATCTAAAGCTCGCGTTGCCAGGCGGGGGCGGGATGGGAAGGGGAAGCCAGGGTGAGGGACTATGACATAAGGCATGGGGGAGGGATCCCCACCAGGCCCTGCCGCCTAGCTTTCTCTGGGCGTGGTGCTGTGGTGGGTGGGGTGAGCTCTAGGGGGGGAGTCAGGGGCGGGTCCTCACGAGTGCCCGCCCACTCTCCTTGCTGAGAGCCTCTGTGCCACTCCCATCTTCCCTCCCTGGGGATCCTCTCCCTGGAGTTGTAGGCTCCCTTCCTTTACAACATCTTGCTAGCCTTCCTGGCTTCTCTCCTCCCCCTCCCATGCTGGTGCCTCTGGCCTCAGCTAGATGGCCTGCCCCCCAAATTCTAATATGGATCTTATAACAAGGATAATTTTTCTTTTTTGGACAGGACTGGGATTTGAACTAAGGGCCTTGCACTCATGAGCCAACCAATTGAGCCATGTACCCCATTCTCTTTTGCTTTAGTTATTTTTCAGGAAGGTCTTATAGCTGGCCTGTACCCTGATCCTTCTACTAATGCTTTTCTCATACATGGAGTATTTTGTTGATGTGGGGTCTTGCTAGCTTCTTTTAAAAATGTTTATTTTTATTTTTTGGCAAGATTGACCTTGAATCTTGCATGATCCTCCTGATCTCCATCTACTACCATTGTATTGCAGTTATGAGACACCACATGCACTTTAAAAAAAAAAAAAGAAAGTTTGGCTTTAAAAAATAATTTTTTATTTTAAAGATACTGTACAGAGGGGTTACAGTAAGGTAATGAATACATTTTCTATGGAGCATTTTTACCCCCTCCTTTGTTTTACTCCTACCATCCCTCCCTACTCTCCCTCTTTCCTCCCCACTCTCCAAGTTGTAAAGTTCATTTTCAATATAGTGTCATATGTATTTATCCTTAGTTCAGCATTTTTTTATTTCCCTTCCCTTCCCAGAATTAGAAAAATGTATATACAAGATGTAGGACACCAGAGTCAAATACATTGAAAATGGGTTACACCGTGGAGGAAGAACATACAAAAGAAACAAAAAAAAAACACATAGTACATTATAAGCATATTAAAAACAACAACAAAGATAAAACCTTTTGTGTCCCTCCCTTGGGGTTCATTTCGCTTAGCATCATCTTATATGGTCATATGTACATAGCTTTGGACCTTTTCTGGGTGGCCTAGACATACACTCCTTATTGCAAATAAGGGAAACAATGGGACCTATGTTTCTTTAGGCCTGGCTTACTTCACTTAATATTCTTTCCAAGTCTTTCCATTGCCAACTAAATGAGGCAATGTCATTCTTTCTGACAGAGGCATCAAATTCCATTGTATATCTATACCACCACATATTCTTGATCCAATCATCTACTGAGGGCCTCTGTGTTGGTTCAATATCTTAGCTACAGTGAATAATGCTGCTATAAACATAGGTGTGCTAGTAGCTTTAGTATGGCATTGTTTGTTCTCTTTTGTGTAATTGCTTAAAGTGGGATTGTTGGGCCATGGGGGAGCTCTATGTGGAGTCTTTTAGGAACCTCCATACTGCTTTCCAAAGTGGTTGAACAACTTTACACTCCCACCAACAATGCAGTAGGGTGCCCTTCGGGCAAATCCCCTCCAGCATCTCTTCTTATTAGATTTCTTGATTATAGCCATTCTAACTGGGGTAAGGTGGAATCTCAATGTTGTAATGATATGCATTTCTTTTACAGCTAGAGAAGTTGAGCATTTCTTCATCTGTCTATTGGCCATTTTATTTCCTCTTCAGATAATTTTTTAGTCTTGTAAGGTTTGCTCAGGTCTGGAGAAGTGTGGGTTTTTGCACTATTTTACTAGTTTGTTTTTTTTGTTGTTGTTTCTTTTTTTGGTCAGTCCTGGGGCTTGAAATCTGAACTTCGGTGCTGTCCTTGAGCCCTTTAGCTTAAGGTTACTACTCAACCATTTGAGCCACTTCTGGCTTTTTCTGAGTATTTTTTTTGGAGATAACTTTCACATACTTTCCTAGCCAGGCTGCTTTTGAACTGCAATCCAAGGATCTGAGCCGCCTGACTAGCTAGGGTTACATGACTGAGCCACTGGCAAACCTGGATTTGGCTTTGCCTACTTTTTTGATTGAGTCTCATTACCTGTATGTAATGCAATGGAATGAGTGCTTTTTTTCTGGTCCTGGGGCTTCAACTCTTGGGCCTGTGCCCAGTACCCGAGGAGCACTCTACCACTTGTGCCACAGTACCACTTCTCATTTTGTCTGAGTAGTTTATTGGAGATAAGAGTTTCACAGACTCTCATGCCTGGGCTGGCTTTAAACCACCATCCTCAGATCTAGGTCTCTTGAATAGCCAAGATTACAAGTGTAGTAATGCCCTGGAGCCCAGCTGAATCTCCCTATTTTAAGCCTCATATTGTAGCTTAGACACAATAGGTATATGCCACAAGGGCCAACATCTCCCAGTGTTCTGCCGGTGCTGGCCTGGAACCCTGATCCTCACAATCTGAGCCTCCCAAGTAGCTTGGATTATAGGTGTGAGCCACCAGAACCTTAGATTCAAGGTCTGATATACCTGTTTAGAGTCCTCCTTATCTTCTTACACAGGACAGTATTTCAGTAACAACTATCCTTTTCTCCCACTTCTGCACAATAAAACACACTCAAGTGCATTTTTCCCCCTCTCATTGAGTAGGTTGAAACCAACTGCTTTTTTGTGGTGTTGTCAGACTTGTATATTCACTATAAGCTGAGACTTCTCATTGATTGCCTAGAAAGGAAAATACCACCTCTAAGAAATTTTCAGGGATGTTCCCAGTGGCAGTTTAGGCTGTCATCAGATTCTAGAAAAATTGAGATTAAATCTCAAGCTTTCTATCACCAAATAGAATAAAGTTTTCATTCATTGATTACAGAGTTTAGGATAACTACAAATTGCTAGATATTTTCTCAAGAAATACCAAAGCCACTTAGGCTCAAAGCTTTTACTTTATAGCAAATAGCTACATGAAAGGGGATGCTAGTGAATGGGAATGCTAGCTAGTGCTTTGGAAAATTGAGAGAGGACCTAATAATTAGATTTAGATGACTTTGCAGAAAGGTGCAAAGAGGAAGATGAGAATGTTGCACGGGAGATAGAGGAATGTGGAATGTTGAATAGAGGTATGATAGAAAAGCACTCCTGTGTTGCAGTTCATGTGCAGGAGGTCAGGACTGAACCAACGGTTCACCTCTGGCTGGGTTCTGGTGGCTCATACCTAAAATCTTAGCTACATCTGAAATCTTAGCTACTCAGGAGGATGAGATCTGAGGGCCTCATTCAAAGCCAGCCCTGGCAGGAAAATGATACATCTCCCATTAACCATCAGAAAACCAAGTGACACTGTGGCTCTAAGTAGTGGACTTCTAGCCTTGTGTGAACAGTCTTAGAGAGATTAAAGAACAGGAAGAGATAGAAAGGTAATGGAAGGGAGAGTGGAGAGGAAGATGAGGGGAAGAGGAAATAGAGGAGGAGATGGTATAGGTTAGAAGAGGATTGAACAGAGATGATGGGGTGGGTAAGGAGGGAAAAGGGGAGAGAGTGAAGTGAAGAAAACAGAAAGAGAATAAGAATAATGCACAGAGATCAAGTCCTAGCCCCAGCACAAACTCACATTCACATACACAATCAAAGAAAGAAGAAAAAAACTGATGGTGAAACCAAAACTACTTTCCTCCCCCCATCCTCTTCACTGAACACTGGTCCACATATAATCCAGGATTCCTCAGCTCCCTTCATAAACTGGATCCCGTCAATTCCCCTTTAGTATTACTGGGAACCCTTTCCTTCACCATGTACCCGACTTTGCCCTCTTGTGGCCCTCATTGCTTCTCTCATTAGAATCCCATCTTTTCTTTGACGGAATCACTGCTACTCAAATATCCCTGAGCTGAACCAATGAAGCCCCACCCTTCCTCTTGCTGAAAATCTCTATCAGTCTGCTCTGCAGGCTCAACTTCCTATTCCCAGTGCACACATAGCAAAGGCCAGGTCTGCCCAACTCCTGCCCATCACACGCTTGTCACCTAAAGGCAGCATCAGCCTCCACATAGCCTGTCTGTGCAAAGCTAATGTCCTGGCTGAACCAACACAAATATGGCAGTGGGGAAGGCTCATATCTAATCTTTCTGAATTTCTGTTCATGTGGGAATGCAGTCAGCCCAGGCAGGATGTGTCTACAGGCAGCTTCCATCCAGGCCCTGGCCATCCACAAGTATCACTATATCTTCAAGCCTTCACATATTTCACCATGTTTAGCAGAAACAAAGGGAGAATATTTTAATTTATACACTTTGTGAATCCAAACCAAAAATGGACTCTTGGTGTTCACAATGTTTGAATATTGAATATCAGCTCCCTCAACAAGCTGGTTCACCCAGCAGAAAAATTAGGGACTACTCTTCCATAAGGCCAATAGTCTTCCCCTGGGAACTGCCAAGGGAAAGCACCATTCCCAAGGCCTGGTGCTCTGGGGAAGGGCTGTCAGCTGGTGGCCTCTCTGGGGACTCATTGGGTCACCATCAGGATAAGCTAACACTCAGTGTTGATCCTTTTGTACAGTGCACATGTCCCTCCCTCCCAGCCAACCACCCCCTTTCTTCCACAACCATTTATAAGGTGTACCTCACACAGCTGTGCCTCACATAAGTACACAAATCCCTTTCATAACAACAGAGAAACCAACCTAGAAGACACCAGACTAACAAAGTCAAATGCATTGCCTCATGCTGGAGGCTCTGCTTGTCATCCTAACTATCCCAGCAGCCTGTCTGCTAACACTCCATCTTCAATTAATGAGAAAAATGCAGGTCTGGAGCTATCATGTAGTGGTAGGGTAATAACCAATAGGCCAAAGGCATCCCCCCCTTGCTGAACTCATTGTTTCCCTGGGTCTACCTGTAGCAGGGGTGGGGGGTCAAGAAGGGATAGGACAGTGGGCTTTGTGGGGACAGGGCATGAGTGGAGGTTGAAACTGTTACAACTGTTGGAGTGGGGGAGGGGCCCAGCCCATATATAGGCTGTCTGTTCTGAGGAGCAGGGGCTGGGGAGAGACAGACACAAGAGGCTCCTATCAGAGCAGGGAAGAGCAGGGCAGAACTGTGAAAAGGCCTGAGGCCGGTGGATAGGCCACTAGAGAGGCATGTAGTGGAGGATGAAGGAGGCAAAAGGAAAAGCCTTCCCCTTTGGAGGTTTGCAGACTATTTGAAGGTTTGCAAGTTTGGAGGTATGACTCAACTGAGAGAGAACCAGCCATGACCATGCAAGCTGAAAAAGAGAAAGTTTAAGAGAGGGAGGGGAAACCAGAGAGAGTCAGAGTCAGATTCAAGAGCAGAAAGAGAAGGAGAGGGAATGGAAGTGTGCATGAATGGAAAAAGAAGTGGGATAGGGGAAGTAGAATAGGAGAAGTTATGGGAAGAAAGAAAACAAGGGAAGAGAGATAGTAGAGGAGGGAAAGTGGGAAAAGGGAAGAGAGGAAGGAGAAAGAAAAGGAAACAATAAGCAAGAAGCATTGAGGTCATGCCCTCCCCCAGTACCACCACAAGGATACACACAAAAACAAAAAGGGAAAAACTCATGGAGGAATCATGGAAATCAACTGTACTTCCTTCTACCCACCCTCTTCACTGAACACTGGTCCATGTGGAATTCAGGATTCCTCAGCTCCCTTCATAACCTGGCTCCTGTCATTTCTCCTTTAGATTTAGTGTGCATACTGTCATTTACCAGGTACCCATCTTTATCCTATTGTGGCCCTCAGTGCTTTTCTCACCAGAATCCCATCTCATTCTGTTTGCTGAGCTCTGCACCCCAAATAGCCCTGACCTAGACTCCTCATCCACCAGGAGCCCTAAGCACATATCTTGCTGCAAATCTCAAGTCTTCTCTGCAGGCTCAGCCTCTTGATCCCATTGTATACCTAGCAAAGGCCTGACTCCTCCATTACACACTTGTCACCAAAGTCAGCATCAGCCTTCAGCAACTGCCTCTGTGTGCAGATCTAATGTTTCTAGCTGAACCAACACTAATTAATCAGGGGTGGAGGATCGCATCCAATCTTATCCAACTTCTGCTCATGTCCTGCTATAGTCATCCCAGGCAGGGTCCATCCTATAACTTCATGCATTCTTAGGCCTCTTGCTCCTGAACAGATTTCTCCACCTCTAGCTGAGAGGAAGGAAAAGTATTTTAATTCATACATTTTTGTGATTCAAAAATGAGCTGTTTGTTTTGTCCGTTATGGGGCTTAAACTCTTGGCCTGGGTGCTGTCCCTCAGCTCAGCTCTTTAGCTCAAGGTGAGCGCTCTACCACTTGAGCCACAGAGCCACTTTTGGTTTTCTGAATGGTTTATTGGTGATAAAAGTGTCACAGGGTTTCCTGCCCAGGCTGTCTTTGAACAGAGTCCCTCAGATCTCAGCCTCTTGAGTAGCTAGGATGACAGGCGTAAGCACATGGAAGCCTGGCTTGTTTGTTTGTTTGTTTTGGAGTCCAGTTGTGGGGCCTGAACTCTGGGCCTGGGCGCTGTCCCTCAGCTCTTCAGCTCAAGGCTAGCGCTCTACCACTTGAGCCACAGTGCCACTTCCGGCTTTTTTTTTTCTTTTTGCTTATGTGGTGCTGAGGAATGGAACCTAGGGCCTCAGGCATGCAAGGCAAGTGCTCTACCACTGAGCCACCTTCCCAACCCCTTGTTTTTGTTTTTAATAATATTTCCTAGTTGTTTTGGCTTAAGGGCCGGCCGTCATTGAGTCAGTCTAAGGGACAGAAGCTTAGTTCTGTTCCTTTTTGACCTCCAGGATTGCCCTTTTTCTGGGGCGGTCAGGAATCACCCCCTCATAAATAGCAGTGGAAAGGACTGTCCCTTTGGGCACAGGTACTGGATCTCCCCTCTGCGATCACGGTGCCCTCTCTAGCCATGTGCTGGCCGTGTGTGGAAGAGCATCGTGCCGGTGCGTGTGCCCCGGTGCGTGTGCCCCAGTGAGTGTGCAGGTTCTCACCAGTGTTCTCTTGTCACCCCTACAAAAGGCATGGGGGTGGGGAGCCCTATAGCAGGGCCAGAAGCTCCACAGCCCGAGGAAACGGGCTGGAGCTCTTCCCCCTGGTCTCTCATCAGTCAAATCAGGCAGGGGTCATATTTAAAACCTGGGCACAGAACCTTGGTGGGACTGAGATTCTGGCCCCGCAAAGGGCTCCCTCCATGCTCTTCTCCCTTCCTCCTCCATTCCACCCTCTTTTCTTTCTTCTTCCCTCTCCCCCTTTCTTCTCTTGGCCTTCCTAGAAAAAGGGCTCCCAGGACAGGGGACAGGGGTGTGGGGTTTCAGCTGTCCATGTCCAGGGAAATCACCAGATCTCT